>NC_092376.1:176037948-176367254 GCF_030028105.1 Mobula birostris
ACACTGAAGACTCGATTTGAGACATCCCGGACCATGGGACCCGGGAGATCACATACCATCTGGGAATCTTGTTCTCGCCCACAGAACCTCCTGTCCATTGCCCTAACTAATGAATCCCCTATCACCACAGCGTGCCTCTTCTCTCCCCTTCCCCTCTGAGTCACAGAGGCAGACTTCAGCTTGAACCAGTCTGGCCAATCTCCTCTGACCTCTCATTAACAAGGCCCACAGAACTTTTGCTCACTTTATGCTTTTTTCTTTCTCACACTGTTTCCTGTAAACTCCGGAGATTATTATGCATGAAAATCCCAGGAGATCAGTAGTTTCAAAGATGCTCAAACCACCCCCATCTGGCACCAACAATCATTCCACGGTCAAAGTCACTTAGATAACATTTCTTCCCAATTTTGATGTTTGGTCTAAACAGTAACTGAACCTCTTGACCATGTCTGCATGCTTTTATGCGTTGAGATGCTGCCATATGATTGGCTGATTGGATATTTGCATTAACAAACCGGTGTACAGGTGTACCTAATAAAGTAAATCTGAAGCTGAATCTGAATCTGAATCTAAGTTAGCTTCTTGTAAATTTACAAGTTTACAGATGACACCTCTGTAGCATGCCAACTCTCAGAAAACAATAAGGTGGAGCACAGGAAGGGGTCAGAGAGTCTGGTGAGCTGGTGTCACGACAACTACCTCAGTGTTAACAACAGAGCCGGTCATTGTCTTCAGAAAGGGGAGCAATGCACATGCTCCTGTCCACGTCATTGGTGCTCCATCATTGAGGACCCTCACCACCCAGGACATACCCCCTTCTCATCGCTACCACCAAGGAACAGCTCTCCCCCTGCCCATTATCAGATTTCTAAATAGACAATGAAACCACAAACACTACCTCACCACTTTTTTTGCTCTCTTTTTGCACTACATATTTAATTTAATTAATACAAATCTTCCTATTGTAATTCACTGGTTTTTATGATTATATATTGTACTGTACTCCTGTTGCCAAACACCATTTATGATATTTGATTCCGATTCTATGTTCGACAGTGTGTCTGTGTTATATGCTCTCTGTTCTGTGTTCTATGAGACGAGTGGTTAATACACTTACCAAAACTTGCTGCTGACTGGACCTTTTGTTTACTGACCTGTGGAGAAATGCTGTCCCCGTCATTCCACTCAGCATTGCTCTGGCACATGCCCTCTTCTCATACTTCCATTGGGGAGGAGGTACAGGAGCCTGAAGATCTCCCTTCCATGATCTGGGAACAGCTCCTTCCCCTCCACCTTCCTCTACTACTACTTCTACGTCAACTCACGCCTAGGGCCTTCAGTTCTAAAGGCCTTCCTCAGTCTACCTTAAATACACCGAACGACTTGATCTCCACAGCCGTCTGCGGCCATGAATCAATGAATTCCAGAGATTCACCACCCCCCCCTTCCCCGATGAAGAAATTTCTCCTCACCTCTGTTCAAAAGGGTTGTCCCTCTAATAATGGACGGCACAGTAGTATAGTGGCGTCTTCGCTCTGTGGGCCACTTGATCAACAGAATGAAGACCATCATCCTCGACCTCAAGGGATAGCCACGTCGATAGGGGGTAGTGTTACGCTGTTACAGTGCCAGTGACCCGGGTTCAATTCCCACCACTGTGTCTGAGGAGTTTGTACGTTCTCTCTGTGACTGTGTGGGTTTCATTCGGGTGCTCCAGTTTCCTCCCACAGTCCACGACGTACAGGTTAGTAGGTAATTTGTTACATGGTGTAATCGGATGATGTGGGTTTATTGGATCGGAAGCACCTGTTACTGTGCTGAATCTGAATAAATAAGTAAATATGTAAGTAAATAAATAGATGGGTAGATAGAGGGATAGAGAGACAGATAGACAGGTAGATAGATAGACAGAGAAATAGGTAAATAGATGAATATTTTAAGGCTCGGATCCTGGACTCTACCACTGATGGAAACATCTTCTCCATGTCCACTCATCCATGTTTTTCAGTGTCTGGAAGGTTTCAGTGAGATCCCCATCTCGCCAACCATGCCCCCACGCCCCCCCCCCACCATCCCTGCCATATCGCTTTTAACATCTCAGCCTTCAGTTCCAAAACTCTGATTAAATGCAAGCTAATGCCACAACTGGAAACAACAATGATGTAAGCACCTTTCCTCTTGTAGAGATTGATTGTTTTGAAGTGGCTTGTTGGGAATAACATCTGTATGAAACCAACAGACCATCAAAGATTTAATGGCCTTGGCATTCGGGATATGTGGGCTATGGTACACGTGGGATCATTCATCTCCATAAACCAAAGTTCAAAGTTCAAAGCAAATTTATTTTCAAGTACATATTCGTCACCATATACAACGTTGAGATTCATTTTCTTGCAGGCATTCACAGTAAATTACTGTAACTATAGGACACAATAGAATCAACACCCAACGGGGCAGACCAACAACCAATCTGCAAAAGGCAACAAACTGCAAATACAAAAGAATAAAACGAAATAATAATAATAAATGAATAAGCAATAAATAATACTGAGAACATGAGATGAAGAGTCCTTGAAAGTGAGTCCATAGGTTGTGGGAACTGTTCAGTGATGGGACAAGTGAAATTGACTGGAGTTATCTCCTTTGGTTCAAGACCCTGATGGTTGAGGGGTAATAACCTGGTGGTGTGAGTCCTGAGGCTCCTGTTCCTTCTTCCTGATGGTAGCAGTGGGAAGAGAGGATTGCCTGATGGTAGGGACCCTTGGGTGCAGCCGCAAGCACAGCAAAACATCAGAGGGTAATGATGACTGTGAGGCACAGGGAAATCAGATGAAGGAACTTCACACAAAAAGACTTTCAAATGTTACTAAAAATACGCCCTCATCACTGTGGATTCTTATAGCCCTCCATTACTACCTCACCAGCATCATTTTCCAGTGGTTCAAAATCAACTCTCACCTCTCTTTTACTCTTTATATAACTGAAAAAGTTTTGGTATCCTGCTTTATATTATTGGTTAGTCTGCTCTTATATTTCATCTTTTCCCTTCTTTTTGCTTTCTTAGTTGCCTTGTTGGATTTTAAAAGCTTCCCAACCATCCAACTTCCCACTCACTTTTGCCATTTTATATGCCTTTTCCTTGGCTTTTATGCAGTCCTTAACTTCCCTTGTCAGCCATAGTTGCCTAGCCCTGCCATTTGAGAATAACTTCTTCTGTGGGACATATCTATCCTGCGCCTTGTGACCGATTCCCAGAAACTTCAGCCATCTCCGCTCTGCTGTCATCCCTGCCAGAATCCTCCTCCAATCCACCTGGGCAAGCTCCTCTCTCATGCCTCTGTAATTCCCTTTATTCCATTGTGATACTGATACATGTGACTGATGTTTCTCCATCTCAAATTTGCAGTATGAATTTGATCATATTATGATCACAGTCTCCTAAGGGTTCCTTTATGATAAGCTTCCTAATAAAATCTGGATTATTACTCAACACCCAATCTAAGATAGCCTTTCCCAAGTAGGCTCAAGCACGAGCTGCTCTGAAAAGCCATCTCACAGGCACTCAACAAATACCCTTTCTTGCCATCCAACTCCAACCTGATTGTCCCAATCCCCTTGCATTTTGAAATCTCCCATTACAATTCATTAGAGACATTTAAGAGACTCTTGATAGGCACATAGATGATAGAAAAATGGAGGATTATAGAAAAACTGGACGATTATGTGGGAGGGAAGGATTAGATTGATCTTGGAGTAGGTTGAGAGGCTGGCACAACATTGTGGGCCGAATGGCCTGTACTTTGTCATAATGTTCTATGTTTTATGTTCTACCCTTACACCTCGCAGTGTTCCTCCTGAACCAGTATAACCCTCTCTATGTTCTGTGTTCTGATAGACGGTGCCTCCTCACCATTGCAAGCCTGAAGACACACACTCAGCGATGATCAGTGTTAATTTTATTTAGAGATGCAGTGCAGAACAGACCCTTCTGACCCAACGAGCCACATCGCCCAGCAATTCACCTGTTTAACCCTAGACTAATCACAACGACCAATTCACCTACCAGACGTACTGGTTGGCCTGTGGGAGGGGTCCAGAGCGCCATAGGGGTCAGCGGCTCGAAGTACAAACTCTTACAGACAGCACTGAGATAGAACTCTGAAGTCCAACACCCCAAACTGTAATAACGAAGCGCTGACCACAATCCTACTGTGGTATGGTAAAACAATAGCAATGTAGAATGAAGTGTAACAGCTAGAGAGAATTAATTAGCAGGTCTTAACTATGATATATGGGAGAGTAAAGAGATACAATTGCCTGCTGATGGTGTAGTGGCATCAGCACTGGACTACGAGGCAGGTGGGCCCAGGTTCGAAACTGGTCGGCTCCTTCCACGTGCTGGGTTGAGTGCTGACCGAGCTATTCATTCTCATTTTAAAGAAAGACAAAAATGCTAAAGAAACAGGAAGGTTGCCACCTGATGCGCCACAAAGCATGGAGAGGAGCAACAAAAATTATAATTTAAGGTCTCAGTGCTTTAGAACTGCATGGGATGGTGAGCCCCAAGTCAGAACTCACATCCAGAGTGAGTCTGGATCATGGGCACTGCTCAGAGACCGTGAGGGCTGAAGTAGTCAATGGCGAGGGGACTGACCACAGAGGCCATGGGGGCTGATGAAGTCAATTGTGAGGGGATTAACCACAGAGACTGTGAGGGGATGAACTAGTTAATGGCGAGGGGAACTGACGACAGACGCTGTGGGGGATTGAATTAATCAATGGCGAGGAGACTGACCACAGAGACCGTGGGGGATGAACGAGTCATTGGTGATGGGTCTGACCACAGATGCTGTGGGGGGGGGGTGAACTAGTCAATGGCGATGGGACTGACCACGGAGACCATGGGGGTTGAATTAGTCAAAGGCAACTGGACTGACCACAGAGACCATGGGGGCTGAATTAGTCAATGGCAACTGGACTGACCACAGAGACCATGGAGGTTGAGCTAGTCAATGGCGACTGGACTGACCACATTTGCTGTTTTGCTTGCTACCGCTTATGCATGGGAAAAGAGGGGAGCTAGAGGGGACTTTGGGGTTCTAACAGTTAACTGTTGTTCATTCTTTGGGGTCACCCCTCTGTTTTGATGGATGGTTGCGAAGGATTGAAACTTTAGAAACTAGTCAATGGTGACAGGATTGACCGTAGGCGCTGTGGGGTTTGAAACATTTAATGGTGATAGGACTGATCACAGCGGCGTACGATGGAAGCAACCTTATTCCTTTCTCAGTTGCTCATTGGCAACTGAGAAAGTGGTTTTGGGTCGCATCCCTGGAGGGGGTCATTGCACAGGATCAGGAAAGCTGTAAACTCAGCCAGCTCCATCATGGGCACCAGCCTCCTCAGTATTGAGGACACCTTCAAAATTCGAGGCCTCTCGAAGGTGGCGTCCATCACGAAGGATCATCAACGTTCAGGACATGTCCTCTTCTCATTACCAACGTCAGGGAGGAGATACTGAGGACAGAACTCTGTGTTTTAGGAACAGTTTCTTCCCCTCTGCCATCAGATTTCTGTATGCACAATGAACCCATGAACAGTACATCACTGTTTTTAGCTCTCTCTTTGTACTGCTTAATTTTTTAAAATATATATTTCTTACTGTAATTTATAGTATTTATATTTTTTATTTATTTTTTGTGTATTGCACGGTACTGCTGTCACAAAACAACAAATTTCATGACATATGATGATGATAATAAACCTGATTCTGATTCTGCGACCATGTGGTTTTCTGCTCACCAAAAGCTCACCTTCCTCAGGAGGCTAAAGAAATTCGGCATGTCCCCTTTGACCCTGGCCAGCTGTTATTGATACACCACTGACAGTATCCTATCGGGATGCATCCCGGCTCGGTCCAACAACTGCACTGCCCGTGACCACAGGAAACTGCAGAGCCTTGTGGACACGGCTCGGCACGTCACAGAAACCAGCCTCCCCTCCATGGACTCTGTCTACACTTCTCACTCTCTCAGTAAAGACCCATCATCAAAGACCCCACCTACCCTGGACATATGGACTTCCTGTATCACAGGGTGGACTCCTAGTCTCACAATCTACCTTGTTATGATCTTGCACCTTATTGTTTACCTGCACTGCACTTTTTTGGGTAGCTTTTACACTGTATTCTGCATTGTTATTCATTCATTTATTGATTGATTGAGATACAGGGGTGGAATAGGCCCTTGTGATTCCTCAAACTGCGCAGCCCAGCAATCCCCCAATTTAACCCTGGCCTATTCACAGAACAATTTACAATGACCAATTAACCTACTAATGGCAATTAACTACTAATTATAATGGTTAAAAAAATAGACTATGGGTAAGCCTAGTAATTTCCAAGGTCGAGACATGTTCGGCAGAACTTTGTGGGCCAGAGGGCCTGTATTGTGCTGTAGGCTTTCTATGTTTCTATGTTTTTTGGGCTGTGGGAGGGAACCAGAGCACCCAGAGGAAACCCACGCAACAAGGGGCAAACATACAAGTTCCTTACAGGAGCATTGGGAATTGAACTCGGGTTGCCTGTACCGTAAACCATTGTGCTAATCACTATCCTACAGTGCAGCCCTATTGTTTTACCTCGTTCTGACTCTCTGTGTTCCCCCTGAGCCAATATAAAACTCTGTATTAAAACACATCCAAGGAATGTGAGTGATATTCCGACCGTACAGACCGAGTTTGCTGTAAGTGGTAACAGATGTGTTTAGGCCATGGGGTGGTGTTTACAGTTCTGGCACAGAAATATCTCTCAACATACTTGTACTGATTGAACTATTGTGTATGTGCCATGGCTCGCCGCACAAAATTAGGGCTTCTGGAAAGGGGAGACTGGAGCAGGGCACGCAAACTGGGTCATGAGAGGATCATTGCCAGCTGATCTGGGACTGAGTTTGCCGAGGTAACAAAGGCGCTGTGTTACCGGGCAGTGACCTCGACAGCCCCACTTGTGACTCCTGCCAAAGTTAAGTCATCAACATAGTCTCTGTCTACACTTCTTGCTGCCTCTGTAAAGCAGCCAGCAGAATCAAAGACCTCACCCACCCCAGACATTCTCTCATCTCCCCTCTCCCATGGGACAGAAGATACAAAAGCCTGAAAGCTCGTCCCACCAGGCCCAAGGACAGCTTCTACCCCTCTGTTACAGACTATTGAGTGGTTTCGTAGTACAATAAGACAGACTCTTGACCTCACAATCTACCTCTTTATGAATTTGCACCTTATTGTCTACCTGCATTTCACTTTCTCTGTAACTGATCTGTATGAACAGTGTGCAAGACAAGCTTGTCACTGTCTCTCAGCACGTGTCGATAATAAACCAATATTCAGTTCTAATACTGATCCATGATAATCATTCTATTCCATCAGAACATCGAGATGGTCCAAGGGAAAACCAATGGCTGGGATGGATTGGCTATCTGTCTTGCAGACTGTTCACACAGATCAGATCATTACACAGTGCACTGAGATAGAACAAGGGAAAACTATAACAGAATGCAGAATAAAGTGTCACAGTTACAGAGAAAGTGCAGAGCAATAACCGATAAAGTACAAGGTCATAACGAGGTAGATTGTGAGGTCAAGAGTCCATCTTATTGTACTAGAGAACCGTTCCGGTGGCTATAGGGTGGCTCACGTGTGGTTAGCAGAACGCTTTACAGCACTATCAAGCCATGTTTAATTCCTGCTGCTGTCTGTAAGGAGTTTGTACGCTCTCCCCGTGACTGCGCGGGCTTCCTTTGGGTGTTCTGGTTTCCTCCGACAGTCCAAAGATGCACGGGTTAGTGGGCTAATTGGCCACATGGGTGTAATTGGGTGTCATGGGATTGTTAGGCCGAAGGGACTTGTTACCCTGCTGTATCTCTAAATCACTTAAAAAAAAACATTCAGGAGTCCCATAACAGAGGGATAGAAGCTGTCCTTGAGCCTGGTGGGATGTGCTTTCAGGCTTTTGAATCTTCTGTCTGACGGGAGAGGGGAGAAGAGAGAATGTCTGGGGAGGGTGGGGTTTTTTATTATGCTGTCTGCTTTACTGAGGCAGTGAAAAGTGTAGACAGAGTGTGTGGCGATGACTTAACTTTGGTGAGGGTCACGAGTGGGGCTGTCGAGGTCACTGCCCAGTAACACAGCGCCTTTGTTACCTCGGTAACCTCAGACCCAGATCAGCTGGCATTAAGCCTCTCGTGACCCAGTTTGCGTGCCCTGCTCCAGTCTCCCTTTTCCAGGAGCCCTAATTTTGTGCGGCGAGCCATGGCACATACACAATAGTTCAATCAGTACAAGTATGTTGAGAGATATTCCTGTGCCAGAACTGTAAACACCACCCCATGGCCTAAGCACATCTGTTACCACTTACAGCAGACCCTGTCTGTACGGCCAGGATATCACTCACATTCCTTGGATGCATTTTCCAGAAAAGATGGCTTATCAGCGGGTCAGTGCTTTTATTGTTACTGGACATTTAGAAGAAAAACAAGTAAGTCTTTGAGTAGATGCAACATTATGACTGCTCACTGATGTTGGGTGTAAGGTTGTTGCTGTGACACCAGCTCCTCTCATTCAAGTTATGCCCCCTCGTATCCACTCTGGCTGTCCACTCCGAGGTTGTCACTGCACTAGTTCTACAGAGCTGGCCAGAGGGTTCAGTATGAGGGGTGTACAGTAAACACACACGATTCTGCAGATGCTGCACGTCAAGAGCAGCACACACAAAATGCTGGAGGGACTCAACAGGTCAGGCAGCATCTGTGGAGAGGAATAAACGGTCGATGTTTCAGGTCAAGACTCCTCATTGGGACTATGAGGGATACAGAAATGGTGATCTGACCAGTTTACAGATTTCTACAGTGCCACCATTGAAACCATCCTGACGTGGTATGGCAGTTCCAATGCACAGGAACACTAGAGGCTGCAGAGAGAGGTGGACACAGCCTGGTCCGCTACAGGCACATCCCTCCCCACCCCTGACAGCATCTACACGAGGTGCATGATCTACATCCATCACGAAGGACCCCCACAACCCAGGACATACCCCCTTCTCATTTCCACCATCAGGAAGGTGGTGCAGGAGCCTGAAGACAGGCACTCAGAGTTTTTAAAACAGCTTCTTCCCCTCTGCCATCGGATATCGGAACGGTCTGTAAACCCATGAACACTATTTTTTTGCTCTCTTCTTGCACTACTTACGTTTTTATATTTCTCACTGTAACTTGGAGAACTTTTTATGTATTGCTGCTGCAAGACGCCAAATGTCCCAACATATCTCGGTGATAATAAACCAGATTCTGATTCTCAGACCCACCTTGTTCTCTGCGAGGTTGCCGGGACATTCTCCTACGCTGTAAGCTTGCTGCACAAGAACTGCCTGTGTCTCAAGTCAAATATCGAACCAAGCACAATGCCAGCGGTGGCAAGCTGCTGTCTCCATCCGTCTCTACCGATGGTAAGGTCCACTGAGCGCTTCTACACAGAGTACTGTCGCAGGAAAGCAGCATCCATCATCAGGGTCCGCCATCACCCAGGCCATGCTCTCCCCTTGCTGCTGCCATCAGGAAGAAGGTACGGGACCTTCAGGATCCACACCACCAGGTTCAGGAATAGAAATCTACGGCACATTACAGGCCCTTCGGCCCACAGTGTTGTGCCGACCATGTAACCTACTCTAGAAACTGCCTAGAATTTCCCTACTGCAGAGCCCTTGATCTTCTAAGCTCCATGTACCTACCCAAGAGTCTCTTAAAAGACCCTATCGTATCTGCTTCCACCAACGCCGCCGCTGGCAACCCACCCACCCTGGGAAAAAGCCTCTGACTATCCACATGATCAATGCCTCTCATCATCTTATACACCTCTATCAGGTCACCTCTCATCCTCCATCGCATGAAGGAGAAAAGCCCAACTTCACTCAACCTATTCTCAAAAGGCATGCTCTCCAATTCAGGCAACATCCTTGTAAATAGTTATTACCCCTCAACCAAAGAGGCTAACTACGTTCAAAAAGAAGGGAAAATCTTCAGATGCTAGAAATCCAACATATACGAAATGCTGTAAGACTGCCGAAGGGTTTTGGCCGGAAACGTCGACTGCACTCTTTTGCATAGATGCTGCCTGGCCTGCTGAATTCCTCCAGCATTTTGTGTGTGTAACTTCACTCAGCTTCACTCGCCCCATCACTGAAAGGTTCCCACAACCTATGGACTCACTTTCAAAGACTCTTCAAGTCATGTTCTCAATAGTTATTGCTTATTTATCATTATTATTTCTTAAAATATATATTTTTTCTCTTTTTGTATTTGCACTATCTGTTGTCCTTTGCATACTGGTTGTTGTCTGTCCTGTTGGATGCAGTCTTTCATTGATCGTATTGTGTTTCTTTCTACTTACTGTGAATGCCTGCAAGAAAATGATTCTCAGGGTTGTATATGGTGACATATATATATACTTTGATTAGATTATGAGGACACTCAGTCCTCGTTTATTGTCATTTAGAAATACATGCATTAAGAAATGATACAATGTTCCTCCAGAATGATATTACAAGAAACACAGGACAAACCAAGACTAAAACTGACAAAACCACATAATTATAACATATAGTTACAACAGTGCAAAGCAAAACTGTAATTTGATAAAGAGCAGACCATGGACCGGTAAAACAAAAGTCTCAATAGCCTTATCATCTCACGCAGGCGACAGAAGGGAGAAACTCTCCCTGCCATGAACCTCCAAGCGCCGCCAACTCGCCGATGCAGCACCATTGGAAGCACCAGACCGCAGCGGACTCTGAGTCCGTCCGAAAACTTCAAGCCTCCGACCAGCCCCTGTGATACAGCCACTCTGAGAACCATCCTCTGCCGAGCACTTCAACCCCGCCCCGGCCGCCGAGCAACAAGCAAAGCCGAGGACTCGGGGCCTTCCCCTCCGGAGATTCTGGACCACACAGTAGCAGCAGCAGTGAAGCAGGCATTTCAGAAGTTTCACCAGATGTTCCTCCGTGCTCTCACGTCCGTCTCCATCAAATCAGGATTGTGCACGGCACCCTACTTGACGAATAACAGACATCACCACCGGAGTGGCCGCTGTGAGCTGCGTCGCGTTGCCATCTTCTCCTCTCCAAGGTAATAAATTTACTTTGAACTTTGAATTTCAGTGCTCAAGAAGAACTTAACCTGTTGTGAAATCCAGTAAGGCTTTCGGCCTGGTTTCCAGAGCTGGCCAAGTTCCCACTAGGGTTGCCAACTGTCCCGTATTAGCCAGGCCATCCCGTATATTGGGCTAAATTGGTTTGTCCCATACGGGGCCGCCCTTGTCCCGTATTTCCCCCGCTAAGGTAGAGCGTTCCTATGAAACCTTCCGGGCCGAAACGGGGTAAAGCGAAGAAGCAATTACCATTAATTTATATGGGAAAAATTTTTGAGCGTTCCCAGACCCAAAAAATAACCTACAAAATCATACCAAATAACACATAAAACCTAAAATAATAACACTAACATATAGTTAAAACAGGAATGATATGATAAATACACAGCCTATATAAAGTAGAAATAATGTATGTACAGTGTAGTCGGGAAGATTAAGCCAAAACCGATTTGTAGAAAAAAATCGGCACGTAAACGCATGAGCAATGCGCTCACAGGTGCCCGCGCAAGGCTTCATGGTCATGGTAGTCTTTCTCGGGGTAAACACAAGTGTCCTGTATTTGACTGCTACTTTTGTCCCTTATTTGGGAGTGAGAAAGTTGGCAACCCTATTTCCCACACACGTTTGATCAGCACCTTAGGCTGCAGTGTGCATGCACAACAGAAACCTGACTGATCCTACCAAGCAATGTGGTAAATAATGTACACACATAAAATGCTGAAGGCCTTGATGAAAGGTCTTGGCCCAAAACGTCGACTGTTTATTCCTCCTCATAGATGCTGCCTGACCTGCTGAGTTCCTCCAGCATTTTGTGTGTATTGATCTGGATTTCCAGCATCTGCAGAATCTCTTGCGTTTCGTGCTAACAATGTGTCAAGCATCTTCACACAAAAAGCAGGATCTCCCGGTGGCATCTATTTCAATTCGACTTCGTACTTCCATTCCAACATGTCTGCCCACGGCCTTCTCTACCGCCATGCTTCAAGATTCAACATGGTTTAATGTCATTTCTTGTACACTGGGGTAAAGGAGAACAAAGTAATTGTTACTCCGGATCAAAAGCAACACAAAAAAACACAAAAGATAAAGAACACAATAATAATAAAAACATAATTAGTATAGTAGCTTATATACAGAGATTGATTTTGTGTCCATAAAGTGACTGATGGGAAATACTAAATTAGTGGTGGAATTAGTGGGTGGAGGTGTTGATCAGCCTCACTGCTTGGGGAAAGTAGCTGTTTTTGCACAGGCAGACAGGGTCACACAAAATGACATGAGGATGTTCAGTACAAAGGGGGTTAGAGTCCAAACTTGTGGAGGGCTAAGAGGAGCAGGAGGTTACTCAGGATGGAGAAACAACGTCACGTATTCTGCCTGGGTAGCCTCCAATCTGATGGCATGAACATCAACTTTTCCAGCTTCTCATAATCTCTCCCATCTCCCTCCTTCGCTCTTTTTTCTATTCCCTATTCTGGTTTTCAGGAGCATCTTCTTCATTCGAAGGGTATTGTGTATTTGGAGTAAACTGCCAGAGACAGTGATTGAGATGGGCACATGATTAGATTAGATTAGATTATGAGAACACTCAGTCCTCTTTTATTGTCATTTAGAAATGCATACATGCATTAAGAAATGATACAATGTTTCTCCAGAGTGATATCACAGAAAACAGGACAAACCAAAGACTAACACTGACAGAACTACATAATTATAACATATAGTTACAGCAGTGCAAAGCAATACCATAATTTGATAAAGAGCAAACCATGGGCACGGTAAAAAAAGTCTCAAAGTCCCCGAGTCGATCGACTCCCGAGCCCCCTGATAGCAGGCGGCGAAAGGGAGAAACTCCGGGCCATAAACCTCCAGGCACCGTCAACTTGCCGATACCTTGGAAGCAGCCGACCACAGCCGACACTGAGTCCATCCGTCCGAAAACTTTGAGCCTCCGACCAGCCTCTCCGATACAGCCTCCCGAGTGCCATCCTCTGCCAAGCACCTTTGATCTCTCCCTGGCTGCTGAAACAAGCAAAGCCAAGGATTTCGGGGCCTTCTGTTCCGGAGATTCCGGTTACCACACAGTAGCAGCGGCAGCGAAGCGGGCATTTCAGAAGTTTTCCAGATGTTCCTCCGTACTGTCACATCTGTCTCCATCAAATCAGAATTGTGCACGGTCCCCTACTTGACAGATTACAGATATCATTCACCAGAGAGGCCAGCGTTTCAAAAAAAGCTGCATATATACTAGAGAGGAGAGGTTTAGAGGACTTCAGGCCAAACACGGTCAGATGCGATTAGGTCAGTCACAAGCAGTCAGGCTGATCACCATCTTCACCCACCAACCCACCCCTCCACCACCCCCACCAACCACCACTACTTTATCAATTCCTGTCTGTCATCTTGTGTACAGACACTCCTGTGCCTAGTGTCACTTTATGGACATACAGTCTATCTGTGTATGCAGGCTAACTTATGTATTTATATTTATTGTGCTTTTTATTATTGTGTTCTTTATCTCATTGTGTTTTACTTTGTGCTACATCGGATCCAGAGTCACAATTATTTCATCCTCCTTTGCACTTGTGTACAAGAAATGACATTAGACAACCTTGAATCTTGGATATTGAACACAGTTGGCAAGGATGAGTTGGGCTGAAGGGCCTGTTCCATACAGTATAACTGTATGACGGTGACTCGCCATGGGATCATAAGACTATAAGATATAGGAGCAGAATTAGGCCATTTGGCCCATCAGTTCTTCTCTGCCATTCCATTCTGGCTGATTTATTATCCCTCTCAATCCCATTCTCCTGCCTTCTCCTTGTGACCTTTGACATCCTGACTAATCAGTGCTATAAATATACCCAATGACTTGGCCTCCTCAGCCACCTGCAGCACTGAATTCCACCCTCTGGCTGGAGAAACCCCTGCTCATCTCTGTTCCAAAGCGATGTCATTCTATTCTGAGGCTGTGCCCTTTGCTTCTAGACTCTCCCAGTACAGGAAATATCTTCTCCACGTCCACTTGGAGTCTATCTTGGGCGCCACAGACTCCATTACAGAGCTGGGAGGGCTGGAGTTCAGCCTTCAATTCCGGTGCCATCTGTAAGGAGTGACCAACAGCGGTTTCCTCAGGGTGCTGTGGTTTCCTCCCACAGTCCAACAACATACCGGTTAGTAGGTTAATTGGTCATGGTAAGTTGTCCTGTGATTAAAAAGATGGGTCCAGTTGTTAGCAGCTTGGTGGGTTGAGTGGGCCTGTTCTGTGCTGTGTCTCTTTTAGAACAAATTCTCTTCATTTACAGGCATCTGTTAGTCTCGTGAGACCATGGATTTGCACCTTGGAAGGTTTCCAGGGCGCAGGCCTGGGCAAGGTTGTATGGAAGACCAGCAGTTGCCCATGCTGCAAGTCTCCCCTCTCCACGACACCAATGTTGTCCAAGGGAAGGGCATTAGGACCCATACAGCTTGGCACCGGTGTCGTCGCAGAGCAATGTGTAGTTAAGTGCCTTGCTCAAGGACACAACACGCTGCCTCAGCTGAGGCTCGACCGACGCCTTAACCACTTGGCCACGAGCCAACACTCTTCACTTAACCTTCTCAAAAAGCTGGGAAATGGCAGATTCCCTTCCTCCCTCACTCTCCGAAGGAGTGAAGACAGTTGTGGTGCCTCCGATCCTCGCTGTTGTGAGAGCTGGTGGGAGGGGCTCAGGCCAAGAATAATATCCTGCTGAGTAACGACTTGGGACCGGCACCCTGTGGCAAATTCTCATGTGCTGAGATCTTGCCTGCAACGTGGAGGATTGCTGCCCAGAGTGATCTGACTCCGGGCTTGGATGTTTCCTGAGCAGAGTGTGTCGGAACGACTCATATTTAGATTCATTTATGTGTCACATATACATCACAGGCAAACCTCTGGAGGAGCTCAGCAGGTCAGGCAGCATCTGCGGAGAGGAATAAGCAGTTGACGTTTTCGGGCTGAGACCCTTCATCAGGACATGCGGTGAAATGCTTAAGTTCTGTTAACAACCTCAGGATGTGCTGGGGCCAGCCTGCAAGTGTTGCCACAATCCCTAGCTCCAACTTAGCATACCCACAATGAAAAATATAGAGAAAAAACTCAATTACAATAATTTGTCTATTAAATAGTTAATCTAAGTAGTGCAAAAACAAAACAAATAAAGTAGTGAGCAACACGCATCAAAGTTGCTGGTGAACGCAGCAGGCCAGGCAGCATCTCTCGGAAGAGGTACAGTCGACGTTTCAGGCCGAGACCCTTCGTCAGGACTAACTGAAGGAAGAGTTAGTAAGAGATTTGAAAGTGGGAGGGGGAGGGGGAGATCCGAAATGCAAGTCTGAGTCAAAATGTGGTCAAAAAGTTGAAGAGCCGAAGAAATTACAGATGGGGAGCAGTGAGAGATGGTTTCACTGAACTCCCGTCGAAGAGAAGATTTAAACTTCTTCAGTGTAGGCATCACGGAAGAGGCTTCGCAGTAGTGAATTTAAAAATGTAAACACGAGGAATTCTGCAGATGCTGGAAATTCAAGCAACACACATCAAAGTTGCTGGTGAACACAGCAGGCCAGGCGGCATCTCTAGGCTGGTGGACGCAGCAGGCCAGGTAGTGTTCATGGGCTCAATGTCCATTTAGGAATAGGATGGCAGAGGGGAAGATACTGTTCCTGAATCACTGAGTGTGTGTCTTCAGGCTCCTGTACCTCCTTCCTGACGGTAACAATGAGAAGAGGCAAGTTCTGGGTGGTGGGGGTCCTTAATAATGGATGCTTCCTTCCTAAGGCATCGTTCCTTGAAGCTGTCTTAGATACTACGGAGGCCAGTACCCAAGATGGAGCTGATAATTTTACAACTTTCAGTAGCTTCTTTCAATTCTGTGCACTAGTGCCCCCACCCTCCCCCATTCCAGACAGTAATACAGCCTGTCGGAATGTTCTCCATGGTACACCTGTAGAAGTTTTCAACAAATCTCCTCAAACTCCTAATAGAGTATAGACACTTTGTCTTGCCTTCTTTATAGCTTCAATATGTTGGGACCAGGTTAGATCCTCAGAGATCTTGACACCCAGGAACTTGAAGCTGCTCACTCTCTCCACTTCTGATCCCTCTATGAGGATTGGTTTGTGTTCCTTCGTTTTACCTTTCCTGAAGTCCACAATCTGCTCTTTCGTCTTACTGACGTTGAGTACAAAATTGTTGCTGGGACATCACTCCACTAGCAGGCATATCTTGCTCCTATACACCTTGTCGTCTCCATCTGAGATTCTGCCGACAATTTAGAGGTAACAAATTTAAGCAAGTTTAAAGATAACATTTGAGCTATGCCTAGCCACACAGTCATGGGTATAGAGAGAAGAATCGTGAGCATTTTTGTGCTCCTTATCCAAGAAAGTACATGCTGGCATTGGAGAAGGTCCAAAGGAAGTTCATGAAATAATCCTGGGAATGAAAGGGTTAACACAGAGGAGTATTTGATAGCTCTGGGCCTGTACTTGCTGGAGTTTAGAAGAATGAGGGGGGATCTCATTGAAACCTATCAAATATTGAAAGGCCTAGATAGAGCTGATGTGGAGAGGATGTTTCCTGTAGTGGGCGAGTTTAGGACCAGAGAGCACAGCCTCAGAATAGAGGAATATCCATTTTGAACTGTGATGAGGAGGAATTTCTTCAGTCAGAAGGTGGTGAATCTGTGGAATTCATTGCCACAGACGGCTGTGAAGACACTGGGTATATTTAGAGTGGAGGTTGATAGGTTTTTGATTAGTCAGAGTGTCAAAGGTTATGGGGAGAAGGAGAGGATGTCTCCTACAGTGAGTGAGTCTAGGACCAGAGGGCACAGCCTCAGAATAGAGGGATGTCCATTTAGAACAGAGATAAGGCTGAGAGGGAAACGGATAAAATGAGTTGATGGGCCAAATGGCTTAATTCTGCTCCCGTATCCTATGGTCTTATTATTAACACAGTAGGGATGAAATAGCTTGCTCTCAGTTCTGAGATGTGTGAAACTGCTCTAGAGAATCTGGAGGCTGTCCTGTGAATGAACACACAGCCACACACACTATTGTTTGAGAGCAGAGGAAGATGAGCGGTAACTTGATAGAAGTGTACAAGGAGATAAGAAGACAGCCAGGGTGGAAATGGCGAAAACAAGAGGGTATACTTTTAAGGTGTCTGGAGGAAAGTGTAGGAGGGAGTGTCAGAGGGAGGTTCAACCTTCACAATCAGAATCAGGTTTAATATTGCTAGCAAAGGTATGTGCCAGTACGTGTGTGTTTATGTGCCTTGGTATAAGTGGAGATACTGAGCGGAAGATTAGAGGTGCCTTGATAGAAGACTATAAAATAATAAGAAGCTTAGTTTGAGTGGACAGCCAGAGACTTCTTCCTCGGGCAGCAATAGCCACTGCATCTGCCTAATACCAGGGCATCATGTTCAGGTGATTAGAGGAGAGTACAGGGGGGACGTCACACAGACAGTGGTGGGTACATGGAACGTCCTGCCAGGGGTGCTGGTAGTGGCAGATGCATAAGAGACTCTTAGACAGGCACATGGATGATAGGAAAACGGAGGGTTATGTGGGAGGGAAGGGTTAGATTGATCCTGAAGTAGTTTCAAAGTTTGGCACAACATTGTGGGCTGAAGGAGCGGTTCTCTGCAGAACTTTACCAAGTTTTAGAGAGTCAGCACGGTAATGGGCCCTTTCTGACCCAACGTGACAAGCCCGTGCTGCCCAATTACACACACATGACCAATTAAGCTACTGACCCGTCCGTCTTTGGACTCTGGGAGGAAACCAGAGCACCCGGAGGAAACCTGCATGGTGACGGGGAGAACGTACAAACTCCTTACAGACAGCAGTGGGAATTGAACCCCATTCACTGTCACAGTAACGGCTACACAACCATCCAGCTTTATGTTTGATGTTCATTCCCATTCCCCCTGTAACATAGAAATTGTTCTGTTTCTAAAACCTCCTCTATTCCCCTTTGGTTTTGTCTGCTTCCTGGTACACAGTTCCACATCATAACCAGCTTTGTCCCCACAGATTCTCTGCACCTCTGTCGAACATTTTAGACCTGTGTCTCCTTGATCCACTTCCTTCTACTGAGCTGCTGAAACCGGTTGTGGTCTTGTGCAAGAAAAAGAATCTCAAGGTTGTATCTGGTAACATAATCAATCTAACTCTTCCCTCCCTCCTAAACAGCCCCCCAATTTCTTTACTTTTTTTTTGCGCGTGCCTGCATGCGTGCGAGTCTGTGCGTCCGTCCGTGATGATGTCTTTTTCATGGCTTTTACAAGGCGCGGAGCGAGAGAGAGAGACTGTGTGGCGTGCCATTCCTCACACAGACATTTTCGTAGTCTTTCTCCCTTTTACTTTACGAGCTCAAGTTGCGATCTCGACACTCAACCAGGCAGAGATGGAAAGTGTACCCGGGAGTGGACCCGACTGGTTTCGAACCCGGGAACCTCCGCTCCCGGGTCCGGCGCCGATGTCATTGCGCCACCAGCCGGCCCAGCCCCCCCAATTTCTATCATCCATGTGCCTGTTCAAGAGATTCTCAAATGTCCCTGGTTTATCTGCCTCTACCACCACCCCCGGCAGCACGTTCCTAGTTGGGGCCTTCATTAGTCGGGGGAGTGAGCGCAAGTGCCGTGAGGTAGTGTTGTAGCTCCATAACAATCTGGCAGGACCACACTTGGGATATTGTGTTCGGTTCTGGTCACCTCATTACAGGAAGGATGAGGAAGCTTTAGAGAGGGTGCAGAGGAGATTTACCAGGATGCTGCCTGGATTAGAGAGCGCGTCATGAGGACAGGTTGAGTGAGCTCGGGCTTTTCTTTTTGGAGCGAAGAAAGATGAGAGGTGACTTGACAGAGGTGTACAAGATGGTAAGAGGCATGGATTGAGTGGACATTCAGAGAGTTTCCCCAGGGCAGTAATGCCTGATACAAGGGGGCATAATTTTAAGGTGATTGGAGGAAAGCATCAGGGATTGTCAGAGGTAGGTATTTTACACAGGGAGTGGTGGGTGTGTGGAATGCTCTGCTGGGGTGGTGGTAGAGACAGATACATTAGAGCCATTTAAGAAATTCCTAGATTGGCAAAGGCATTTGATGCTGGGGCATCGTGCTGCGGAGGTCTCAGACTGTCAGGTCTGTGCAGTCTGAAAAAGTCTCTGGCGAAGAGCTCACTGCCTCTGGAATGCTGGAGTGAGGATAGGGTGACTAGCTGTTGGATTTGATGCCTCTCACCTTGTTTTTTCCATCGCTCTGGGCCTAGTGTAGAGGGGCTGGTTCTGTCAGACCCCACACAGTTACTTGGTGATCTGAAGTTCCTCACGTGGTTTAACACTTCTCATGTTTCAAGATGAAACAACTTGCATCTCTCCACCTTCTCTTCTGGCTGAGCCCAACGATTGTATTTGAATTCTCCAGCCATGACGTCAGCAAATTCTACAGGATGGAAACAGGTTCACTGCCTCCAACCATTTACCGATCGCCCATTGAGAGAAGCCAGATCAATGTGTTATGTGGTGAAATTTGTCATTGTGGGTGCAGTACAGTGCAATATATGAAATACACAGTATCCAAACAAAGTATTCATATCCTCCCCCACCCCGAGAATTGTTCATGTTTATTGTTTTACACCATTGAATCACATTGCATTTAATTTGGTGTTTTTGACACTGATCAACAGAGAAGTCTCTTTCTTGTCAAAGTGGAAAACAAATTTTCTCCAAAGTCACGATTCCCTTGCAGACTGCATCAGGTTTTCCTCCAGGATTTCCCTGTACTTTGCTGCATTCACTTTACCCTCTGCTTTTACAAGTCTGCCAGGGCCTGCTGCAGTGAAGCATCCCCACAGCATGATGCAGCCACCACCATGCTTCACGGTAGGGATGGTGTGTTTTTGATGATGTGCAGTGTTTGGCTTAGGCTGAAAATAGCACTTAGTCTGATGGCCAAAAAGCACAATTTTGGTTTCATCAGACAATAAAACCTTCTTCCAGCTGACTTCAGAGTCTCCCAAATGCCTTCTGGTACACTCTAGCTGAGATTTCATGTGTGTTTTTTTTAAAACAGTGGCTTTCTCTTTGCCACTCTCCCATAAAGCTGCGACTGATGAAGCACCCAGGCAACAGTTGTTGTACGCACGGTCTCTCCTATCTGAGCCACTGAAGCTCGTAACTCCTCCAGAGTTGTCATAGGTCTCTTGGTGGCCTCCCTCACTAGTTCCCACTTGATGATTGACTTAACTGTACTCCAGGGGATATTCAGTTACTTGGAAATTTTCTTGTATCCATCTCCTGACTTGTCCTTTTCAATAACCTTTTCACGGTGTTGCTTGGAGTGTTCTTTTGCCTTTATGGTGTCATTTTTGCCAGGATACTGACTCACCAGCAGTTGGACCTTCTTCTTCTTCTTCTTTTTTGTTTTATGGCGGTTGGCAACCAGTTTTTCAGCACATTGTCGCTCCCTACTAGACTTCTTGTGTTCCAACCAAATATGTCCTGGAGTTCTCTACTTTAGACAATCTAGGTCAGCCTGCAGTTCTCTATTAGCATCACTCTGTAGTTGCAATTCCTCATGAATGCTTAATATGCTCATTAGATAATGCCGTAAACTGTTATTCTCCCCTAATTTTGTCACGTTTTCACGTAGTTGCATCACCTCAATTACATTGATTTCATCTACGTCACTTGTAAAACTAAAATCGTCTTGTTAAAGAATAGTAATTATCGCACGTTATACTTTAAAAATTGCTGTTTTTCCAAGTCTATCTGCTTTTTCAGGTTTTCCTTTTCTTGGATCGTAGCCTGCAGCTGTTTACTGAGACCTCAGAGTTCTTCTTCATTTGCTTCCATGTTTCCATTTCATAATCTAAATGTAGATAATTCACTTTGCAACAAATTCCTTTTCCTTTTGTATCCTTGTAATAATTTCCTCCATTTTCCAATCTCTTTTCCAACTCACAGTTGTTCTTGCCAGGTACTTCGATTTGTTGTTGGAGTTCTGCACATTTACCCTGGGCTTCAACCATAAAATCTGAGAATTTTCCTGAAGTTCTGAAACATATTTCTTAAATTCTTGACCATTTGCGATAAATATACTGCCATTAAGATTCCATCTCCCCTGCCTGTGAACTGTTGGATCCTCCATTCAGCGTTTCTTTGACTTCTTCCCACCTAATTCCTTTAATGCCAAGATACTTTTCTGCAGACTTGACAATAATTTTAATTTTTTCAGTTCTTTTGCTTGTTTGCACTGAACAATTAATTGTATCCACCATAAAAAGTATGAAATCCTTTCTACTCATTAATAGTGTATCCTTATTTTTCATATTACAGCCCTCACAATTCACCAGTTTATTATTCCCTGTATTTGTTTGCTTGACAGCCTTTTTTCAGCGAATTCTTTCACTGCTTCTGCATAACTGATTCCTTGAGTTACTTTTACATGTTGTATCTCAGCCGCCTTCTTGCTATAAATGCACCCTCGATAAGCTGCGCTGTTCCTCGCCACAATTGCAGCATTTCAGCCCAGCGCCCGTTTCTCATTTCCCATATTCATGTTCTCCAGCGCATCTCCCACATCTTTGTTTTCCGCTGCAGACTGCCACAATGTGCCCAAATTTCTGACATTTATAGCATCTTAAAGGTGGTGGTATATATATTCTAACCGCCTAACACATATACCCTAAGTAAACATTAGTCAGCAATCTCTCTTCATCAAAGTTAGTCATTACCGATAAACTATCACACTTTTTCCCGTTTCCTGTAACTTTCAAACGTTTGGCCTCAATAACTTTTGCTCCTTTTACGTTCTGTTTAATCTCATCCATAGTAACTTCTGTTAGTATCCCCGAAATAACTCCCCTAGTCCACTTTATTGAGCATTGTACTTCTTTGCCGTCTATTTTACTTAATCTTATCACTTTGCCTTGCTGAGCACTATCCCAACAAATCACTAATAGCGATCCATTTCATAAAATCTTTGCTCTTTTAATCTCGTCTATAATTTTGTTGAGCATCTTTGTCAAACGAATGGGGTTCCAATCACCAAAAGACGCCCCATCTTCAATTAGTTTTATAATTACTTTAATCTCATCTTCTTTCCATTGTTTTACAGACTGATCATTGTTTTATAATTACTTTAATCTCATCTTCTTTCCATTGTTTTCAGAAGTTTTACAGACGTTCCTCTGTACCCTCACATCTGTCTCCATCAAATGATCCTGTTTGGATCATCAGCTGATTCCTCAGAGTTTGATATCCCGTACCTCTGCTTTCTTTTCTTCCTCTTTCCATTCCATTCCTCTTTCCTGCCGACCTCCATATCTAGTTTTCTTCCACTTTCGCCAAAAACTTCCTTCAACAGCTTGGCTCTTTCCTTGATGTCCTCTCTCTCCGCCATTTTCCAGTGAGCTCCACAATCAACTCCCGCTCTCCTACTCACAACGTCCAACACTCATTCCTCAAGCACAACCAGCCTTGCAGTTGGACCTTCTGCATACAGAAGTATTTTTACTACAATCAATTGAAACACCTTGACTGCACACAGGTAATCACCATTTAACTAATTATGTGACTTATAAAACCAATTGGCTGCTCCAGTGATGATTTGGTGTGTTACATCAAAGGGGAGGGGTTAATACTTATGCAGTCAATTATTTTGTGTTTTATACTTGTAATTAATTTAGATCACTTTATAGAGATCTGTTTACATTTTGACACAAAAGAGTCTTTTTCTGTTGATCAGTGTAAAAAAAAAGGCCAAATTAAAACCACTGCGATTCAATGTTGTAAAACAATAAAACATGAAAATTTCCAAGGGGGGGGTTGAATAATTTTTACAGGCACTGTAAATACAAGAATATACACAAAAAATGAATTAAATGAGAGGTGAGTTATCAGTTATGCAGAGGAGAGGAGAAGATGGCGACGTGACGGCAGCACGCGCGGCCTCTCCGGTGAATGATATCTGTTATCTGTCAAGTAGGGGACTGTGCACAATCCTGATTTGATGGAGACAGATGTGAGGGTACAGAGGAACGTCTGTAAAACTTCTGAAATGCCCGCTTTGCTGCCACTGCTACTGTGTGGTAACCGGAATCTCCGGAGCAGAAGGCCCTGAAATCCTCGGCTTTGCGTGTTTCAGCGGCCGGGGCGAGGTCGAAGGTGCTCGAGAGGCTGTATCGGAGAGGCTGGTCGGAGTCTCAAAGTTTTCGGACGGATGGACTCAGTGTCGGCTGTGGTCGGCTGCTTCCAAGGCATCGGCAAGTTGACGGTTTAGGTTTATGGCAGTTTATGGAGGTTTAGGGCAAAGTCCCTTTTGCCGCTGCTGTCAGGGACTCGGGAGTTGATCGGCTCGGGGACTTTGAGACTATTTTTACCGTGCCCATGGTTTGTTCTTTATCAAATTATGGTATTGCTTTGCACTGCTGTAACTATATGTGATAATTATGTGGTTCTGTCAGTGTTAGTCTTTGGTTTGTCCTGTTTTCTGTGATATCACTCTGGAGAAACATTGTATCATTTCTTAATGCATGTATGCATTTCTAAATGACAATAAATGAGGACTGAGTGTTCTCATAATCTAAAATCAGTAGTGCAAGTAGACAGCGAAAATAGTGAGGTAGGGGTAGAGATGTGTCTTGACCACAGGAGGTGTAAGGCGCTCCTTCCTTCCACTATCCTGCAGGTCGTATGAGCAGCCAGTGCATATTGCAAGTCCTGGTTATGCGACCACTGGCACCAGGCAGGCAGTCTCTGAAGTATGTTGATATTGGCTGGGGTCACCCATCTTGTAGAGACACTGCCCAGAAGGCAGCAAAGCAAACCACTTCTGTTGAAAAATTTGCCAAGAACAATGATGTTCGTGGAAAGACCAGGAACGCCCATGAAATACGACATGGGACATATCGACCGAATGCTCGTTCATGACTTCATTGTCAGTTCAGAAATCAGAGGGAAGAAGCTGTTCCTCAAACGTTGAGTGTGGGTCTTCAGGAGGCATTGCCTTTTGAAGGTCTCCTCGATACTGGGGGTGGCTAGTGCTCATAATCGAGGTGGCCGAGTTTACATAGCATTGGAGAGGGATAGGAGCAGACAAGTTAGGAAAATGCTTAATTAGAGTAAGGGAAAATATGAAGCAATCAGGCAGGAACTTGGAAGCATAAATTGGGAGCAGATGTTTTCAGGGAAATGTACGGCAGAAATATGGTAAATGCTCAGGTGATATTTGCATAGGTACGTTCCAATGAGACAGGGAAAGGATGGTAGGGTACAGGAACCGTGGTGTACAAAGGCTGTTGAAAATCAGGTCAAGAAGAAAAGAAAAGCTTGCGAAAGGTTCACAAAACTAGGTAGTGATAGAGATCTAGAAGATTGTAAGGCTAGCAGGAAGGAGTTTAAGAAAGAAATTAGGAGAGCCAGAAGGGGCCATGAGAAGGCCTTGGTGAGCAGGATTAAGGAAAACCCCAAGGCATTCTACAAGTATGTGAAGAGCAAGAGGATAAGACGTAAGAAAATAGGACCAATCAAGTGTGACAGTGGAAAAGTGTGTGTGGAACCAGAGGAGATAACAGAGGACGAGGGAATTTAATGCAGCATCTCCAAGTTTGCGGATGACACGAAGCTGGGTGGCAGTGTTAGCTGTGAGGAGAATGCTAAGAGGATGCAGGATGACTTTGATAGGTTGGGTGAGTGGGCAAATTCATGGCAGATGCAATTTAATGTGGATAAATGTGAGATCCACTTTGGTGGCAAGAACAGGAAAACAGATTATTATCTGAATGGTGGCCGATTAGGAAAAGGGGAGGTGCAACGAGACCTGGGTGTCATTGTACACCAGTCATTGAAAGTGGGCATGCAGGTACAGCAGGCGGTGAAAAAGGCGAATGGTATGCTGGCATTTATAGCAAGAGGATTCGAGTACAGGAGCAGGGAGGTACTTCAGTTGTACAAGGCCTTGGTGAGACCACACCTGGAGTATTGTGTGCAGTTTTGGTCTCCTAATCTGAGGAAAGACATTCTTGCCATAGAGGGAGTACAAAGAAGGTTCACCAGATTGATTCCTGGGATGGCAGGACTTTCATATGATGAAAGACTGGATCAACTAGGCTTATACTCTCTGGAATTTAGAAGATTGAGGGGGGATCTTATTGAAACATATAAAATTCTAAAGGGATTGGACAGGCTAGATGCAGGAAGATTGTTCCCGATGATGGGGAAGTCCAGAACGAGGGGTCACAGTTTGAGGATAAAGGGGAAGCCTTTTAGGACCGAGATGAGGAAAAACTACTTCACACAGAGAGTGGTGAATCTGTGGAATTCTCTGCCACAGGAAACAGTTGAGGCCAGTTCATTGGCTATATTTAAGAGGAGTTAGATAAGGCCCTTGTGACTAAAGGGATCGGGGGTATGGAGAGAAGGCAGGTATAGGGTTCTGAGTTGGATGATCAGCCATGATCGTACTGAATGGCGGTGCAGGCTCGAAGGGCCGAATGGCCTACTCCTGCACCTATTTTCTATGTTTCTATGTTTCTACTTAATGAATACTTTGCTTCAGCACTCACTACGGAAAAGGACCATGGCGATTGTAGGGATGACTTACAGCGGACTGAAAAGCTTGAGCATATAGACATTAAGAAAGAGGATGTGCTGGAGATTTGAAAAGCATCAAGTTGGATAAGTCACTGGGACTGGACGACATATATCCCAGACTACTATGGTAGGCCAGGGAGGAGATTGCTGAGCCTCTGGCGATGATCTTTGCATCTTCAATGGGGAAGGGAGAGGTTCTGGAGGATTGGAGGATTGCAGATGTTGTTCCCTTATTCAAGAAAGGGAGTAGAGATAGCCCAGAAAATCGTAGACCAGTAAGTCTTATTTCAGTGGTTGGTAAGTTGATGGAGAAGATCCTGAGAGGCAGGATTTATGATCATTTGGAGAGGCATAATATGATTAGGAATGGTCAGCATGGCTTTGTCAAAGGCAGGTCGTGCCTTATGAGCCTGACTGAATTTTTTTGAGGATGTGACTAAACACATTAGAAACATAGAAACACAGAAAATAGGTGCAGGAGTAGGCCATTTGGCCCTTCGAGCCTGCACCGCCATTTATTATGATCATGGCTGATCATCCAACTAAGAACCCCGCCCCAGCCTTCCCTCCATACCCCCTGACCCCCGTAGCCACAAGGGCCATATCTAACTCCCTCTTAAATATAGCCAATGAACTGGCCTCAACTGTTTCCTGTGGCAGAGAATTCCACAGATTCACCACTCCCTGTGTGAAGAAGTTTTTCCTAATCTTGGTCCTAAAAGGCTTCCCCTTTATCCTCAAACTGTGACCCCTCGTTCTGGACTTCCCCAACATCGGGAACAATCTTCCTGCATCTAGCCTGTCCAATCCCTTTAGGATTTTATACGTTTCAATCAGATCCCCCCTCAATCTTCTAAATTCTAACGAGTACAAGCCTAGTTCATCCAGTCTTTCTTCATATGAAAGTCCTGCCATCCCAGGAATCAATCTGGTGAACCTTCTTTGTACTCCCTCTATGGCAAGGATGTCTTTCCTCAGATTAGGGGACCAAAACTGCACACAATACTCCAGGTGTGGTCTCACCAAGGTCTTGTACAACTGCAGTAGTACCTCCCTGCTCCTGTACTCGAATCCTCTCACTATAAATGCCAGCATACCATTCGCCTTTTTCACCGCCTGCTGTACCTGCATGCCCACTTTCAATGACTGGTGTATAATGACACCCAGGTCTCGTTGCACCTCCCCTTTTCCTAATCGGCCACCAGTCAGATAATAATCTGTTTTCCTATTTTTGTCACCAAAGTGGATAACTTCACATTTATCCACATTAAATTGCATCTGCCATGAATTTGCCCACTCACCCAACCTATCCAAGTCACTCTGCATCCTCTTAGCATCCTCCTCAAGCTAACACTGCCACCCAGCTTCGTGTCATCCGCAAACTTGGAGATGCTGCATTTAATTCCCTCATCCAAGTCATTAATATATATTGTAAACAACTGGGGTCCCAGCACTGAGCCTTGCGGTACCCCACTAGTCACTGCCTGCCATTCTGAAAAGGTCCCGTTTATTCCCACTCTTTGCTTCCTGTCTGCTAACCAATTCTCCATCCACATCAATACCTTACCCCCAATACCGTGTGCTTTAAGTTTGCACACTAATCTCCTGTGTGGGACCTTGTCAAAAGCCTTTTGAAAATCCAAATATACCACATCCACTGGTTCTCCCCTATCCACTCTACTAGTTACATCCTCAAAAAATTCCATGAGATTCGTCAGACATGATTTTTCTTTCACAAATCCATGCTGACTTTGTCCGATGATTTCACCGCTTTCCAAATGTGCTGTTATCACATCTTTGATAACTGACTCCAGCAGTCTCCCCACCATCGACGTTAGGCTAACCGGTCTATAATTCCCCGGTTTCTCTCGCCCTCCTTTTTTAAAAAGTGGTGAAGAATTTAAAAATTGATGAAGGTAGAGCAGTAGATGTAGTGTATATGGATTTCAGCAAGGCATTTGATAAGGTACCCCGTGCAAGGTTTATTGAGAAAGTAAGGGGGCATGGGATCCAAGGGGACATTGCTTTGTGGATCCAGAACTGGCTTGCCCACAGAAGGCAAGGAGTGGTTGTAGACGGGTCATATTCTGCATGGAGGTCAGTGACCAGTGGTGTGCCTCAGGGATCTGTTCTGGGACCCCTTCTCTTTGTGGTTTTTATAAATGACCTGGATGAGGAACTGGAGAGATGGGTTAGTAAATTTGCTGATAACACAAAGGTTGGGGGTGTTGTGGATAGTGTGGAGGGCTGTCAGAGGTTACAACGGGACATTGACAGAATGCAAAACTGAGCTGAGAAGTGGCAGATGGAGTTCAACCCAGATAAGTGTGAGGTGGTTCATTTTGGTAGGTCAAATATGATGGCAGAATATAGCATTAATGGTAAGACTCTTGGCAGTGTGGAGGATCAGAGGGATCTTGGAGTTCGAGTCCATAGGCTGCTCAAAGCAGCTGAGCAGGTTGACTCTGTGGTTAAGAAGGCATACAGTGCATTGGCCTTCATTAACTGTGGGATTGAGTTCAAGAGCCGAGAGGTAATGTTACAGCTATATGGGATCCTGGTCAGACCCCACTTGGAGTACTCTGCTCAGTTCTGGTCACCTCACTACAGGAAGGATGTGCAAACTATAGAAAGGGTGGAGAGGAGATTTACAAGGATGCTGCCTGGATTGGGGAGCATGCCTTATGAGAATAGGTTGAGTGAACTTGGCCTTTTTTCCTCGGAGCGACGGAGGATGAGAGGTGACCTGATAGAGGTGTATACGATGATGAGAGGCATTGATCGTGTGGATAGTCAGAGGCTTTTTCCCAGGCTGAAATGGCTAACACGAGAGGGCACAGTTTTAAGGTGCTTGGAAGTAGGTACAGAGGAAATGTCAGGAGTAAGTTTTTTACGCAGAGAGTGGTGAGCGTGTGGAATGGGCTGTCGGCAACGGTGATGGAGGAGGATACGATAGGGTCTTTTAAGAGACTCCTGGATAGGTACACGGAGCTTAGAAAAATAGAGAGCTATGAGTAACTCTAGGTAATTTCTAAGTAAGTAGATTTTCAGCACAGCATTGTGGGCCGAAGGGCCTGTATTGTGCTGTAGGTTTTCTATATTTCTATGTTCCTACAACTTTCTGGAGCTTTTTTAGATTCTGTGCAGTGGCTCTTCCAAACCAGCTGGTGATGCAACTAGTTAGTCTCCACAGTACATCTGTAGAAATTTGCAAGTGTCTTTGATATCGTACCAAATCTCTTCAAATTCCTAATGAAATATATCCACTCCCACTTTCTTATTGATTTCCTCAAGACTTGAGCAGCACACTGACATCTCCACAGATCGGTATCGAACTCAGGTCTCTGGGGTTGTGAGGCGGTGGCTCTCCTGCTGTGCCACCGAGGCACACTTTTGTTCGTAGAACGTATTGCAGCCACACGGTCAACGGGGCGGGGTCGGGGGTGGTGGCGGAAGCAGATACGATACTGTCACTCAAGCGATTGTTCGATAGACACAAGGATATTGAAATATTGAATACCGAATATTGAAACGCCTCACTATAGTGGATGTGGAGAGGATGCTCCCTGTAGTGGGGGAGTCTTGTACCAGAGGGCACAGCCTCAGAATAAAGGAATGTCCATTAGGAACAGAGATGAGGAGGAACTTCTTCAGCCAGACGGTGGATTTCATTTCTCCAAATGGCTGTGCAGGCCAGGTCAATGGGGATATTTAAAGCAGAGGTTGATAGGTTCTTGGTTAGTCCGGGCATTAAAGGTTACTGGGAGAAGACAGGAGAATGGGGTTGAGAGAGGTAATAAAGCAGCCATTATCAAATGGTGGAGCAGACTCAATGGGCTGAATGGCCTAATTCTGCTCCTATATCTTGTGGTCTTATGGAATATGAAGGAATGGAGGAATACTAATCTCACTGCTTGGAAGTTCTCACCATCCAGCTCGTGTTCTTGTCTTGCTACTACCATCAGGCGGGAAGGAAGCCTTAGGTCCCACACCACTAGTTTCAAGAACAGTTATTTCCCTACAAAAATCGAGCTCTTGATAAAGTCACTCACCACAACTCTTAACTGATTCCACAACCTATGGACTCATTTTCAAGGGCTTTCCAACTCATGTTCTCAGTGTTATACATTTGTACAACTTGTCTTCTTCTGCACTTTAGTCCGTGAGCCAGCAGGGTTGGTCGATACCATCTGAGGGGAATAATGCTCACAGTGATTTTTGGCAATGTACACATCTCTAGAGTTAGAAAATATGTGATAGCATTGCACCAGTGGTAGCTTTATTACTTCAAATAAGTAATCACTTTTTGTATATATTCCATATTAACATCAGTACAGCAGAAAATGTTACCCTCCCCCCCAAAAGGTAAAAAACCTCACTTGGAGAGATTTCTGGAGTTTTATCAATGTCATGATATTTTCCATATTATTGTATCAAATCAAAACAATCTTAAGCTTTTGTCATACCATATAGAATTACTGTACAATAATTCAAATGTGGGGTTCCATACAGCCATAACCTAGGCCACATTTGGTTGTAAAATGAATATATTTAATCAAAGACTGCTTTCCATACTTTGTTTTCCATAATTTCGTAACCTATTAATAATCATAATAATTCTCCAAGTCTTCCATGTCTTCCACATCTTCATCTGAACTTTCCACACTCTCTGAGGTGGTTGCCTGGTTCTCACAGTCTGCCAATCTACACATGTCAGTACACCTGAGGCCATTTGCAACACACATACATCTTGGGAGTGGAGTGAACATTTTTTTGGACAGTTACAGGCCAGTAGATCCAGGATGGCATCGGGTGCTGGCTGGCCTTCCATCCAGTACACCACCAACTGTTCAGTTTCCTCTTCTCTCTCCATCTTCCATCCTCTGCCAGCACGGTTTGGCACTCGTGGGTCCTTCTCCAAACATCTTCTCCATCTATCAGCCTGGTAGTTGGCTCACTGTGCATGTTTTATTAAGCAGTCCTTGCATGGTGGGAGTTGATGACTTTCGATTTCACCTTTTTTGGCACAGAAAAGGTGATACCTGAGCTCATTGACCTTGGTAGTCGATGCTTTAGGGGCATACTGGAGACATGTAAATGCCTCCAGTTTGTCCATCAGTTCTGGGGAGAGGTCCCATTCCTGACCCAACTCTAAGAATGTGTCCCGAGTTTCCCTGTTGCTGGTCAGAAGTTTTGGGGCACTTGTCTTCCCTTTGCCTGCAAAAGCGCTTACAGTCTCACATCCTGTATATGCGTCCAACCCGATGAGAGCCCTACAAACCTCTATGCCAACAGTGGCAGCAACCTTCCTGATGTCTACAAGCCTTGTACGGGTTCTAGTGCCACACTTCTGGAACAATGGGGCCTCAACCTTGTCACAAAATGCTAAAGACATGGTAAAGACATTTGTGTCTTCTGAGCAGATCACTACAGATTGGTGGCATGGGCAGCATGGAGAAGTAGGCGGCCATCTGCTTCTTCTTGTTGACACTGAAGAGCTGACACCTCCTCACTGTCTTGAGATGTGATTCTGTAACATTTGTCATTCCCAGTTGCAAACAGAATCTTCTCCTGTAGCTTTGCTCTGTACTCCGCCTTCCTCCATGCAGGGACTATGAAGCTAATGAGACTATTTTTGTTACTGACTTTGGTCAGGAAGCTCCTCCACTGCCTCACCATCTGTGTGCCTGTGATACCTTGCAACTCATGTCCAGTCTCTTCACCCCGTAGAGATCTTTCACTATTCTTGATAGAGTTCTCCCTGTATGTGTCAAACACAACATCTATTCTGCTACTCTGACTGCCTTCCCTCAGAGCCATACCAGAATTGTTGTGGCAACATCTCTGAAAGTAACTTGATCACCTTTCACTCTTTGGACCAAGTTCATTCCATCAACCACTGTAGCAGAGTTTCCTGGGAGTTGCTCTTCTACTGCTACATTTTTCTGCAAGGTTGTGGCTAAAGTAGCTTTACTTGTCTTTCTCAGCAATCGTTCTGGTGTGGCAGGGCCCAGGGCAATGGTCCAAGGGGATGAGAAAGGATATCCTCCATACGTAGACTGCACCCTTGCACCATCACTATGATGCGTCTAAACAAAGACCTATCTGCTTTCAAGATGATCGCCCTCCCATTTGATTTCACTTCTCTCTTCTTACACATATCACTGAATGTTTTCAGCTTGTTGGTTTTCATTGGGTCATGGAATTTCTTTGCTGGTGGGTCTTCCTGTAGTCTCTCGTCCTTGAAGGTTGCATAGCATTGCTCACCAATCTCATATGCCTTCATCAGGTCGGAGGCAATGTCCTTGGGGGCTGCCTTTGCTGTAGAGATGCTAATGAGGTCCCACTTCTCAGCAAATGGGTTGACCCACGCATGTATGAGGCTAACCTCTGCTGAAACTGCTTCCTCATCGTCCTGGATTCTTGGCTGCTGTAGCTCTGCGTGACAAAGCTCTGATTTGTTGCCCTGCACCATCTCCCTTAACTGTCCCAGGAATGCACTGTGGTGCTCAGCTGTTATGTAGTAACGCTTGATAGCTCCAGCATTCAGGCTGAACCGTGATGTGCCTCCAGGAGTCTGTGTGTCTTTATTCACAGAGATCTGCCCAAAGGGGTTGTTACTTGACAGCTGCACTGAGAATTGGCCTGTCTTGAAGGCCTCATACACAGAAGGATTCTTCTCTGGGAGATTCATCATCTGAGCAAAGTAAGGGGACAGGTACCTGGCATAATTCATCTTATCATAGGCAAAGCACCATGGGATCATGTTTCTTATAGCATGGAGGTGCAACTCCCAGACCCCCTCACAGAAAGCTACCACCGCTGCAATGCTATCACATATTTTCTAGCACTAGGGGTGTATACCTTGCCAAAAATCACTGTAAGAATTATTTCCCCCAGATGGTACTGGTGGCCCAAATTTGGGGTCCTGGGGGCTCACAGACTACGTTGGTTGTTAGTCACTCTTTGCTTATATATAGTTTTTCATGGGTTCTGTTCTATTTCTGCATGTTCCTGTAAGTGCCTACAGAAAATGAATCTCAGTGTTGTACATGCTGATACATACATGCTGTGACAATAAATTTTCTTTGACTTTAATTTTGATTTTAACCTAAGCCCACGGAGGATCTGACCCGGGTCCAACACATCGATGTAATCATGAAGAAGGAAATTTGTAATTCTTTGTGACTGCATCACTATGTTGGGACTACGATGGATCTTCAGAGATGTTGGCTTGAAGCTGCTGACCCCTGGATGAGGACTGGTGTGTGTTTCCTCGACTTCCTCTTCCTGAAGTTCACATTCATTTCCTCGGTCGTATTGACATTGTGCAAAGTTGTTGTGACACCACTCAACCAGCTGATTGATCACTCCTGTACCCCTCTCCGTCACCATCTGAGGTTCTGTTGACAACACTGTCATGGGTATAGAGAGAGTAGAGCAGCGGGCTAAGCACCCATACTTGAGATGTGCCCGAGTTAATTGTCAGCAAGGAGGAGATGCTATTTCCTTGTATTAAGTGTTATGTGTTATAACATTGAGATGGTTTCCACTACCTTATCCTTGATGTTATTCCTTCTCACTGCCTCCCTGTCACTACACCTCCATCTGCCACCCCTCCACTTTTTCTCCACCTCCTCTCGCCTTGCAACTGAGATCTCAATCCTCCTTCAATACTGGCCTCTTAATTCATCCCCCAGTTTAACTGTTAGCTGCTGCTAAGAAAGGCAAATGTAAATGCAATGTTAGTATTAATTTCGAGAGGACTAGAATATAAGACGTGACGCCGAGGCTCTGTAAGATATTGGTCAGGTCACACTTGGAGTATTGTGAGCAGTTTTGGGCCTCATATCTAAGAAAAGATGCACTGTTATTGGAGAAATTCCAGAGAAGGTTCACAAAATAATTCCAGGAATGAAAGAGTTAACATATGAGGAGTGCTTGATGGCTCTGGGCCTGTACTCGCTGGAGTTTAGAAGAATTGGGGGGATTTTAGTGAAACCTATCGAATGTTGAAAGGTCTAGATAGAACGGACAAGAAGTGGATGTTTCCTGTAGTTAGGGAGTCTAGAACCAGAGGACACGGTCTCAGAATAAAAGGAACTCACATTGGAATGGAGATTTGGAGGAATTTCTTCAGCCAAAAGGTGACGAATTTGTAGGATTCATTGACGGATATGTCTGATGAGGCCAAGTCATTGGGTATGATTTGGGCCAAGTCATTCAGAGATTGGCTGCAGACTCAGGAGATTCTGCAGATGTTGGAAATCTGGAGCAACACACACAAATTGCTGGAGGAATTCAGTGGGCTAGGGAAGATTTATGGAATTGGAATTGGTCTATTATTATCAGATGTACTTAGAAACACAGTGAAAAACTTGTCTCGTACACTGTTCATACAGATCAGATCATTACACAGTGCACTGATGTAGAACAAGGTAAAACAATAACAGAATGCAGAATGTGGTGTCACAGTTACTGAGAGAGCGCAGTGCAGGCAGACAATAAGGTACAAGGTCATAACAAGGTAGATTGTGAGGTCAAGAGGGAAGTGGGCAGTCGACATTTCAAGTGAAGGGTCTCAACCCGACAAGTCGATTGTCTATTTCCCTCCATAGATGTTTCCTGACTCTCAAGTTCCTCCAGTTGCATTGGACAATGGCTGGGATAAGTTTCAGCAATTCTGTTCCGTCCAAAAGCCTGGTAATTTGTGTTGGGTCAGTGCCCTTAGTACTAATATCAACCAGATGTTTTTCCATTAAAGGTCTCACTTTTGGACCGCTCCTCTGTCTGGTAATATCTTTAAAAACAATATGCTTTTCCTGACTTCCACAGAACGTACAGCAAGGTCAGACAGATCCCTGTTACCTTCTGTATTGGAGGGGTCGGGACTGTCACGTGACAGCACTGTCCACTACCTGGTCGGAAGACACGCCACCTGCCAAACAAGGTTTGACCCCCTCCTCGCCCATCAATGCACACCTCACCATTGGCCCTTTAATTAGCCTCGGGCAATTGGCCTTTGTAATCAGCTTAACTCTGCTGGCACCGAGCCATTGGCCCCCCTGTGAATTACCTGGGCTGGACCCTCCAGCCCTCCTGCACTAAAAGGGTGCCACGTGTGCTGGATTCTCTCTCGTTGCCATCTCCGAGGGACCATCCTGCTTCACTCCAGGCTGAGAACTGTGGAACGGCGCTGGAGAAACTGTTGGTGAGCTGTGCATTGAATAGGGTTGGGACCGTTGATTATTGTCCCTAATAGCATAGAGCCATGCCTGCACAGGGTCAAGGAGTGACGGGTATTGTATTGACTTTTCCCTTGGTTGTATGTGTGTGCGTGTGTATACTTTGTTCACACGCGATTTTCCCATGTTCGTTACAAATTGTCTGCCTGTGTTCTATTGCTGATCTGACTTTTCCCACGACTGCTGTAAATTGTGCCCATATGCCTGTTGCTTCTGTTGCCATTTTCCAATGTTTGCTTTCTGTAAATAAAACCCTTTACTACCAAGACTGTGTGTCCAGAGTCCTTGCCTTTGAGACCTACCGAATCTGTTTCCTCACTGACAACAGAGGGGCAGGAGGATAAGCTAGAAGGTGATAGGTGAATCCAGGTGGGTGGGAAAGGTTAAAGGAGGGAGAAGAAGAAATCCGATAGGAGTGGAGAGTGGACCATGGGAGAAAGGGAAGGAGAAGGGGAACCAGGGAGAAATGATAGGCCGGTGAGAAGATGTAAGAAACCAGAATGGGGAATAGAATAAGAGGGGAAAGGGAGGGAAAATATCTTACCAATTTTCATGCCATCAGTTTGGAAGCTACACAGGCAGAATATGAGGTGTTGCTCCTCCACCCTGAGAGTGGCCCAGAAGAAGCCATTGACCAACATGTCAGAATGGGATTGGGAATCAGAATTAAAATGTTTGGCCACAGGGAAGTTCTGCTTCTGGCAGAAGGAGTGGAGGTGCTTGATGAAGTGGTCCCTCAATTTACGACAGGTCTCCCCATTGTGGAGGGTAGCGATGGGTCTCATCACTCTGGCTGTATGTCACTAGCCTGGCCCTGGGACGTTCGCATAGTACTGTGTGTATTTGTTAATGCTGGGTAGTATAGAATAGTTTATTTGATTATACGACTTAAGGCTGAGACATTACAGTAAATCTGAAGTTATAACAAAATGACCAACTAACCAAATCCAGGTTGTTCTGGAAACACTGATTAAGCTGCGTGCGGTGTTATCAGGATGTTTCAGAGATGGAGGGTTGCGATATTGACCTGTCATCGACGTTCTTTCCATCCTTTTTTCTTTGATGGAAAAGAGTCATAGCTTCTGATTGAAAGGGTTTATGTGTTCTGTGCTGACGTGATAAAGCTTTAGCAAGGCAAGATAAGGATTACAGAGGACAAATAGAGCAGAGAGTCACACACAGGTTCAGTAAAGCCTTCGGTTGTTATGGGAGATGAATTATAGATTAAAATGTTTGCTGCCACACAAATATTAAACAACCTCAAAATCCTGGTGGAAAAAACACAAACCGTTTACATTAAGTTTAGAGGTGATAAAAGAGGAGCCAGTCTGATGCATGAGAGGAAGCATTCATCTCCAAATCCATGGAATAATCAATTTATACTAGTGCAGGCTCTGGCGAAAAATGTTATGCTTATAAGTTCTTGGGGTCCATGCCTGTAGATCCCTCAAAGTTGAAGAATGAAGATGAAGATTGTTGACAAAATGAAAGGACTGGTCATTGGCTTCTGGAAGGGGATGGGTGATCTGCATGCTCCTGTTTACATCAGAGTTGTTGAAGCTGAGAGAGTTGAGGGTTTCAAGTTCCTCAGAGTGAACATCACCTATAGCCTGTCCTCGTCCGACCACATAGGCCACATGGCCAAGAAAGCTCACCAACACCTCTACTTCCTCAGGAGGTAAAGGAAATTTGGTATGACCTCTTTGACCCTCACCAATTTTACTAATGCTCCACAGAAAACATCCTATCCAGATGCATCGCATCTTCATCTGACAACTGCTCTGCCCGTGATCGCAAGAAACTGCAGAGAGTTGTGGACACATCACAGAAACCAGCCTCCCCTCCATGGACTCTGTCTACACTCCTCACTGTCTCAGTAAAGCAGCCAGCAGAATCGAAGACCCCACCCACCCCAGACATTCTCTCTTCTCCCCTCTCCCATCGGGCAGAAGATACAAAAGCCTGAAAGCTCGTCCCACCAGGCTCAAGGACAAATTCTACCCCACTGTTATCAGACCATTGAATGGTTCCCTATTGCAATAAAACTAACGCCTGACCTCCACAATCTATCTCAAAGTTCAAAGCTCAAAGTAAACTTATTTTCATTGTATGTATATGTTACCATATACCAACTGGAGATTGGTTCTCTTGTGGGCCTCATAGGAACAAAACAAAATACAATAGGATTTATGAAAACCTGTACACAAACAAAAACTGACAAATAAACAATGTGCACGAGAAGACAAACTGCAAATAAATAATAGTGAGTAGTTGTGGAATCAGTTCAGTGTTGAGGTGAGTGGAGTTATCCACGCTGGTTCCAGAGCCTGATGGTTGCAGGGTAATAACTGCTTCTGAACCTGGTGGTGTGGGACACAGAAACATAGAAAACATACATCACAATACAGGCCCTTCGGCCCACAAAGCTGTGCTGAACATGTCCCTACCTTAGAACTATCTAGGCTTTACCCATAGCCCCTCCATTTTGCTAAGCTCCATGTAGCCATCCAGGAGTCTCTTAAAAGACCCTATCAATTCCACTTCCATCACCACCGCCGGCAGCCCGTTCCACGCACTCACCACTCTCTGCGTAAAAAACTTACCCCTGACATCTCCTCTGTACCTACTTCCAAGTACCTTAAACTGTGCCCTCTTGTGCTAGCATTTCAGCCCTGGGGAAAAGCCTCTAATTATCCACACATTGAATGCCTCTCATTATCTTGTACACCTCTATCAGGTCACCTCTCATCCTCTGTTGCTCCAAGGAGAAAAGCCCGAGTTCACTCAACCTATTCTCATAAGGCATGCTCCCCAATCCAGGCAACATCCTCGTAAATCTCCTCTGCACCCTCTCTATGGTTTCCACATCCTTCCTGTAGTGAGGTGACCAGAACTGAGCACAGTACTCCAAGTGGGGTCTGACCAGGGTCCTATATAGCTGCAACATTACCTCTCGGCTCCTAAATGCAATCCCGCGATTGATGAAGGCCAATGCACCGTATGCCTTCTTTCTTCCTTTATTAATCTTTTTATTGATTAAAAAAACATTGCTACAATCAAGAAGAGAATTAGTTCAAATATATATATCAGTAACCAAGATTAAAATAGACACTGTCAAAATCATAGATATTGTTAAACTAGTATAAAATATATAATAAAAAAAAAGAAAATAACAATTCTCCTTTTACCAGTTAAAAGCAGAAAGGAAAAAAAAAACACTGGGTTTTAAATAGAAAAAAAACCACTACACTATATAATAAAACGGAACAAACAAAACAACAAAAATAAGGCACAGGGCAGCCTACTTTGAGGATACAACCAAAAAAAGAGCAGAGAGAAACTTTCTGATCAAATCTAAAACCTTGAAAAAAACTTGGAAGAGTAATAAATCAAATTAATTGAAAATATTGGATAAAAAGTCGCCAGATTTGTTCAAATTTAAAGGATGTATCAAATGTCCGACTCCTTATTTTCTCTAAACTTAAACAGGACATGGTGGAGGAGAGCGAGTAAAAGATCGTAGGTGGATTAGAATCCTTCCACTTCAATTAAATGGCTCTCCTAGCCAGTAAGGTTGAAAAGGCTATCATACGTTGAGCGGAAACAGGAATATTTCCTGCTTCCTATGGGATAATCCCAAAAATTGCTGTAAGCAAGTGAGGTTGTAGATCCAGGTCCAAAACTCTTGATAGTGTTTTAAAAACATCTCTCCAAAAGTTATGTAGCTTTATACAAGACCAATACACATGACTTATAATGGCCAGCTCAGTATTACATCTGTCACGAATAGGATTGATATTGGAGAAAATATGCGCTTGTTTATCCTTTGACATATGGGCCTGGTGCACTATCTTGAGCTGTATCAAGGAATGACGGGCACAAATAGATAGATGAGTTGTTAACCAAATGCAAAATTTTACTCCATTGATTATCTGAAAATGACTCTTGAAGTTCCAATTCCCAAGCGCGTTTAATTTTATCATTAGATATCATTCGTAAACTCTATAACCATTTATAGATTATAGCTATCATATAATAATAATTATATTATTTAGAACAGAGTTGAGGAAAAGCTTTTTCACACAGAGGGTTGTGGTTCTGTGGAATGCTCTGCCTCAGAAGGCAGTGGAGGCCAATTCTCTGGATTCTTTCAAAAACGAGTTAGATAGAGCTCTTAAAGATAGCGGAGTGAAGGGATATGGGGAGAAGGCAGGAAAAGGGTACTGATTGTGGATGATCAGCCATGATCACAGTGAATGGTGGTGCTGGCTTGAAGGGCTGAATGGCCTACTCCTGCACCTGTTGTCTATTGTCTATAAAGGTACAGAAAGTTGAAAAGTCAGCCAGCTCCATCATGGACACTAACCTCCCTAGCATCAAGGACATCTTCAAAAGGCAATGCCTCAGAATTGCTGTGTCCATCATTAAGGACCCCCACCACCCAGGACATGCCCTCTTCTCATTGCTACCATCAAGGAGGAGGCACAGGAGCCTGAAGACCCACACTCAACTTTTCAGGAACAGCTTCTTCCCCTCTGCCATCAGCTATCTGAATGGACAATGAACCGAGAACACTACCTCACTTCTTTCCCTCTCTTTTGCACTACCTATTTAATTTATTTTTTAATATACATGTTATTAAAATGCATGATTTTTATTAGTATATATTACCATCTACTGTTGCTGCAAAACAGCACATCTCACAACATATGCCGATGGTATTGAACCTGATTCTGACTCTGTTGGAAGAACATGCCCGGGAGAAGCAAGGCAAGGCCAATTCTTCCACAATCCTTTCACAAACTCCAGCAGAGCCCTTTACTGTCAAAGGGATTGATGCCACTTGTAGGAAACAGGACAATTTCAGGAGAATGTGATGATGACAAGATAATCTGTTTTAGTGACATTGCGTGAGGGTTAAGCAAAGGCCCCGGGCAGAAATTGTTCCTTTTAACGCCTAACTGCCTGAAATCAAAGGCTTTCCGAAGTATAAGGTTCTGTTTTTGATTCCAGAAACAATATAAATTAAATGTTGCTCTGTTGTTAGGGGAAATAGTTTCTTTGGGTGTGTTAATTTAGCTTCTGGCTCAGGGATTCGGAGGTGATGAATGGAGGAGTGGCTCACAGAGAGGAGAAACACAGGAGATTCTGCAGGTGATGGAAATCCAGAGCAACGCACCGCAAAATGCTGGAGGAACTCAGCAGGCCAGGCAGCGCCTCTGGAGGGGTTCATAGCCCCTCTTCAGCCACGGTGAGGTCACTCTCCGGCTGGAGGAGCAATTCCTCATATTCCATAGATGTGTCCTCCAGCTCCATGGCATGAACATCAACTTGTCTAACTTCTGGTCATTTCTCCCCCTCACCCTCCCCTCCTTTTCCATTCCTCATTCTGGTTCTCCCCCCCCCACCCACCCTCTCTTCTCCTCACTGCCCATCACCTCCCTCATGCCCTGCCTCCTTCTCTTTCACGCATGGTCCTGCCAGCTGCTAGCTTGTCGTCTGCTTTCCCCTCCTCCTCCACAACCTCTCATTCTGGCTTCTACCCTCTTCTTTTACAATCCTGATGAAGTTATGTCGGTCTGAAACGTCGACTGTGTATTCATTTGCATCGATGCCGCCTGGCCTGCTGGGTCCCCTGACAGTCTCTGTGTGTTTGACAGTGAACTAAGGATGATCTCATGGGTCTGCGGACCCAGCTCTGGTGGGGGTGACTAGGGGATGCATAATTATCTATAGAACGTAGAACAGTACAGCACAGGAACAGCCTTTCAGCCCACACTGTATATACTGATCGTGATGTCAAGTTGAACTAATCTCTTCTGCCTGCATATAGTCCATATTCAAAGTAAATTTATTATTGAAGTACGTACCTGTCACCAAATGCTACCAAGCATTCTCAAATGGTTCAAATGGTTCCATTTAATGTCAGAGAATGTATACAGTATGCAACCTGAAATTCTTACTCTTCACAGACATCCACCAAACAAGGAACCCCCATTGAATGACTGAATCCCAAATCGACCCCTCACCCCCATGCACAAGCAGCAACAGGAGCACCCCCCCCCTCCACCATGCAAGCAAAGGCTAAAGCCCCCAGAGAGATCTTGAAAACAGTCCATCGAAAACTCTAATCCATAACCCAGCATTTCGCAATCTCAGACTCGCTCTCCATCGACGGAGAAAGAGATGGCTTCTGCAATAACAAGAGCAGAGACCAGCAGCTTGCTGGTCGGATGACATGATTTTCAGATGTTGCCTCTTCAAACCCCCCACTCCTCCCCCCCCCACTGACTCAAGGACTGACAGGATCCTGCTTGCAGACTTTTACAGGGAAGCAAAAAACTTACAATAGAATTTATAAAGACTCTACATAAACGAAGTGACAAATGGCCGATGTGCAAAAGCAGACATATTGTGCAAAAGTGACTGAAAACCTGAGTTGTGAAGCCCTTAAAAGTGAGCCAGTAGGGTGTGGAATTAGTTCAATGCTGGGGTGAGTGAAGTTATCCACACCAGTTCAGGAGCCTGATGGTTGAGGGTAACAACCGTTCCTGAACCTGGCGGTGTGGGTCCTAAGGTTTCTGTATCTCCTGCCTGATGGAAGTAGGAAGAAGAGAGTATGGCCTAGGTGGAAGGAGTCCTTCTAACAGTGAGAGTAGTATTCCTCCATTCCCTGCATATTCCGTAAGACCACAAGACATAGGAGCAGAATTAGGCCATTTGATCTGCTTTTCCATTCAATATACCTACAAATTCTTGGCCTCCACAAATTCACCACCCTCTGACTAAAGAAATTCCTCCTTGTCACTGTTCTAAAGGGATATCTTTCTTTTCTGAGGCTGTGTCCTCTGGTCCTAGACTCCCCCTCCACAGGAAACATCCTCCCCACACCCACTCTATCTCGGTCTTTCAATATTCAGTAATCAATACTTGAATATCGTTTTGTCTGTCTAACAACCTCCTGAGTGACAGCGTTGTATCTGCTCACTCCCCCTGTGCACTGTGCGGCTGTGATGTTTTCTGCAGACAAAGGTCGTGGCATGGAGGTGCAGCGAATGCAGCCGATGTCTCACAACCCCAGATCCCGGGGTTCGATCCCCACCCCTGGCACTGCCTGTGTGCTGAGTTTGCACGTTCTCTCCTAATTTCCCCTCACGTTTCCTCCCAGCACATCCCAGAGAGACGCTGGTCAGTGGGCCAGTCAGCTGCTGATCTCCCCTGGTGTGTGAGTGAGGAGCAGAATCTGGGGCAGGTATGTGAGGGGGATAGGCAATATTTCATTCAGAGTAACACACACAAATCCTGGAGGAACTCAGCAGGTCAGGCCGCATCTACGGAGGGGAATAAACAGTTGATGTTTCGGGCTGAGACCCTTCATCAGGACTGGAAAGGAGGGGAGATATGCCAGAATAAGAAGGTGGGTGGGAGGAGGGGATGGAGGATAGATAAAAGGTGACAGGTGAGACCAGGAGGATGGGAAAGGTCAAAGACTGGAGAGGAAGGAATCTGATGGGAGGAAGGGAAGGAGGAGGGGACACAGGAGGAGGTGAGGAGACGAGGTAAGAGGCCAGAGTGAGGAATAGAAGAGGAGGGGTGGGGGAGGGAATATTTGTTTACTGGAACGAGAAGTCAATGCTCACGCTATCCCGATTGGAGGCTACCCAGACAGAATACGAGGTGCTGCTCCTCCACCCCCTGAAGGTGGCCTCGTCCCAGCACAAGAGGAGGCCATGGGCCAACATGTCGGAATGGAAATGAGAATCAGAATTAAAATATCTTGCCACCAGGAAAGTTCAGCTTTTGACGGATGGCGTGCAGGTGCTCGATGATTCAGTCGTCCAATTTACAACAGGTTTCACCGGAGGCTGCAATGGGAGCGCCAGGCACAACAGACGGGAGTTTGCCACGGGAGTGTTGCTTCACCTGGAAAGACTGTCTGGGGCCCTGACTGGAGTCGAGGGAGGAGGTATATGGGCAAGTGTAGCACCTGGGCTGCCTGCAGGGAGAAGTGCCAGGAGGGAGATTAGTGGGGAGGGACAAATGGACAACGGAATCGTGCAGGGAGCGATCCCTGTGGAAAGTGGGGGGTGGGGGTGAGGTAAAGGTATGTTTAGTGGTAGGATCCCTTTGGAGATGGTGGGAATTGTGGAGGATAATGTGTTGGATGCGGAGGCTGTTGGGGTGGTAGATAAGTACAAGAGGAACTCTATTATTGTTTAGGCAGTGGGAAGATGGGGTAAGCGCGGATGTCTGGGAAATGGAGGAGATGTGGGTCAGGGCAGCAACTATGGTGGAGGAAGAGAAACTCCGTTCTTTAAAGAAAGGTCCTGGAACTGAAACCCACAGCCTGGGAAGAGATGTGGTGGAGATGAAGGAACTGTGAAAAGGGAGTAGCATTTTCACAGGAGACCGGGGGGGTGGGGGGGGGAGAGGTGTAGTCAAGGTAACCGTGGGAATCTGTATGTTTATAAAAAATGTCGGTCAATAGTTTGTCTCCAAAGTTGGAGACGGAAAGATGGAAAGGGGAGAGAAGTGCCAGAAATGGACCAAGAGAATTTAAGGGAGGGGCAGAAGTTAGAGGCGAAGTTGGTGATATCGATGAGCTCAGCATGGGTGCTTGAAGCAGCACAAATGCAGCTGTCAACGTCGCAGAGGGAGAGCTGGGGAGCATTACTGGAGAAGGCTTGGAACATGGACTGGTCTACAAAACCAACGAAGAACCAGAAGTGGCTGGGGCCCATGCGGGTGCCCATGGCTACCCCTCAAGTCTGGAGAAAGTGGGAGGAGCTGAAGGAGAAATTATTGAGACTGAGGTCTAGTTTTGCCAGATGGAGGAGGGTGTTGGTGGAAAGGAACTGGTTGGTTCTTTTATTAAGAAACAAGTGGAGAGCTTTAAGGCCTTCTCGATGGCGGATAGAAGTGTGTAGGGACTGGACATCCATGGTGAAAAAAAGGCAGTTAGGGCCAGGGAATTGAAAGTTAGTGAGGAGATTGAGAGCTTGAGAAGTGTCCTATTTCATTAGGAGCTTGAGGTGAGTTGGTATGACATCAAAGACTCCAGCAAATTCCTACAGATATACCATGGAGAGACTCTAACTGGTTGCATCACCTTCTGGTATGGAGGGGCCAGTGCACGGGATCGGAAAAAGCTGCAGGGGGCTTAACACAAGTGGCTCCATTATTCTTGTGAAGTGGCCTCCAAAACTGATATTGTGCAACCAGTTAGAATGGTGCGTCTGTAGAAATTCGTGAGAATATTTGGTAACATACCAAATCCCCTCAAACTCCAAATGAACTAAGGCCTCTGTCATGCCTTCTTTGTAATTGCATCAATATTTTGGGCCTGGGGTAGATCTTCAGAGATATTGACACCGGGAACTTGGAAGACATGAACAATACGCAGGTTCAAGGGAACCTCCTGTTTCTTCACACTGGTTGTCAAAACAAACAAAGTCACTGTAACATCCTCATGAATCTTTTCAGCACCCTCCCCAGCTGGGCGACTAGAACTGCGCACAATCCTCCAGACTTCTGTGAAAACCACAGAGACAGCAGGGCATTTTAGCAATTAGTTCAATGCTTTTCATGTCACGGTCCCGACCGTTAATTCTCCATTTTCTCCTAATTTCCTTGATGGCGACACACCTGGTTGTCATCAAGACCTGCAGCATTATAACCCTGGCTTTGCACTCACTAGTTGCCAGATCGTTGGTTTTGCCAGTGTGGTAATTAATGTTTCCTGGCCGCTTAGGATTGTGTGTTCTACGTTTTGCTTCAGCACCGAGACTTGTCTGTGAAACTCGGTCTCTCCGTGCTAAGAGAAGTTTTGTCTGACATTTTTCCTTCTACGCTCCGTGTCAAGATAAGTTCTGCCTGCTTCCTGCTTTCCTGCACTCCCTCCCATTTGCCGTTCAACACTCACGCCCGCGCCTGCATCCTAACTCAATCTCCGTGCCTGTGTCCTGTGTTTGGGTTCGCCTCGTTCGTTGCAACATTACAACACCAGTGGTCGCAATTAATTTCCGCAGCTGTCTGTAAGGAGTTCACCCCGTGACTGTGTGGGTTTCCTCTGGGTGCTTTGGTTTCCTCCCACATACCAGTGTACAATTACAAAATTGAAAAGGGTGAATACAGGACTGAAGGTGTTATATTTGAATGCTCTGTTGGTAAAAAATGAAATCAAATCATTCGAAAGAGGTGACATAGATTGGGAAGGAGTTAAATCATTGTGGATAGAGCTAAGTAAAAAGACCATGATGGGAGTTGTATACAGACTCCCAAACAGTATTAAAGATATGCCCTACAAATTACAATGGGAGATAGAAAATGGATGTCAAAAGGGCAATGTTACAATAATCATGGGGGATTTCAATAAGCAGGTAGATTGGGAAAATCTAGGATTCCAGGAGGGAGAATTCCTGGAGTGGCTACAAGATGGCTTTTTAGAGCAGTTCCCTGGTTAAGCCCACTAGGGGATCAGCTATTCTGGATTGAGTGTTGCACAATGAACTGGAATTGATTAGAGAGTTTAAGGTTAAAGAACTCTTAGGGGTAACTGATATGAACTTACTAGCTCTTCCTTCAGTTAGTCCTGATGAAGGGTCTCGGCCCGAAATGTCAACTGTACCTCTTCCTAGAGATGCTGCCTGACCTGCTGCGTTCACCAGCAACTTTGATGTGTGTTGCTTGAATTTCCAGCATCTGCAGAACTCCTCGTGTTTTTTGATTATAATACAATCAAATTTATCCTGAAATTTGAGAAGGAGAAGTGTATCAGTATTACAGTGGAGTAAAGAGAATTACAGAGGCATGAAAGAAGAGTTGGCTAGAATTGATTGGAAAAGAACACTGGCAGGGATGATGGCAAAAATTCCGGGAATTTCTGGAAGTAATTCGGAAGGCACAGGATATATACATCCCAAAAAGGAAGAAGTATTCTAAAGGAAAGATGACACAACTGTGGCTAAAAAGAGAAGTCAAAGCCAACATAAAAGCCAAAGAGAGGGCATATAATAGGGCAAAATTAGTGGGAAGTTAGAGGATTCTGAAACTTTTACAAGCCAACAGAAGGCAACTAAAAAAGGTCATTAAGAAGGTAACGATAGAATACAAAAGTAAGCTCGCCAACAACATTAAAGAGGATAGCAAAAGTTTCTTCAGATATATAAAGTGTAAATTAGAGGTGGGAGTGGATACCGGACTGCTGGAGAATAATGCTGGAGAGGTAGTAATGCGGGACAAGGAAATTGCAGACGAACTGAATAATTATTTTGCATCAGTCTGCACTGTGGAGGACACTAGCAGTACGGTGGAAGTTCCAGGTGTCCGGGGACATGAAGTGTGTGAAGTTACCATAACTAGAGAGAAGGTTCTTGGGAAGCTGAAAGGTCTGAAGGTAGATAAGTCACCTGGACCAGATGGTGTACACCCCAGAGTTCTGAAAGAGGTTGCTGAAGAGATTGTGGAGGCATTAGTAATGATCTTTCAAGTATCACTAGATTCTGGAATGGTTTCAGAAGAATGGAGAATTGCAAATACCAGTCCACTCTTTAAGAAAGGAGAGAGGCAGAAGAATGGAAATTATAAGGAGTTAGTCTGACCTCAGTCGTTGGGAAGGTGTTAAAGAATGTTAAGGAAATGGTTTCGGGGTACTTGGAGGCACATGATAAAATAGGCCATAGTCAGTGCGGTTTCCTCAAGGGAAAACCTTGCCTGACAAATCTGTTGAAATTCTTTGAAGAAGTAACAAGCAGGATAGACAAAGGAGAATCATTTGATGTGTACTTGGATTTTCAGAAGGCCTTTGACAAGGTGCCGCACATGAGGCAGCTTAACAAACTATGAGCCCATGGTATTACAGGAAAGATTCTATCATGGATAAAGCAGTGGCTGATTGGCAGGAGACAAAGAGTGGGAATAAAGGGATCCTTTTCTGGTTGGCTGCCGGTGACTAGTGGTGTTCCACAGGGGTCTTCTATGTTGGGACCGATTCTATTTATTTTATTATGATTTGGATAATGGAATTGATGGCTTTGTTGCAAAATTTGCTGACAATACTAAGACAGGTGGAGGGGCTGGTAGTTTTAAGGAAGTAGAGAGGCTACAGAAGGACTGAGACAGATTAGGAGAATGGGCAAAGAAATAGCAGATGGAATATAGTGGCTGGAAGTGTATTGTCATGCACAGTGGTAGAAGAAATGATAGGGTTGACTATTTTATAAATGGAGAGAAAATACAAAAATCTGAGGCACAAAGGGATTGGGAGTCCTTGTGCAGGATTTTCTCAAGGTTAATATACAAGTTGAGTCTGTGGTGAGGAAGGCAAATTTGATGTTAGCATTCATTTCAAGAGGACTAGAATTTAAAAGCAAGATGTAATGTTGAGACTTTATAAACGACTGGTGATGCCTCACTTGGAGTACTGTGAGAAGTTTTGGGTCCCTTATCTTAGAAAGGGTGTGCTGAAACTGGAGAAGGTTCAAAGGAGATTCACAAAAATGATTCCAGAATTGAATGGCTTGTCATATGAAGAACGTTTAATGGCTCTGGGCCTGAATTCACTGGAATTCAGAAGAATAGGGGGTGTCCTCATTGAAACCTATCGAATGGTGAAATGCCTTGATAGAGTAGAGGATGTGGAGATGGTAGGAGAGTCTCGGACCAGAGAACACATCCTTAGAATAGAGGGGTGTCCTTTTAGAATGGAGAAGAGGAGGAGTTTCTTTAACCAGAGAGTGGTGAATCTGTGGAATTCGTTGCCACAGGCAGTTGTGGAGGCCAAGTCTTTATGTATACTTCAGGTAGAGGTTGATAGATTCTTGATCAGTCAGGGCATGAAGGGGTACGGGGAGAAGGCAGGAGACTGGGGCTGAGAGGAAAAATGGATCAATCATGATGAAATGGTGGAGCAGCCCATGAAATGATGGGCTAATTCTGCTCCTATAAATTATGGTCGTATGGTCTAATTAGGTTTAGTGAGTTGTGGGCATGCTATGTTGGCATCTGAAAAACAGCAACCTTCTGCGCCTCCTCCTTCCCTTTCTCCCATGGCCCACTCTCCTCTCCTAACAGCTTCCCTTTTCTCCAGCCCTTTACTTCTTCCACCGATCCCCTCCCAGTTCATCCCCCTCACCTATCAAATGGTTTCTTTGGCAGCGAAAGCCAGGTCCGAACCGAATCGCTGGGCGGTGTGTTCTGGGCCTGCAGTGGGGTACGGGTCCTATTATGAGACACAATACCGTGGCACTCCGGAGGCGTGGTCGACAGCTCTCCCAGCATTCCTAGCAGCCAGCGCTACTTATTGTTCTCGTCTAAAACATTTTTGTGGGATTATGGTGAGAGGTTCAAGATCATTTCTTGATACATTTTAGCTTGGGTTACACAGTTATTCACATGTGTGTTTATGGGGGACCCTGACTGTAACCGGGGTGAGTAATAATCACCTGCCCCATCTGTATGAGACTGAGTGGGCTGTCATGGAGTGATGGTGCTCTGTTTGTTATTGCGCTTGTTGTCATAAAAAAGGCAGTTGAGATAAACAAGCTCGTCTTGTGTGTCACCATAGACCAAAAGCTCACCACACTAGTGTCAGGATAGGGATTAGAAATTGATGGCAGAATTGAAGAGCTACACGACGTCAGGTGGAGCACCTTAAGAATCGGTGAATAAGTCGAGGGACGGGGCGGTATACCTCCCCGACACCCCTGGGCCGGGCTCCCAAAGATGGGACGCTGACCCGGAGGAGGATCCTGGGGATGGAGTATCATGCCTTCCTAGGGAACCCCAACGGGGCGGGTGTATCCTGGCTCCCAACCCTGCCTCCCTCGCGGCCCATGCTGGGGAATCTAAGACGCCATAGCCATGGGAGGACAGGCAGTGCGGCAGGCACCATCAATGCCACTGGAGAAAGAGGAGGACCAATGGGCCCCTGCAATTAACGCCACAAGGTCCACCTTGAGCCTCCCCAGATACAGTGATACCTCAGTCCCACGAACCCTCCTCGGCCTAATGCTGACTGAGCAGCATGACCACGGGGCCTTCGCAGCTCAGACTGCCACGCCGTTGGCCAGCACAGCCATTGGGAAACACCACGCGGGCGGTGCCGTACGAGACCGCCAGCAGAATCCCCCCTTTGTCGCCTCTCCAGGTGGTCTGTTTGGGTGAAGAGCAAGGACTGACTATACGTGGAAGGCACGGTGGAGGGTATCAGATGCCGTGCGTTGGTGGACACGGGGTCAACCATCCCCATCATCCATCCGGGTGTCCTCCCCAACGCAGACCAGCCATCGGAAGATCAAAAGCAGTGAGCTGGCTGCTGGCTGTGTGCCCAGAGACACGAGTCCTTTGGGCACAGGGCTCGGAAAAAGCAATGCAACAGACTTTTAACACCATAAATCAGCGAGTTATTTTGTTATGTCCCCCCCCTCTCGCTGTGAAATAGGGACACCTCTTTTTCCCTTATTAGGGAGAGAGAGAGCCTGTAGTATGTTGAATACTGGGTGAACGAGTAGCCTTTGGAGTACTGCAAGTCTGTGTGTTTATTGATGCTTTGCTGCTTGCTTGCGTGCTCGGTGGAGGGTGCAGATGCTTTTTTGCTGGTAGAGGAGGGGTATGTTGCTTTGCTGTTGCTTGTGTGTGGGAGGGGGAGTGGGGGGGCTTTGGAGTTCTAACATTTAACTATTATTCATTCTCTGGGGCACTCCTATGTTTTCGTGAATGTTTGTGAAGAAAAAGAATTTCAGAATGTATATTGTACACATTTCTCTGACATTAAATGTAGTTATATTCATAGTCATACTTTATTAATCCCGGGGGAATTTTCATTACAGTTGCACCATAAATAATAAATAGTAATAGAACCATAAATAGTTAAATAGTAATATGTAAATTATGCCAGTAAATTATGAAATAGGTCCAGGGCCAGCCTATTGGCTCAGGGTGTCTGACCCTCCAAGGGAGGAGTTGTAAGTTTGATGCCCACAGGCAGGAATGTGTTCCTATGACGCTATTGATAGCGTCATAGGAAGAATGTAGCTACTGATACTGAAACCATCCCCGCCTGGGTGGACGACAGCAGTGACTGTGTGGCGATGCAAGGGAAGAGGAGGCTGTGCATCGCAGCGAGGAAAAACAGAGTGGAGCACGAGGTGTGGCTCGCTGACATCCAGGAGTCCTGCATCATTGGGCTGGACCTGCTCTCCGGCCGGGGTGAGGGAGAGGCGTGGGGCAGGAGGGTGTGGATGTGTCACAGAGGACACACTACCTCAGTGCCTGAAACCTCAGCTCTCCAGCAAGGCAGCTCCAGGCAGGCCCAGCAACAACCACCACCGTTCTCACAGCGGCCTGCTGCAATGCAGCACACTCCGCAGCAGCCCAACGCAACGCAGTGGAACCAGGGACAAGTGATGGTGGCTGGGCCTCAGGTGGTAGCCGGGGGCAAGGTGGACTTCCCCAGCCTCGACCAGTGGCTGTACAGTGAGCAGGAGAGCGATGCCGTGCTGGCCTGAATGAGGAGGCGGCTGAGCGTGGGACGGTGGATAGAGCGGGCAGCGGTCTCTGCGCTGGATCCAGAGACCAAAGCTCTATACTCTCAGTGGGGCACGCTGGAGGTGCATGACAGGTTGCTGTTCGGATGGTAGCGGTTTTCCGATGGTGAAAGACGTTTCTTTCCACTGGTGGTCCCCCGGGGGGCTCTGCGCCACGGTGCTGCGGTTTGGACAACGGGCTGGTGGGGGCTGGCTATTTTGGGTCGCAAAGACGTTGGGCAGGCTGCGTAAATGCTTCGATTGGCCTGGGTACTGGCAGGACATGGAGCTGTTTATGCACTGATGTGACGCTTGCCTGTCCCAGAAGGGGTCGGGTCCAGGCTCTTCTTGTCTGCCGCCATGGACCGAATGCTTCCCACAATGCATTGTTTGCACCACCTAAACGCTGCCCCAGACCATCCAGAAAGGCAGGACGTCGAGAGTTGGGTGAAGATAGATCGCTCTAAGTGCTGAGCTGATTTGGAGAGGTTGAGAATAGCTTCTCCGGCAGTGAAATCCAGGCCTGGGATGATTTGTTGCAGTGGGGCCAGGTCCCAGTGCGAGTTTCGGACAATTTAAATGCCGTCTCAGATAGTCTGGGGGCTCCTTTCTCTACAACGCTAAGATTGTGAGACTGCTCCCGACCACTGTGCTTTGTGTCTGCGAACTTTGTGGTGATCTACCCCACTAATATGATGAACTGAATACTGAGGCCTTGGGCCTACTCTGAGTTGCTCCAGGGATTTGGATCTAAGGACTTAATTTGGTTCAGAAGGCTGGTGTTGTTGCTTGCTTCTGTTGTTTGCGTGATTTGTTTTGTTTTTTTTCTTTCTCTGTGGGCACTGGGGGTTGGTTTTATTTTCTTTGTGTTCTTTCAGGTTCCTTGCTTTACGATTGCCTGTAAGCAATCAAATCTCAATAATTTATACATTCATTGATAATAAATACACTTTTAATCTTGAATGTTCTGTTGGCATGTATTTGGTGTTATGGAAGACAAAATTCCTCAGTTAATTTGATGGAACTTCAGTTTGATGGACAATAATGCAGCCACAGACACCTTCATCATCGTCATTATGGGCCGTGTCGTGTGACGTGGGCGACCATGTTCTCATGACCATAATCGTTCTTGGCAAATTTTTCAGAAATGGTTTCCCATTGATTTCTCCTGGGCAGTGTCTTTCCAAGAGGGGTGGCCCCAGCCAGTATGAAAACTCCTCTGAGACTGTCTCCCGGGCGCCAGGACTTGTGGTCTGCACCAGCTGCTCACACGACCATCCTGCCCCTGCTCCCGTGGCTTCACCTGGCCCTGATCAGGGGCTGAGCCCACGGGTGACCTGTAGACCGAGCAGAGGGAAGGAGCACATTACACCTCCTTTTGTACAGACATATCTCCACCCCGCCACCCACAGACACCATGTCATCTAAAACTTTGACAAACTTCCATAGATGAGTAGTGGAGAGTATATCAACTGGTTGCGTCACGGCCTGATACTGAAACACCAATGCCCTTGGACAGAAAATCCTGCAAAAAGTAGTGACTAGAGCCCAGTCCATCACGGGTGAAGCTCTCTCTACCTTTGGGCACAGAGCGCTGTCGTAGGAAAGCAGCATCCAGCATCAGGGTCCCCCACCAGCCAGGCCGTGCTCTCTTCTCACGGCTGCCATCAGGAAGAAGGTGCAGAAGCCTTAGGACCCACAGTATCAGACAGAGGCTCTTAAGCCAAAGGGAATAACTTCACTCAACGTCACTCGTCTGTCACTGAACTGTTCCCTAACCACTGGGCTCACTTTCAAGGATTCTTCATCTCGTGTTCTTGATAATTAGTGCTTATTTATTATAATTACTGTTATTATTGTTATTCATTTTTTGTATTTGCACAATTTGTTGTCTTTTGCATTCTGTTTGTCAGTCATGTGGGTTTTCATCAATTCCTTTATGTTTCTTTCTAATTACCGTGTATGCCCACAAGAAAATGAATCTCAGGGTTGTATATGGTGACGTGTATGTACTGCGATAATAAATTTAATTTGAACTTCTGAATTTAAACCACTTGCAAGATCAGAGAAGCTGCTACAGTTCAGGTGAGGCTTGGCAGAGTAGATGTGGGATGATGGTTTCTCAGTGTAAATGATGGGATAGACTTGATGGCCAAATGGCCTAATTCTGCTCTGATGACTTGTGAGCTTATGGTTGAAATTTATGTACTGTATATGTTACCATTCACTACCTTCAGATTAATTTTCTTACAGGCATTCACAGAAGGACTGATACATACAATAGAAACAATGAGAAACGACACACAAAGACTGACAAACAACCCATGTGTAAAAGAAGGCAAACTGTGTAAATAGTGAAAGGAAAATACTGAGAACATGAGCTGTTGAAAGTCTTTGCAAGTGAGTTACAGAATCAGTTCAGAGTTATCTCGTCTGGTTCAAAGCCTGGTGGTTGGACCTGGCGCTGTGGGACATGAGGCTCCTGTAGCTCCGTCCCACTGGCAGCAACGCGAAGAGCGCATGGGCTGGACCATGGGCACCATTGATGGTGGATGCTGCTTTCCTGCAACAGTGCTCCACGTAGATGTGCTCAATGGTGGGCAGGGATTTACCCGTGATGGACTGGGCCGTGTCCACCACATATTTTAGTCTTTTCCGTTCTTGGGCATCAGTGTTTCCAGACCAGCTTCTTTTGTAATCAGTTGTGTGTTCTCTTAATTTCCCCAGCGTGAAGTCCGCAAAGGCCGTGGTTTTACTGACTTTGAGCACAAGGTTGTTATTGCGACAGCACTCAGCCAGCTGATCTGTCTCTCGCTGACCATAAAACACTTCGTAGTTGGTGGGGTCACAAGAGGCTTTTGAAATGGCAAACTTTCTCTCTTTGGTATGTTTTATTATACAGAAGGCGGCTGGGCTGTGTCTATTGCAATGCGTTGCTGCTGGAGGATGTGGGAGGAATACTTGGCAGAAGTATAACTTTTTTTTTGGCTTCCAATTAGGTTGTTTGAACAGGAAACTGAACCTAGCCCTTTCATTCTGCCAGCTGTTGTCATGAAGAACAAAGATTATAAAACACACGGAGATGATGGAAGCAGCTTTGTGGGCGATTGCCATGTGGTGAAATGTTAGCCGGGGTGTGTCTCACAACACAGTCAGACACAAAGTAAAGGTGCGAGGAACAGACAGGGAGAGGGCCGGGTTCACATAAAACATTTGGGGGGGTGGATAGAGAGAGAGAGAGAGAGAGAGAGAGAGAGAGAGAGAGAGTAAAACCATTAAACATTGGAGCAGAATTAGGCCATTTGGCCCATTGAGTCTGCTCTGCCTGATTCAATTTTCCTCACTGCTCCAATCTCCTACATCCACCTCCTCGCACATCCCCCCAGTATCCCTTCATGCCCTGACCAATCAAGAATCTATCGACTGCTGTCTTAAATGTACATACAGACTTGGCCTAAACAGCTGCCTGGAGCAACGAATTCCTCAGATTTACAACTCTTTGGCTAAAAAAATTCCTCCTTATCTCTATTCTGAGACTGTTCCCTCCAGTCTTAGACCCTCCCAGCAGAGGAAACATCCTCTCCATATCCACTTTATCAAGGCCTTTCACCATTCAATAGGTTTCACTGTCATCCCTCATTCTTCTGAATTCCAGTGAATACAGGCTCAGAGCCATCAAACACTCTTCACATGACAAGCCATTCAATCCTGGAATCATTTTCCTGAATCTCCTTTGAACTCTCTCCAGCTTCAGCACATCCTTTCTTAGAAAAGGGGCTCAAAACTGCTCACAATACACCAAGTGAGGCCTCACCAGTGCTTTATAAAGCCTCAACATTACATCTTTTGCTTTCATATTCTAGTCCTCTAGAAATGAATGCTGACATTGCATTTACCTTCCTCACCAAAGACTCCACCTGCAAATTAACCTTTAGGGAATCCTGCACAAGGACTCCTAAGTTCTTTTGCACCTCAGTTTTTTTGTATTTTCTAATAGTCAACCCTTTCATTTCTTTGACCAAAGTGTATGACCATACACTTCCCAACACTGTATGCCATCTGCTACTTCTTTGCCCATTCTTCTGATCTGTCTATGTCCTTCTGTAGCCTCTCTGCTTCTTCAAAATGACCTGCCCCGCCACCTATCTTCATATCATCTGCAAACTTTGCAATAAAGCCATCAATCTCATCATCCAAATCATTGACATATAACGTAAAAAGAATCAATCCCAACACAGATCGCTGTGGAACACCGCTAGTCACTGCAGCCAACCAGAAAAGGCTCCCTTTATTCCCACTCTTTGCCTCCTGCCAATCAGCCACTGCTTTATCCATGCTAGAATCTTTCCTGTAATACCATGGGCTCGTAGCTTGTTAAGCAGCCTCATGTGTGGCACTTTGTCAAAGGCCTTCTGAAAATTCATGTACGCAACAGTTGTTTGTCTATCCTGCTTGTTATTTCTTCAAAGATTTGTCAGGCAAGATTTTCCCTTGAGGAAACCATGCTGATTATGGCCTATTTTATCATGTGCCTCCAAGTACCCTGAGACCTCATCATTAATAATCAACTCCAACATCTTCCCAGCCACTGAGGTCAGACTAACTGGCCTATAGTTTCCTTTCTTCTGCCTCTCTCCCTTCTTGAAGAGTGGAGTGGTATTTGCAATTTTCCAGTCTTCCGGTAAAGATCATTACTAATAGTCATAGTCATACTTTAATGATCCCGGGGGAAATTGGCTTTCATTACAGTTGCACCATAAATAATTAAATAGTAATAAAACCATAAATAGTTAAATAGTAATATGTAAATTATGCCAGGAAATAAGTCCAGGACCAGCCTATTGGCTCAGGGTGTCTGACCCTCCAAGGGAGGAGTTGTAAAGTTTGATGGCCACAGGCAGGAATGACTTCCTATGACGCTCTGTGCTGCATCTCAGTGGAATGAGTCTCTGGCTGAATGTACTCCTGTGCCCACCCAGTACATTATGTAGTGGATGGGAGACATTGTCCAAGATGGCATGCAACTTAGACAGCATCCTCTCTTCAGACACCACCATGAGAGAGTCCAGTTCCACCCCCACAACATCGCTGGCCTTACGAATGAGTTTGTTGATTCTGTTGGTGCTTCCATGATCTCTTTCAGAACTCTGGGGTGTACACCATCTGGTCCAGGTGACTTATCCCCCTTCAGACCTTGCAGTTTCCCAAGAGGGTGACGGAGAGAGAGAGAGGGAGGGAGAGTGAGAGAGAGAGAAAGAGGAGAGGGACAGAGAGAGGGAGGGAGAGATAAAGAGAAAGGGTGAGAGAGTGAGTGACAGCACGAGAAAGAGAAAGGGAATGAGAGAGTGAGTGAGTGAGAGTGAGAAGAGTGAGAGAGGGATAGGGAAAGAGAGAAAGGGAGGGAGAGAAAGAAAGAGAGAGAGTGGGTGTGAGAGAGTGAGAGAGAATGAGAGAGGGAGGGTATAGGGAAAGTGAGGGATGGAGAGGGATAGGGAAAAGAGGGAAAAGAGAGAACAGGGGGGAGAGAGAGAGAGGTAGCGAGTCAGTAAGGGAAGGAGGGGAGAGACAATGAGTTGATCTGGAGAACTATGACAATGAGGTGGTGTTGAGCTGTAAATCCAGATCTGGGAGTCGAAGAGACTGCTGAAAAGAGGCACTTCAGCCGTGTGTCGACAACGTATCTACGCTAATCCCATGTTGCTTTTCCCAGCACTCCCATCAATTCCCCCTGACTGACATTGACACAGCCAGCGGCCAATTAACCCACTGATTCTCGATCCTTTGGGATGGGGGAACAAAGCGGAGCACCTGTGGGGAACACACACGGTCACAGGGAGGACATACAAATACCACTCAGACAGTGGCCAAGGCCGGGACTGAACCGGGTTCTCTGGAACTGCGAGGCTCATGGCAGCAGTCTGCAAAGTCATTTGGCCCGATAGGTAATTACCCAAATACAGCGTGGAATCAGGCCCTTCAGCCCAAATCAACCATACTAGTTCCACTTTCCTCTGTTTGGCCCATACTCTTTTAAACTTTTCTTATCCATGGACCTGCCCAAGTGATTTTTAACTGTTGTGATTGTACCTACTCTTCAACTTCCTCTGGCAGCTCGTTCCATTTTCCCACTCCCTCATATCCTCCTTTATTCTCCTGTTGCCTCTAATTTTAGAATCCCCTACCTGTGTACGCATGGGAATCCCCTGTGTGTATACACTAGAATCCTAGGCCTGCGTCTATGCCAGACTTCAGGCCTGTGTATATCCCGGGCCTCTGATTACAGGCACAACCTACACAGACGGTATCATCTCAGCCTGGTCTGTGTTCATGCAGTGCACACCAGGATCCCATTAGGCCACAGGGCTCATGTTGAGGGGGCCACTTCCCTCACAGAAGGAGATATTCCTTCAGCTCTGTGTCCTGTTTGTGAGCTGCGGTTACTGATGCCCCACACCCCCGCTACACCGTCCCCTCCATAGCCCTGAACAGCGAGAACAGGACCCAGGCTATGGTTTGGTGAGGGGACGGGGAACTAGGCCGGACTCTGTAGTGGGACAGTCAGGTTAGACCTTGAGGACACCCAGCTGTTTGGAGCAGTTATAACAGGGCCCAGGCTGTGGGTTTGTTGAGGGAACAGGGAACTGGGTTGGACTCTGTAGCAGGGCTATGAGGTTAGACCTTGCAGATAGCCAGCTGTGGGGAGAAGTGAGAACAGACCCAGGCATGTGGTTTGGTGAGTGGATGGGGAACTAGGCTAAATTCTGTAGTGGCATTGTGAGGTTAGGCCTTTTGGATACCCAGCTGTTTGGAGGAATTTGCAACAACATGTTTAAAGGAAGCAATCCTTAAATGTTTTGACACAAGGGGTAATTTGTAGTATTTTCTTCTGGTAAGTGATGTGTTTCAAAATGCACAAGAGCTTGATCCAAACCCAACATCTGGGACAGCTGTGTCTTATCTGAGCAAGCGGGAAAACTGTTCTGTACCTGTAATGTTTCTTTATTCCTTAACTGATTTAAACAGTGAATAAATAAGGGTCAATCTCTAAAGCACAAACAACAAGTTCAAGTTTAATCATCATTCAACCATACATGAATACCCATGAATACAGCCAAATGAAGCAGTGTTCCCCCGGGTCAAGGTGCAAAACACAGTACCGACAGTCACACACAGCAAAGGCCCATATACTGCACAGTCACCAAAATGCATAGTGGAGTCCAAGTGGAGGTCATGTCTGTAGAGCAGATGGTGCATGGATGTTGTCATCTAGAGCAAGCCCACCACAGTCTGGTCATCATGCACAAATGCAGCTACAGATGAATCCAATCCAGCTTGTCTTCCACCCAGCGGACCCTGGAGGGCAGCACCGAAGGGAGGGGGCCAGACCCCAACCCAGCATGGACTCCAGCGCACCCACTGAGCCTTTGCGGTCTCCCACACTACCTGCGGTGTCTCCTCTGGGTAGCTGCAACAGGCGACCCTCTGGCACAAGGGCCCAGTTTGCGTTACAACCGAGGCCACGCAGTTCCCCCGCCATCGGTCTCTCCAATGAACCAGTGAACTAGAGAGGTATATGAGAGGTATGATAGTCTGGTAACAAATTATTAAATAGTTCCCTTGTACAACAAGTTGTATAAGATGTTGGTGAGGCCTAATTCTGTGTATTGCATGCAGTTCTGGTCACCTACATACAGGAAAGATATCAATAAGATTGAAAGAGCATAGATAAAATTTACAAGGATGTTGCTGGGACTGGAGGATCTGAGTTATAGTGAAGGGTTGAATAGGTTAGGACTTCACTTCCTGAAGTACGAGATTGAGAGGAGATTTCATAGAGTTATGCAAAATTATGCGGGGTATAGGGAGGGTAAATGCAAGCAGGCTTTTTCCACTGAGGATGGGTGGGACTACTAGAGGTCATGGGTTAAGGGTGAAAGGTGAAATGTTTAAAGGGAACCTGAGGGGGATCTTCTTCACTCAGAAGGTGGTGGGAGTATGGAACGATCTGCCAGTGGAAGTGGCGAATATGGGTTCGATTGCAACTTTTAAGAGAAATTTGGAGAGGTACATGGATGGGAGGGTTTTGGAGGGCTACAGTCTGGTTGTGGGATGATGGTACTAGGCAGAAAATCAGTTTAGCACAGACTAGATGGGCTGAAGGGCCTTTTCTGAGCTGTGGTGTTACCAGGGCCGGAGGGCTTGTGTTATAAGAAGAGACTAGACAGGCAGGGACTGTTTTCCCCAAAGTGAAGGAAGCAGAACAGTAACCTTATAAATTCATTGTGTCGAATAGGATAAAAACAGGCCGTTCGGCCCAACAAGTCCATACCTACCAAGATGCCCAACAAAGCTAGTTTGATTTGCCTGCATATTGTCTGTTTCCCTCTAAATTTTTCCTATCCATGTACCTGTCCAACCACTGTTTAAATATTGTTAATGTACCTGCCTCAGCCACTTCCTCTGGCTGCTCCTTCCATACGCTAACCACTCACTGGGTGAAAATGTTGTCCCTCAGGTCCCTATGAAATCTCTCACCTCTCACCTTAAACCAAGGCAACACATACAAACTCAGCAGGTCAGGCAGCATCTATGGAAATGAATAAACTGTCGACGTTACGTGCCAAAATATTCATCTGCCTACTCCCATCGGCCCACCCCTGAACCGTAAGCCTCCATGTCCCTCCCATTCAGGTACTTATCCAAATTACTCTTAGATGCTGCAATCAAATCTGCATCCATCACTTCTGCTGGCAGCTCGTTCCACAGTTTGGCTCACCTACCTCCAAACCTCTGTGTACCTGTCCGAATGCCTTTTAAAAGCTGTTAACGTACCCGCCTCAGTCACTTCCTCTGGCAGCTTATTCCACAGGCAGACCACCTTCTGGGTAAACCCGAGTTGCCCCTCAGGTTCCTCTGGAGTCTTTCCCCCCTCACCTTAAACCTGCATCTCTCTAATTCCCCAGCTCTGGGAAAAAAAAGCTGCATGCTTTCATCTTATCTGCTCCAGGCACTCTTGTTTCCTCCCACATTCCAGATATGTACTGGTTATGAATTAAAGCTCAAAGTTCAAAGTAACTTTATTATCAAAGTACATTTTCATTTCAAGGAAAGGAAGATTCATTTTCTTGCAGGCAGTCACAGTGAATACAAGAAACAGAATTGGATCAGTGAAAGACCGCACCCAATATACTCTCCACGCCACATCTCTAGAAGTTTGTCAAAGTTTTGGACGTCATGCCAAACCTTCGCAATCTTCTAAGAAAGTAGAGGTGCTGCCACACTTTCTCTGTAATTGCACTTACGTTCTGGGGCAGGACTGATTCTCTGAAATGATAATACCGTGGAGTTTAAATTTGCATGGATAATTTAAAGGAGGCGTGAGGTGCAAGTTTTACACACAGAGACTGATGGGTAGATAAAACTGTTTGCCAGAGCAAGTGGTTGAGTCAAGTGCAATAAAAACGTTTAAAAGACATTTGCATTTATCAATTCAGATTTACATACAGTTTCAGCTTCACTTATTTTCACAGGTACATACAAACATGTGGCAAATGTGTGGTTTGTATTAACACCCAACAGGCTCAAGGGTGTGCTGGGGGCAGCCAGCAAGTCTCGCCCACGTTCCTGTGCCAACGTAACATTCATTCCCACAGCGCTAAGCAGGTCAACACAGAGCACAACAAGCACAAAGCACGGTAGTGTAGCAGTTAGCGCATTGCTGTCACAGCTCAGGGGGATCCTGGGGTTCAGAGTTCATTTCCGGAACTGTTTGTCTATGTGGCTGCATGGGTTTCCTCCAGGTGCTCTGGTTTCCTCCCACAGTCCAAAGACATCTAACCCCAGGGCGAGCTGTCTTCTGCCTTCGGCCCCCTCCGGACTCGTGGTTTCACAGTCCCAAAGATTCGCAGACTTGGCCATTGGGCCTTTAGCGTGGATTTCCAATCAAGCTTTGGGCTCCAATTGACCTTGGGGTCTGAAAGGTTGAGGGGGACATGGATCAAACACAGGCAAATGGGATTACTGTAGGTGGGACATCATGATCAACATGGATAAGATGGGCTGAAGGGCCTGTTTCGAAGCTGTATAACTAGAACACAAACAGGATATACTGAGCAATGGAAAAAAACATGTTACGGAGCAGAGATTCTGGGGAGTCAGAAACCAGTCACAGCTTGTTTAAATTTCAACCTTGAGTTTAAAAGCACAACAAACGTGTTGTGTGGTGCAAGTGTTATAGGAAAGGACAACTGACACAAAATGCTGGAGGAACTCAGCAGGTCAGGCAGCGTTGAATAAATAGTTGACTTTCCAAGCAGAGACCTTTCTTCAGGACTGGAAAGGAAGAGGGAAGATGCCGGAATAAAAGGTGGGGGGAGGGGATGGAGGCTAGCTAAAAGGTGAAGCCGGGTGAGTGAGAAAGGTCAAGGGCAGGAAAGGAAGGAATCTGATTGGAGAGGAGAGTGGACCATGGGAGAAAGGGAAGAAGGAGGGGACCTGAGGGAGGGGATAGGCAGGTGAGATGAAGAAGTCAGAGGCCAGAGTGGGGAATAGAAGAAAAAAAGAAAAAAAAGTTACCGGAAGAAGAAATGGATGCTCATGCCAGCAGGTTAGAGGCTACCTAGATGGAATATGTTTTCCTATCAAATTCCCTCTTCTCCAGCACACCTGTCTTCATCTATAACCTCCTAATGAGGATGGATTGAGTGCGCTAGGGTTTTTCTCTTTGGAGTGAAGGAGGATGAGGGGTGACTTGATAGAGGCTTTGATGAGTGGACAGCCAGAGACCTTCTCCCCAGGCAGAAATGGCTAATACCAGGGGCATCATTTCAAGGTGATTGGAGCATGGCAGGGGTGTCATAGGTTGGTTTTTCACACAGAGAGTGGTGGGTGTGTGGAACACCCTGCTTGGGTGATGGTAGGGGCAGATACATTAGGGACGTTTAAGGAACTTTTAGGTGGGCACAAGGATGATAGGAAAATGGAGGGTTCTGTGGGAGGGAAGGGTTAGACTGACGTTAAGTGGCTGGCACAACACCATGGGCTGAAGGGGCTGAAGGGGCTGTGCTGCTGTGGTTTTAAGTTCTTAGGTGTAATGTTGATATTATCCTGACTGGTTGCATCACAGCCTGATACAGGATTTCGAATGTGCTGCAACGTAAGAAACTGCAGAGAGTAGTCGACTCAGCCAGAAACCTCACGGAAACACCCCTCCCCACCGTCACGGAAACACTCCTCCCCACCGTCAGTGAAACACCCCACCCCACCGTCACGGAGACACCCCTCCCCACCGTCAGTGAAACACCCCTCCCCACCGTCACGGAGACACCCCTCCCCACCGTCAGTGAAACACCCCTCCCCACCGTCACGGAAACACTCCTCCCCACCGTCAGTGAAACACCCCACCCCACCGTCACGGAGACACCCCTCCCCACCGTCAGTGAAACACCCCTCCCCACCGTCACGGAAACACTCCTCCCCACCGTCACAGAGACACCCCTCCCCACCGTCAGTGAAACACTCCTCCCCACCGTCACGGAAACACTCCTCCCCACCGTCAGTGAAACACCCCACCCCACCGTCACGGAGACACCCCTCCCCACCGTCAGTGAAACACCCCTCCCCACCGTCACGGAAACACTCCTCCCCACCGTCACAGAGACACCCCTCCCCACCGTCAGTGAAACACTCCTCCCCACCGTCACGGAAACACTCCTCCCCACCGTCAGTGAAACACTCCTCCCCACCGTCACGGAAACACCCCTCCCTACTGTCAGTGAAACACTCCTCCCCGCCATCACGGAAACACTCCTCCCCACCGTCAGTGAAACACTCCTCCCCACCGTCACAGAGACACCCCTCCCCACCGTCAGTGAAACACTCCTCCCCGCCATCACGGAAACACTCCTCCCCACCGTCACGGAAACACCCCTCCCCACCATTGCGGAAACACCCCTCCCCACCGTCAGTGAAACACCCCTCCCCACCGTCACGGAAACACTCCTCCCCACCGTCACGGAAACACCCCTCCCCACTGTCAGGGAAACACCCCTCCCCACCGTCAGTGAAACACCCCTCCCCACCGTCACGGAAACACTCCTCCCCACCGTCAGTGAAACACCCCACCCCACCGTCACGGAGACACCCCTCCCCACCGTCAGTGAAACACCCCTCCCCACCGTCACGGAAACACTCCTCCCCACCGTCACAGAGACACCCCTCCCCACCGTCAGTGAAACACTCCTCCCCACCGTCACGGAAACACTCCTCCCCACCGTCAGTGAAACACTCCTCCCCACCGTCACGGAAACACCCCTCCCTACTGTCAGTGAAACACTCCTCCCCGCCATCACGGAAACACTCCTCCCTACTGTCAGTGAAACACTCCTCCCCACCGTCACAGAGACACCCCTCCCCACCGTCAGTGAAACACTCCTCCCCGCCATCACGGAAACACTCCTCCCCACCGTCACAGAGACACCCCTCCCCACCGTCAGTGAAACACTCCTCCCCGCCATCACGGAAACACTCCTCCCCACCGTCACGGAAACACCCCTCCCCACCATTGCGGAAACACTCCTCCCCACTGTCAGGGAAACACCCCTCCCCACCATCGCGGAAACACCCCTTCCCACCGTCACGGAAACACCCCTCCCTACTGTCAGTGAAACACCCCTCCCCACCGTCAGTGAAACACCCCTCCCCACCGTCATGGAAACACCCCTCCCCACCGTCAGTGAAACACCTCTCCCCACCGTCACGGAAACACCCCTCCCTACTGTCAGTGAAACACCCCTCCCCACCATTGCGGAAACACCCCTCCCCACCGTCAGTGAAACACCCCTCCCCACCGTCACGGAAACACCCCTTCCTACTGTCAGTGAAACACCCCTCCCCACTGTCAGGGAAACACCCCTCCCCACCATCGCGGAAACACCCCTCCCCACCGTCAGTGAAACACCCCTCCCCACCGTCACGGAAACACCCCTCCCTACTGTCAGTGAAACACTCCTCCCCACCGTCAGGGAAACACCCCTCCCCACCATCGCGGAAACACCCCTCCCCACCGTCAGTGAAACACCCCTCCCCACCGTCACGGAAACACCCCTCCCTACTGTCAGTGAAACACTCCTCCCCACCGTCAGGGAAACACCCCTCCCCACCATCAGTGAAACACCCCTCCCTACTGTCAGTGAAACACCCCTCCCCACCGTCACGGAAACACCCCTCCCCACTGTCAGGGAAACACCCCTCCCCACCGTCAGTGAAACACCCCTCCCTACTGTCAGTGAAACACTCCTCCCCACCGTCAGGGAAACACCCCTCCCCACCGTCACGGAAACACCCCTCCCTACTGTCAGTGAAACACCCCTCCCCACCGTCATGGAAACACCCCTCCCCACCGTCAGTGAAACACCCCTCCCCACCGTCACGGAAACACCCCTCCCTACTGTCAGTGAAACACCCCTCCCCACCATTGCGGAAACACCCCTCCCCACCATCAGTGAAACACCCCTCCCCACTGTCAGGGAAACACCCCTCCCCACCATCGCGGAAACACCCCTCCCCACCGTCAGTGAAACACCCCTCCCCACCGTCACGGAAACACTCCTCCCCACCGTCATGGAAACACCCCTCCCCACCGTCAGTGAAACACCCCTCCCCACCATCACGGAGACACCCCTCCCCACTGTCAGTGAAACACTCCTCCCCACCGTCAGTGAAACACTCCTCCCCACCGTCTGTAGTATCTACAGGAGGCGCTCCCTCAAAGATCCCCACCAACTAGACCACGCCATCTTGTTGCTCTTACTATTGTGCAAGAGGTACTCTGGTTTCCTCCCATCCAGTGATACAGAGAGAGAGTGAGGGAGAGAGAGAGAGATAGAGATAGACAGAGAGAGAGAGAGGGAGAGATAGAGAGGGAGATAGACAGAGAGAAGAGAGAGATAGAGAGAGAGAGACAGAGAGAGAGATAGAGAGAGAGGTAAAGGGAGAGAAAGATAGAGAGAGAAAAATATGGAGTGAAATGAAGAGAGATAGAGATAGTTACAGAGAAGGGGGGGGAGAGAGAGAGATAATGTCGACTGTTTATTTCCCTCCATAGATGCTGCCTGACTTGCTGAGGTCCTCCAGCATTTTGTGTATTGTGCAAGATTTCCAGCATTTGCAGAAACATTGGTGTTTATAAAGGTAGGTCTACAGAGAAAGAGAGAGCGAGAGTGTAATACAGATACAGAGAGAGGGACTGAGAGATGTGGAGAGTGATTGAGACAGAATCACAGAGAAAGAGAGGAAGAGATAACAATGACTGTTTATTCTCTTCCATAGATGCTGCCCGACCTGCTGAGTTCCTCCAGCATTTTGTGTGTGTTAGTCCAAATGATGCAGGCAGTGAAAGAGTTAAAGATCTACAGTTCAGTTTACGCCAATTGGAATAGATGCAGTTTCGTCCATTTGAGCATGATTCATCTGGACATATTTCACCCCCTTGTGAAACGTTCCACATTGAAAACCACCATTTTCCTTCAGTCATGGCCTTAATTGGAGCTTGTTATACATCTGAAGTCAAACAAAACTCTCTCTGTTCTTTCCCCAGAATGAATTTCGCTCTTCTGCCTTGTACAAACACATGAAAGTGGGGCTCTGGGTTTATTTAGACAAATGCACTCATTTAGACGTCTAGAACAGGGAGATGGAGACAGGCTCCCTCTAAAATCAGAGCATTTTTTTGAGACACTTACACTCAGTAGCACTTCATCAGGTTCCTCCTGTCCCTAATAAAGTGGCCACTAAACGTCTGTTCATAGTCTCAGAACGTAGACCAGTACAGCACAGGTACAGGCCCTTTGGCCTACAACTCTGTGCCGAACCAATTAAATTAGCAATCAAGTGGCCAACTAAATGAATCCCTTCTGCCTACACAATGTCCATATCCTTCCATTTTCCTCACATCCATCTGCCTATCTAAACGTCTCTTAAAAGTCTCTAATGTATCTGCCTCTACCATCACCCCAGGCAGCTCATTCCAGACACCCACCAATCTCTGCGTAAAAGACTTGCCCCCACACCTCCTTTGAAATTACCCCCTCTCACCTTAAATGTATGCCTTCTTGTATTAGACATTCCTACCCTGGGAAGCAGATACTGTCTGTCTGCTCTACCCATCCTCTCGTAATCTTATAAACCTCTATCAGATCTCCCCTCGGCCTCCACCGTTCCATAGAAAACAAACCACGTTTGTCCAAACTCTCTTCTGCTGCTGTAGCCCACCGATTTCAAGGTTTGACGTGTTGTGTGTTCAGAGATGCTCTTCTGCACACCACTGTTGTAACGCGTGATTATTTGAGTTACTGTCAGTCTGAACCAGCCTGGCCATTCTCCTCTGACCTCTCTCATTAACAAGGCATTTTCACCCACAGAACTGACGCTCACTGGGTGCTTTTTTTTTTGTTTTTTGCACCATTTCTTGTAAGCTCTTGAGACTGTTGTGTGTGAAGATCCCAGGAAATCAGCAGTTTCTGAGATACTCAAACCACCCTGTCTGGCACCAACAATCATTCCACAGTCAAAGTCACTGCGATCACATTTCTTCCCCATTCTGATGTTTGGTTTGAACAACAACTGAACCTCTTGACCATGTCTGCATGCTTCTATGCTTTGAGCTGCTGCCACGTGATTGGCTGATAAGATTTTTGCATTAACAATCAGGTCTACAGGTAGTAAAATGGCCACTAAGTGTACGTACAAACGCAGAAGTTTGAGGTACAGCAAGCGTTCGGTGTTCGTGATGACCAAAGAGGAGCCTATTAGTTAGATTGTTGGAGGTACAGCATGGAACAGCGTAATGAGCCGCCTGTCTAGCTAGCTTCGATTTAACACTAGCCTAATCACCGGACAATTTACAGCGACCAATTAACCTGTTAACTGGTGCGTCTTTGGACACTGGGAGGAAACCGGAGCACCCGGAGGAAGCCCACGTAGCCACGGGAAGAAAGCGCAAACTCCTCACGGATGATGTAGGAGTTGAACTCGGAACACCAATGCCCTGAGTGTAATAACATCACGCTACGCTACTGTGGCACCCAGTTAATCTGACTTTGCATCCGTGTCGGAGGTCCATACACCTATAGATCACCACACCTCAGCTCTACACCCAAGAACCATTCTGTGCTGATACTCTTTCACCTTGTTCTACACTTCAGAGTACTGTCTGCAGTTCTGGTGACCCACCTACAGGACAGATTAGATTAGATTCAACTTTATTGTCATTGTGCCAAGTACAGGTACAAAGCCAATGAATGCAATTTGCATCTAACCAGAAATGCAAAGAATAGTGTTATTTACAAAATAACTGCGAATAAAAAGTAAGTTATTCCCTTGGACAACATTGGTAGCATGGAGAGGGGAGACTTGCAGCATGGGCAACTGCTGGTCTTCCATACAACCTTGCCCAGGCCTTCCAAGGCACAAATCCATGGTCTCACGAGACTAATGGATGCCTATGGAATAAAAAGTAAGTGCTACAGCACAAAAATATAAAAGTACTGAGACAGTACAATATGGGTGCAATACTGCTTAGCGCTGTGATGTGAGGTTCAGCAGGGTCACAGCCTCAGGGAAGAAGCTCTTCCTGTGTCTGCTGGTGCAGGAGCAGAGGCTCCTGTAGTGCCTACCGGATGAGAGGAGAGTAAAAAGTCCATGGTTAGGGTGAGATGCATCTTTAATCATGCTTTTCACCCTGCCCAGGCAGCGTTTATGGTAGGTGTTGAAAGAGTGCAGGGAAAATTTACAAAGATGTTTCCCAGAATTATAGGGAGAGGTTGAACACGTTATGACTTTATTCCCTGGAGCGTAGAGCATGAGAGGAGATTTGATGGAGGTATACAGAATTATGAGGGGTATAGATAGAGTAAATGCAAGCAGGCTTTTTCCACTGAGGTTGGGTGAGACTGGAAACAGAGGTCATGGGTTAAGGGTGAAAGGTGAAAGGTTTAAGGGGAATCTGAGGAGAACATCTTCACTCAGAGGGTGGAGACAGTGTGGAATGAGCTGCCAGTGGAAGTGGTAGATGTGGATTTGATTTCAACATTTAAGAGAAGTTTGGATAAGTACCTGGATGGGAGGGGTTTCAGATGTGTTAGTATTACAGTGGAGTAAAGGTAATTACAGAGACATGAGAGAGGAGTTGGCCAGAATTGATTGGAAAAGAATACTGGCAGGGATTACGGCAGAGCAGTAATGGCTGAACTTTCTGAAAGCAATTCAGATGGCACAGGATATATACTGTGCATTCCAAAGAGGAGGAGTATTATAAAGTAAAGATCACACAACCATGGCTAGCAAGGGACGTCAAAGCCAACGTAACAGCCAAAGAGAGGGCATATAATAGAGCAAAAATTAGTGGTAAATTCGAGGATTGAGAAGTTTTTAAAAACCAACAGAAGACATCTAAAAGATCATTAAGAAGGTAAAGATGGAATACGGAAGTAAGCTAGCCAATAATATTGAAGGAGATACCAAAAGTTTCTTCAGATTCATAAAGGCAAGAGTGGACATCATTCTGTTGAAAAACGATACTGGAGAGGTAGTAATGGGAACAAGGAAATTGCAGATGAACTGAATAAGTATTTTGCATCAGTTTGCACCGTGGAAGACACTAGCAGTATGGTAGAAGTCCTAGATGTCAGAGGGCTTGAAGTGTGTGAAGTTACCATAACTACAGAGAAGGTTCTTGAGAAACTGAAAGGTCTGAAAGTGGACTTGGACCAGACGGACTACACCTCAGAGTTCTGAAAGTGGACCTGGACCAGACGGACTACACCTCAGAGTTCTGAAAGTGGACCTGGACCAGACGGACTGCACCTCAGAGTTCTGAAAGTGGACCTGGACCAGACGAACTACACCTCAGAGTTCTGAAAGTGGACCTGGACCAGACAGACTACATCTCAGAGTTCTGAAAGTGGACCTGGACCAGACGGACTACACCTCAGAGTTCTGAAAGTGGACCTGGACCAGACGGACTACACCTCAGAGTTCTGAAAGTGGACCTGGACCAGACGGACTACACCTCAGAGTTCTGAAAGTGGACCTGGACCAGACGAACTACACCTCAGAGTTCTGAAAGTGGACCTGGACCAGACAGACTACATCTCAGAGTTCTGAAAGTGGACCTGGACCAGACGGACTACACCTCAGAGTTCTGAAAGTGGACCTGGACCAGACGGACTACACCTCAGAGTTCTGAAAGTGGACCTGGACCAGACGGACTACATCTCAGAGTTCTGAAAGTGGATCTGGACCAGACGGACTACACCTCAGAGTTCTGAAAGTGGACCTGGACCAGACGGACTACACCTCAGAGTTCTGAAAGTGGACCTGGACCAGACGGACTACACCTCAGAGTTCTGAAAGTGGACCTGGACCAGACGGACTACACCTCAGAGTTCTGAAAGTGGACCTGGACCAGACGGACTACACCTCAGAGTTCTGAAAGTGGACCTGGACCAGACGGACTACACCTCAGAGTTCTGAAAGTGGACCTGGACCAGACGGACTACACCTCAGAGTTCTGAAAGAGGTAGCTGAAGAGATCATGGAGACATTAGTAATGATCTTTCAAGAATTGCTAGATCCTGGAATGGTTCTGGAAGTCTGGAAAATTGCAAGTGCCACACCACTCTGGAGGAAGGCTAGTTAGTCTGACCTCAGTGGTTGGGAAGATGTTGGAATCGATTATTAAGGATGAGCTCTCAGGGTACTTCTGAGCATATGATAAAATAGGTTGTAGTCAGCACAGTTTCCTCAAGGGAAAATCCTGCCTGACAAATCTGTTGGTATTCTTTGAAGAAATAACAAGCAGGATAGACAAAGGAAAATCAGTGGATGTTGTGTACTTGGATATTCAGAAGGTCCTTGACAAGATGCTGCACATGAGGCTGCTTAACAAGCTACGAATGCATGGTATTAGGAACATGGAACATAAAAACATAGAAACATAGAAAATCTACAGCACAATACAGGCCCTTCGGCCCACAATGCTGTGTCGGACATGTACTTACTTTAGAAATTACCTAGGGCTCTCTATTTTTATAAGCTCCATGTACCTATCTAGGAGCCTCTTAAAACCATCCATCTCCACTACCGTTGCCGACAGCCCATTCCACGCACTCACCACTCTCTGCGTAAAAAACTTACCCCTGACATCTCCTTTTACAGGAAAGATTCTAGCATGGGTAAAGCAGAAGCTGATTGGCTGGAAACAAAGAGTGGGAATAAATGGAGCCTTTTCTGACTGGCTGCTAATGACTAGTAGTGTTCCACAGAGGTGTGAGTTGGAACCGAATCTTTTATGTTATATGTCAATGATTTGGATAATGGAATTGATGGCTTTGTTGCAAATTTTGCAGACAATGTGAAGATAGCTGGAAGGGCAGGTAGTTTTGAGGAAATAGAGAGGCTATAGAAAGAAGACAGATTAGGAGAATGGGCAAAGAAATGGCAGATAGAATACAGTGTCGGGAAGTGTATGGTCATGCACTTTGGTAGAAGTGAAAGAGTTGGTTATTTTCTAAATGGAGAGAAAATACAAAAAACCTGAGGTCCAAGGGGACTTGAGAGTTCTTGTGCAGGACTCCCTAAAGGTTAACTTTCTAGAGGACTAGAATCTAAAAACAAGGATGTAATGCTGAAACTTTATAAAGTACTGGTGAGGCCTCTCTTGGCATATTATGAGCAGGTTTGGGTCCCTTATCTTAGAAAGGATGTGCTGAAACTGAAATGGGTTCAAAGGAGGTTCATGAAAGTGATTCTAGGATTAAACAGCTTGTCATATGAAAAGTGTTCACTAGAATTCAGAAGAATGAGGGGTGACCTCATTGAAACCTATCAAGTGGTGAAAGGCCTTGATAGAGTGGATGTGGAGAGGATAATTCCTATGGTGGGAGAGTCTCAGACCAGAGGACACAGCCTCAGAATAGAGGGGCGTCCTTTTAGAACACAGATGAGGAGGATCTGTGGAATCCTTTGCTACTGGCAGCTGTGGAGGCCAAGTCTTTATGTATATTTAAAGAAGAGGTTGATAGATTCTTGATTGGTCAAGGCATGAAGGGATACGGGGAAAAGGCAGGGGTTTGGTGCTGAGAGGAAAATTGGATCAGCCACGATGAAATGACGGAGCAGAGTCAATGGGCCAAATGGCCTAATTCTGCTCCCATATTTTATGGTCTTATGTTATTATGTAATGGAGGGCTATGGTCTGGGATGGGGCAGTTCAGCATGATCTTGATGGGCCCTATGGCCCTTTTCTGTTCCGTTCTGATCTGGGATTCTGACCCATGGGAAGATGATTTAGAGTATCTCCACTCGCAGAATCTTCCCCAATTCTGCCAGGCGAATCTCCGAATCTCCAAAACTGGATCGTGATTCATAGAGTCATAAAACACTGTAACACTTTTACACGGGAAATGAGAGTTAGAGATATTCCATGGGAAACCCAAGGCCGGGAAGTTCTCCAACATCAGATCAAGAAATCAGACAGAGAGAAACATGTTGAATGCAGAGACAGAGAGAGGAATGAGAGCAAGCAGGGATTGGAAAAGAACGGTAAGAATCTCACGCCAAGTCTGAAGAAAATCAGCCACATCTTGTCGCTGGGGGACCCTCCCACACCCACAGCCTCGAGCAAAACATTACTTCCTATCATAACATCCAAAAGCCAGAGCCAGTCCTTTGGGAGAACCTCTTAGCACAAAGGCCAAGAAAAAATTGGAACTCTCTTTGGCAGTTGACGTAGGGGCAATTAGAACATAGAACATAGAACAGTACAGCACTGGGACAGACTCTTCAATGCACAACGCTGTGCCAAACTAATTATGCAAATAATGCCTAATTACACTAATCTGTTCTGCCTGCACATGATCCATATCCGTCCATTCTCTGTATATTCACGAGCCTCTTAAACACCTCTATCGATTCTGCCTTCACCACCACCCCAGGCGCTCACCACCCTCTGGAAAAATCTTGCTCCATGCAATCTGCTTTGAACGTTTCCCCCTCAAATGCATGCCCTCTAGCAGAGGTTTCCAATCTGGGGTCCATGGACCCCTTGCTTAATGGTATTGGCCCAAGGCATAAAAAAGGTTGGGAACCCCTGCTCTAGACATTGGTAGAGAGATTATGACTGTCTACCCTATCTTTGCCTCTCATAATTTTATAAACTTCTGTCTCATCTCCTCTCAGCCTCCAGCACTCCAGAGAAAACATCCCAAGTTTGTCTAAACTGTCTTTATAGCTCATGTCCTCTAATCCATGGATGGTGGGGTGGAGATGTCTCTGCCAAAGATGGTGTAAAGTGCTTCTTCCCTCTGCTTGCTTGTAGGTCACCCTTGGGCAAGGTGTAGCACTTGCTTACCCTGCAACTCCCACCTCCCCCCACCCCCCGCTGATCATGGTCACATGAAGCCATGGGAGCAGGTGGTGGATGGTCGTATGAGCAGCCGGTGCAGATCACAAGTCCTGGTTATGTGACCACTGAAGAGTATTGATAATGGCCGGGGTCACCCACCTTATAAAGACGCTGACCAAAAGAAGGCAATGGCAAACCACTTCCGAAAAATTTGCCAAGATCAATCAAGGTCATGGATAGAGAAGGGAATGGGAACAGCAGTGTGAGGGGCTACGTCCCCACAGGCAGAAATCCCTCGCAGATTAGAGATGGATAGAAGACCATGGCCATCCAGGTCCCACAACACGGCACACAATGATGCTGACGCTGTGTACGATGGTTGGCACCGTGTTTTGCAGCTTGTCCCCCGAGGAAGGTTGCTCGTTTGGCTGTATGGTTGAATGACAATTAAACTTGAACTTCGACAACCTTCTACACCACTCCCAATGACAATGCTATCTGCCAGCTAGTCCTCACGCCGACCAGGGTGCCCATTCAAGCTCACGCCGTTTGCCAGTATTTGTCCTGGGAAGCATCTACAGGAACCCGTGGAATTCATAACACATTAGACAATGAACGTGACCTTGACTTGAATATTGGGAGAGATGCTGACCGGGAAGGACTGTGTTTTGAGAGTGTTGGGCTCTTGTAGCGAGGTATCCTTCTTCGACCACTTCAGTAAATATTTGGTCTTTTGTCATCCACACTTCCTTGGAGTATTGTGAGCAGTTTTGTGCCTCTTATCTAAGAAAAGATGTGCTGGCATTGGAGAGGGTCTAGAGGAGGCTCACGAGAATGATTCCGGGAATGTACGAGGAGAGTTTGATGACCCTGGGGCCTGTACTCCTGGAGTTCAGTAGAATGAGGGGGAATCTCATTGAAATCTATCAAATATTGAAAGGCCTAGGTAGAGTGGAGGTAGAGAGGTTATTTGCTACAGTGGGGGAGTCTAGGACCAGAGGGCACAGCCTCAGAATTGAGGGACGTCCATTTAGAACAGAGATGAGAAGGAATTCCATTAATCTGAGTGCGGTGAATCTGTGGAATTCATTACCACAGACAGCTGTGGAGGCTAAGTCATTGGGTAAATTTAAAGTGGAGTTTGATAGGTTCCTGATTAGTCAGGGTGTCAAAGGTTACAGGGAGAGGGCAGGAGAATGGGGTTGAGGGGGATAATAAATCAGACATGATGGATCAGACTTGATAGGCCGAATGGCCTAACTTTGCTCCTATGGTCTTATGGTCTTGTAGTCCTTCCCTGGTTTATCAGTGGATTTGGAAGCATATTTTCATTCAGGCCCCCTTCTGAACTGTTGTCCCAATCTAACTGTGATTTATGGTCAGGGATTTTGGAAAGAATCTCATTCTTTATCAAGAAGGACACAGCAAAGATCTGACAAGTAAACAAAATCCGGAAATCATTTGTCAGGGGAGAAGTAATTGCCTGCAGAAGAGACCTTAAACTTTGGGTGGCTTGGCAATCAAACAAGCTCTGGAAAGAGTGAAAAAATCCTGCTCTCCATGGATTCATATAAAATGCACTATTCTGATCAGTGTTTAAATGCAATTAATTATCTTTTACAATTATTCTCTTTTGCAAATCAGGCCCTAACAAAGCCCAGAGGCAAAATATCATTTGAGCTTTAAATTAAGGCCACATCATCAGGTTTCACAGAGAGGTTAAATGAATGAATTTGTTTTTCTTTAGAGAGACAGCACAGTAACACCCACCCACACACACGGAGAGAACGTATAAAGGCCTTACAGACAGTGGGGGGAATTGAACCCAGGGCGCTGGCACGGTAATAATGTTATACTAACCAACATGCTAATTTTCTACCTCAACCCCATTTTTCCTGCCTTCTCCAGACACCCTTACTTATCAAGAACCTATCCATCTCTGCTTTAAATACACCAATGACGTGGCTTCCACAATATCTCCCAGAGACAGTAATATCTCCTGATGTAATTATCTGCCAGTCACTACAAACTCCAAAGAGGGAGATGCACTTCTGTAATACCTTCCTCGTTCATTTGCAAGATACAAAGAACTTTACAGAAAATTTTACTCTTTCCAGAAACTGGACGAGGGCATTCAGTCCTTGAAGTCTGTAACACATGGACATGGAGAGAACATACAGTCTCTCAAAACCTCCACACAAGAAGGCTAACACGAGGAAATCTGCAGATGCTGGAATTTCAAGCACCACACATAAAAGTTGCTGGTGAACGCAGCAGGCCAGACAGCATCTCTAGGAAGAGGTACAGCCGACGTCCCGGTCTCGGCCCGAAACGTCGACTGTACCTCTTCCTAGAGATGCTGCCTGGCCTGCTGCGCTCACAAAAAGGCTGTTTCACCCCTGGTGTGTAAACGGGCAAAAAGAAAGACATTTACTCTATGAGTGAGTGAGTGGTGGGGCCTCTCACTCCGGTTTGGGGCAAACCCTGAGCGGCTTTCCTTCTCAGCTGTGCTCACATGGATGGGCAGTGGGCAGCTGGCAGCTGGCAGCGAGGGCTCTGGGAAGCCGTGCACTTGTCCAGCTTTTGAACTATGAAGGATTTGCCCAGGACGTATCACGTCTGGATGATAATTCACATTGATAATAACATTGGGTCTAACCTGCACAATGTTTTCAACCATAAGACATAGGAGTAGAATTAGGCCACTCGGCCCATCAAGTCTGTTCAGTCATTCCACCATGGCTGATTTATTATCCTTGGACTGTTTTGGTCACTGATGCAGACAACACATTTCACCGTATGTTTTGATGCTTCAATAAACACGTGACAAATAAAACATCGTTTCTTGAGCTTTTTTTTTAACCCATTCAGATACATATTTGGTATGAACTAATTGCGTATGTTGTGCAATTAGATCAAAACTAATTGGTGCCTTAAAAGAAGCTGCTGGCCACTGATCCACAGCCAACACAAGGCTATCAATCTTCATTTTCATCAATTGGATGTCACCAGAGATTCATTCCAATTTCTACAGATGTACCATGGAGAGCATTCTAACTGGTTATGTCACTCAACACACATCAAGTTGCTGGTGAACGCAGCAGGCCAGACAGCATCTCTAGGAAGAGGTACAGTCGATGTTTCAGGCCGAGACCCTTCGTCAGGACGAAGGGTCTCGGCCAGAAACCTCGACTGTACCTCTTCCTAGAGATGCTGCCTGGCCTGCTGCGTTCACCAGCATCTTTGATGTATGTTGCTTGAATTTCCAGCGTCTGCAGAATTCCTCGTGTTTACATGGTTATATCACTGTCTGGTATGGAGTCTCCAAAGCACAGGATCAGAAAAAGCTGCAGAAAGTTGTAAAGTCCAGCATTCGAGGACACGTTTCAAATGCCTCAAAAAAGTGGCATCCATCATTAACGACCCCCCCTTCAACCAGGACATGCCCTCTTCTCATTGTTACCATTTGGGAGGAGGTACAGGAGCCTGGAGACACTCACTCAAAGCTTCAGAAACAGTTTCTTCCCCTCTGCCATCAGATTTCTGAATGGGCATTGATCCCATGAACACTACCCTACTATTTTCCCTCTCTTTTTGTACTACTTATTTAAGTTATATTTTTATTTATACTTCTTTTTGTAATTTATAGTTATCATTATTATGTATTGCAATGTCAAAAAATTTCACAACATATGCCAGTGATATTAAACCTGATTCTGATTCTGATGCGGAAACGTTCACCTTCAACAGTAGTTTTGAGGGAAAGACATCCAAATATCCTCTTCTCTTTGTGTAAAGAAGTGTTTCCTGTCATCGCTCTGAACACCTAACCCCATAAATCATGATTTAATATGCCGGACAGGACACTGAAGAGTTGAAACTAGCTCTGGTCTCCAGCGAGAGAGCAGATGGATGCCATTATTTCAAATACTTACATTCACTCACTCTCTGCACGACTTCAAGATTCAAGATTAAGGATTGTTTAATAACATTCCCAGTACACAAGAGTAAAGGAGAATGAAGTAATTGTTACTCTCGATCAGATTCAGCACAAACAAACACAAAATAAGATAAAGAACACAACAACAATAATAATAAGCACACTAGAATATAAATACATGAGTTAGCTTATATAAATAGATTGATTATCTGTCCATAAAGTGACGTTAGGCTGCCGGACGATGCTGAGGATGTTCTACGTGTCTGTGGTGGCCAGTGCTATCATGTTTGCTGTTGTGTGCTGGGGCAGCAGGCTGAGGGTGGCAAACACCAACAGAATCAACAAACTCATTCGTAAGGCCAGTGATGTTGTGGGGATGGAACTGGACTCTCTGACGGTGGTGTCTGAAAAGAGGATGCTGTCCAAGTTACATGCCATCTTGGACAATATCTCCCATCCATTACATAATGTACTGGGTGGGCACAGGAGTACATTCAGCCAGAGACTCATTCCACCGAGATGCAACACAGAGCGTCATAGGAAGTCATTCCTGCCTGTGGCCATCAAACTTTACAACTCCTGCCTTGGAGGGTCAGATACCCTGAACCAATAGGCTGGTCCTGGACTTATTTCATAATTTACTGGCGTAATTTACATTATTACTATTTAACTATTTATGATTTTATTACTATTTATTATTTATGGTGCAACTGTAACCAATTTCCCCTGGGATCAATAAAGTATGACTATGACTATGACTATGACGACAAGGTGACTGACTTAAATAATGAAGTAGTGGTGGTTGGGGGTGTGGAGGTGTTGATCAGCCTTACTGCTTGGGGAAAGAAACAGTTTTTGAGTCTGGTGGTCCTGGTGTGGATGCTACGTAGCCTCCTCCCTGATGGGAGTGGGACAAACAGTCCATGAGCAGGGAGGGTGGGATCTTTCATGATGTTACCTTCCGTATATAGGTCCTTCATGGCAGATAGGCTGGTGCCAGGGGAGCATTCGGCAGTTTTGACTACCCATTGTAGAGCCTTCTTGTCTGCTGCAGCACTTTTTCTGTACCAAGCAGTGATGCAGCTTGTTAGGATGCTCTCTACTGTGAATCTGTAGAATGACTTGAGTATAGATGTGCAAAGCCTAGCTCTCTTCAGCCTCCTCAGAAAGTAGAGGTGTTGGTGAGCTTCCCTGACTGTGTAGGATGTGTTCTGGGACCATGGGAATTTGTGTGAGATGAGCACTCCCAGGAGTCTGAAACGGCTCGCAGTTCCACTGTTTGGAAACAGATCCTTTGGGTCAGCTGTCCCAAGCCAACAAAGATTCCCATCTAATCCAGTTGCATTTGCCTGTGTTAGAGTCATTGAGTTCTACAGTACAGAAAGAGGCCTTTCAGCCCATCTAGTCCATGCCGAACCATTCATCTGCCTAGTTCTATCGACCTGCCCCCAGGCAATTGCCCTCCACATTCCTCCTATCCACATACCTATCCAAATTTCTCTTAAATGGTGAAATCGCCCGCATCCATCACTTCCGCTGGCAACTCGTTCCACAGTTTGGCTCATATACCCCCAACCTTTCCCATCCCTCGATCCGTCTGTCCAAGTGTCTTTTAAATGTTGTTAATGTACCTGTGTGAAGCAGTTCCTCCGGCAGCTCGTTCCGTGTACTGACCACCCTCTTGGTGGAAAAGCTGCCCCTCAGGTTCCAATTAAATGTTTCCCCTCTCACCCTAAACCACTGCCCTCTCGTTAATTTCCCCAGCTCTGGGGAAACAGGCTGTGTGCATTCACACTGACTGTGCCCTTCGTGGTTTCGTACACCTCTGTACGGTCACCTTCTCCAAAACTGCCCACCCTCTCTCCGTCGCTCAGTTCCTCCAGTTTCAGCAACATCCTCATAAACCTCCACTGCACTTTTTCCAGCTGAATGACATCTTTCCTATAGCAGCGCAACCAGAACTGAAGAGAAAGAGAGAGAGAGACCGAGAAAGGAAACAAGACAAAGAGAGAGAGAGAGAGTATGAAGAGAAAGAATGAAAAAAGTGAAAAAAGAGGGAGGGAGATGGAAACAGAGACAGACAGACTGCCAAAGAGAGAAAGAAAGGAAGGGAGAGGGAGAGAAAGACACAGAGAAAGAGAGGGAAAGTGTGTGGCCTGAATACACCGCACAGCCAGATTAACCTGTCACTCTGATTAGCCTGGTGAGCTGCTGACATTCCTGACAGTTCGGAAGCTGACTGTTTTGAGCTGGCTTGGCTTATCTGCAGGCACCGCACTTCCTGGCGGTTTTTGATTGCAAATGATGTCACTGCTTCTGCCAGAATGGATTTGTTCATGAATGAATGGGTGAGACTGGCTGTCATGAGCATGCCTCCACTGCACGATCCCACAGGCTTGTCTTCACTCACTTTCTCCCTGTTCCCTTTACAAAGAAACAGCTCCAGCTATCCAGCCCATCTTGTACAGACTAGCTTTTTAAAGAGATATCTGATATCAGGAACAGGACAGTACTACATGAACTTTATACAGTAGAGTTGAAGAAAAGGGGTCTTTGATCCAGAAGACTTGTTGCTATTCCAAGACCGAGAGAGATTATATTAAAGATTCACAAGGCTGAAGATGACTAAATTGATAAATTGTTTATCAGTGTCACGTGTATCAAGATACAGTGGAAAAGCTTGCTGTTCACACAGATCAGATCATTACACAGGACATTAAGGTAGAACAAGGTAAAGCAATAACAGAATGCAGAATAGAGTGTCACAGTTACAGAGAAAGTGCAGTGCAGGCAGACAATAAGGTGCAAGGTCACAACAAGGTAGATTGTGAGGTCAAGAGTCCATCTTATCGTACTAAGAAACCATTTAATGGTCTGATAACAGTGGGGTAGACATTGTCCTTGAGCCTAGTGGTACATACTTTCAGGCTTTTGTATATTCTGCCTGATGGGAGGGGGGAAGAGACAATGTCTGGGGTGGGTGGGGTCTTTGATTCTGCTGGCTGCTTTACTGAGACAGTAAGAAGTGTAGACAGACTCCATGGAGGGGAGGCTGGTTTCTGTGACGTGCTGAGCTGTGTCCACAACTCTCTGCAGTTTCCTGTGGTCACGGGCAGAGCCGTTGCCGTACCGAGCAGAGTGCATCAGAATAGGATGTTTTCTGCGGTGCATCGATAAAAATTGGTGAGGGTCCAGGGGACACACCAAGTTTCTTTAGACTCCTGAGGAAGTAAAATAATTCTCCCGAAGCTGGTTTGGGTGCTGGACTGGGCTGTATACAAAACTCTTTGCGGTAAAGGGTCAGTGAAGGAGGAGTGGTCAGTGTTGACAGCCAGGAGAACAGGATTCTATGTACATTTACTGGCCACCTCATTAGATACCTCCTGTACCTAATAAAGTGGCCATTGAGTGTAGGTTTGTGGTCTTCTGCTGCTGTAGCCCGTCCACTTCAAGGTTTGATATATTGTGCGTTCAGAGATGTTCAGAGACCCCATTGTTATAATATGTGGTTATTTGAGTTACTGTCACCTTCCTGTGAGCTTGAACCAGTCTGGCCATTCTCCTCTGACCTCTCTCATTAACAAGGCACTTTTGCCCACCGAACTGCCGCTCACTGGGTATCTTTTGGTTCTCACACCATTTTCTGTAAACTCTAGAGACTGTTGTGTGTGGAAGTCCCAGAAGATCAGCATTTTCTGAGATACTCAAACCACCCCATCTGGCACCAACAATCATTCCATGGTCAAAGTCATTTAGATCACATTTCTTCCCCATTTTGACGTTTGGTCTGAACAACAACTGAACCTCTTGACCATGTCTGCATGATTTTACACTGAGTTGCTGCCACATGATGGGTTGCATTAATGAGCAAGTGTACGGGTGTACCTTGTTATACCCAGGGCAGGGCTAAAAGACTGGGCTGTAAAATATAATTATTGGAGGAATATAATGGAAAAGAACTTGTATACCATGAGGTCATGCTCCTTGGGGGCCAAGGCCTATCAGGAGTGTGACAGGAAGCCTATGTTTATGATACAGAGGGTAGCTTTCCAATGAACATAACTGTCCATGCTGAGATATCCTGCTGTTTACACAGGGAAGGAATTGGCTCATTCCAGGCAGTAATAACAAGGGTCTCCTGGGAGCTGAACTCCTGTAAGAAATCTACTCTGCCTGGACAAGATTCAAAGGCCCTGGTGATGTTTAGACTGGTGCCCATGGTAAGCAGTTTCATGAGGGAGTTAAGGGTTACTGGGAGAAGGTGTGAGAATGGGGGGGGGGGGTGTTAAAAAAGACAATCATGATTGAATGACGGACCTGAGTCAACAGGCCAAATGGCCATTTCTGCTCCTGTATGTTATAGTCTTACGAAAAACTTGAACGTATGTACCACCAGGATGAAGAACTGCTATATAATTCTGCTGTTATCAGACTCTTGTATGGTAGCATAGCAGCTGGTGTGCTCACTTTACTGCACTGGCAATCGCAGATTGGACTCTGATTCCCGCCACAATCTGTAAGGAGTTTGTACGTTCTCCCCGTGACCGCATAGGCTTTCTCCCGGTGCCTCAGTTTCCCCCACATCCAAAGACGTACGGGTTAGGGTTAGTGAGTCCGGGTATGCTATAGAAGTGTGGCGACCCTTGTGGGCTGCCCCCAGCACATCCTCAGACTGTGTTGGCTGTTGACGCAACGAGGCGAGTTCCTGTATGTTTCAATGTACATGTGACACATAAAGAAAGCTAAAAGGTAGGCTAATTGTATCCACCTCCTACACACTATCCTCAGAACACCTTGAAAAGTTTCCCCTCTCATCCTAAACATGTACTTTGGATTCGGGACTGAAAGGGTTAATGAATAAGGAGCTTTTGGTGGCTCTGGGCCTGTACTCACTGGAATTTAGAAGAATGAACTTCCAAGCTTCAAATAATGGGGGAGTCAAGGATCAGAGGGGACAGCCTCAGAATAGAGGGACGTCCCTTTAGACCAGAGAATGTGGTGGGATCTCATTGAAACCTATTGAATATTGAAAGATTTATATTTCAATATTCGATATTGAAATATAAACATTAGATGGAGTGGACGTGGAGAGGATGTTTCCAAAACTGGGAGAAAGCTGAATGCAGATAGACTATAAGGTGCAAGGCTCTATGAGACATTGGTGAGACTGCACTTGGAATATTGTGAGCAGTTTGGGGCCCCTTATCTAAGAAAAGAACCACTGGCATTGGAGAGGGTCCAAAGGAGGTTCATGAGAGTGACTCTGGAAATGAAAGGGTTAACATATGAGTCACGTTTGATGGCTCTGGGCCTGCACTCAGTGCAGTTCAGAAGAATGGGAGAGGAGCTGATTGAAAGCTATCAGATATTGAAACGCCTAGATAAAATAGATATTTCCACTACTGGGGGAGTCTAGGACCAGATATTTCCACTACTGGGGGAGTCTAGGACCAGATATTTCCACTACTGGGGGAGTCTAGGACCAGATATTTCCACTACTGGGGGAGTCTAGGACCAGATATTTCCACTACTGGGGGAGTCTAGGACCAGATATTTCCACTACTGGGGGAGTCTAGGACCAGATATTTCCACTACTGGGGGAGTCTAGGACCAGATATTTCCACTACTGGGGGAGTCTAGGACCAGATATTTCCACTACTGGGGGAGTCTAGGACCAGATATTTCCACTACTGGGGGAGTCTAGGACCAGATATTTCCACTACTGGGGGAGTCTAGGACCAGATATTTCCACTACTGGGGGAGTCTAGGGCCAGATATTTCCACTACTGGGGGAGTCTAGGACCAGAGGGCACAATATCAGAATAGAGGGACGTTCATTTAGAACAAAGATGAGAAGGAATTCCTTTAGTCTGAGAGTGGTGAAAATCTGTGGAATTTATTACCGCAACAGTTGTGGAGGCCAAGTCATCGGGTATATTTAAAGCAGAGGCTGCTAAGTTCTTGATTAGTCTGGGGTCAAACGTTTTGGGGAGAGGGCAGGAGAATGGGATTGAGAGGGAAAATAAATCAGCCATGATGGAATGGCAGATCAGACTCAAAGGGCCGAATGTCTTATGGTCTTTTTCTCAGACTCTCCATACTGAGAAAAGTACCGTCACCACCCACCTTACCTACAGCCTTTATTATTTTATCAACTTCTATAAGGTCACCCCTCAGCTCCTTCTCTCCAAAGGCAATTGTCCCAGCCTGTCTGTTCTCTCCTCATAAATCAGGTCCTCCAGTTCCAGCAGCATACTTTCTGCACTGCTTCTCTGCTCAGTGACAACCAGAACTGCACAACACGCAATACGTGCGGCCAACCCAACAATTTGTACAGCCGGATTCTGCAGAAGCCAGAATCAAGAGTAACACGCACACAAACCACTGCAGGAACGCAGCGGGCCAGGCAGCAGCTACGGAGGGGAATAAACAGCCGATGTATTGGGTTAAGACCCTTCATCAGGACTGAAAGAGGAGAGTTTTGGACACAGCACAGCACATTATGGAAATCAGCTTCCCCTTATACACACGAGCAAACCTACATGTGGGACACGAGCTGGATGGACTTGCTGACTACTGCAGTATTGCAGGCATCTTCTGCCCATTGGAAACTCAATTCTCAGCAATATCTAATGGGTTAAGTTTATTTCCCTGGTTTATTTACACATTGCATTTGGATAGCCAATTTTTAAAATTTAAATATATTGCCATGGGCCACATTTCCAGCTTGCAAACTACTCTGGTTTTGAAGAGTTCTCAGGAACAGAACCCTGTCATAGGAAGGGAAGGGATTATGTCATTGCATTCGTGGCACTAGGACACACTAGGCTGCACTAATATACACCAGGACTCTCTATGACACACTAGGATACACTAGGCCACACAGGCCACACTAGGGTACACTAGACCACACCAGATTGCAGAAGGCCACCCCAGGATATAACAGACCTAATGAGGAAATACTAGGACACATTGGGCCTCACTAGCATATGCAAGGAAATGCTAAGGCCACGCGAGACTGCACAAGGACACTCTTGGCCTCACTAGCATGCTCTAAGATGCACTATGCCATTCTAGGCCACACCAGAACACGTTAGGCCACACTAGGAAATGCTAGACCACAGCAGGACCTATCCTAACTGACCAGGTCACACCAGGTACATTAGGTTACATTAGGCTACACTGGACTGCACTAGGCCACACTGGATTGCATTGGGACATATCCAGTTGCACCACAGTGTGCTGGGATTCTACACATTCCACACTCAGATACACAGTTGGACAAGGACAGAGTTAAGACTTGGCAATTCTAACCCAATGCATGCCTATTCCCCGGCTCCTCACTGTCGAAACACCAAGGGCAGGAGTGGGGAGAGTGCAGCACCAGGCTACACGATCAACTCCTTCCAAAAGGGCGGGGAGAAGCCCGAAACAAAAGCTTCTTTGATCAGAAGGCGCACCCTAAAACAGACTGAAGCATCTGTTTAATCCAACAAGTTCTGACAAGGTGAAGCTCTCACACACAATGCTCCTATCTCCTTCCTTCACTGGTATGTTTACTCTGCTAAATCTGAGTCTCGCTGAGAAAGGGATGTGCAGTGATTGTAGCTCCCTGCCGATGACCCTGGCTCCCCTCACCACTAATCCTGCTCTCCACATCGGCAGCAGTCCATAATTGGCCATCCGTTGGGCAGGGTCCACCATGGATGTTGCATCTCAGCCGTCTACGTGATACACAAGCCAGGACAGTACGGTAGGGAGAGCGAGCTGTTGCCCGGGCAGTAGGCTCCCCCTCTCCACGCAGCCGATGAATCGAAAGGGACGGCAGAAAGTTTGGATCTGGCGGCATTGTGGGAGTTGCCAGTCAAGTGTTGAACACAACGTAGGACTGCGTTAGCGACTCCAGCTCCGGATCTTCCCCTCAGGGTTTATTCCCAAAGCCTTCCCCATGAGTGGGTATGGTCAGAAGGCAGTGGAGGTTTGAGATCAGAGTTTTCCTTCTCCGAGGCGAACTGTCAACCACTGCTGACGAGCCCCATCTGCCCTAAGTTTTAAGGCACCAGTAACCCACCTTTGCCCCTTCTCCTATCAGTAGAAACGGTTCTGTCAGGTTTAGTAGCTAAGCCACACGTGAAGGCCAGCAGATGGAATTGGGTGTCAGAGGCCATTTGAGGTGCACGCTATTGGGAGCTCATCCCCACCTGGCTATGAGTACAAAGAACCAACAGGTTCTTTCTTGTCACATGTTCTGAGGTACAGTGAAAATCTTTGTTTTGTATACCGACCGTTCAGATTATTTCATTACACAGTGCATTGAGGTAGTACAAGGTAAAACAATAACAGAATGAAGAATAAAGTGTCACAGTTACAGAGAAAGTGCAGTGCAGGCAGATAATAAGGTGCAAGGTCATAATGAAGTAGATTGTGAGGTCAGGAGTTCATCTTACCATACCAGAGAACCATTCAATATTGTTATAACAGCGGGATAGAAGCTGTCCTTGAGCCTGGTGGGACGAGCTTTCAGGCTTTTGTATCTTCTGCCCGATGGGAGAGGGGGGGAAGAGAGAATGTCTGGGGTGGGTGGGGTCTTTGAATATGTTGGCTGTTTTACTGAGACAGGGAGAAGTGTAGACAGAGTCCATGGAGGGGAGGCTGGTTGCTATAATGCACCGAGCTGTGTCACAACTCTTTGCAGTTTCTGATGGTCTCGGGCAAAGCAGTAGCTGCGCCAATCCATGATGCATCCAAAGTCCAAAGTAAATTTTATTATCAGGGTACACAAATGTCTCCACATGCAACCTGAGATTTATTCTCCTGCGGGCATACTCGGCAAATCAATAGAATAGTAACTATAACAGGGTCAGTGAAAGATCAACCAGAGTGCAGAAGACAACAAACTGTGCAAATGCAAATATAAATTAATAACAGGAACATGAAATAAGAAGATAAAGAGTCTTTAAAGTGAGATAATTGGTTGTGGGAACATCTCAGCGGATAGGCAGGTGAGTGTTACTCAAAAGCCTGAGGGTGAGGGGTAGTAACTGTTCTTGAACCTGGTGACGCGAGTCCCGAGGCACTAGCACCTTCCCAACGTTTTAGATGTCATGCCGTATCCCCGCAGACTCCTGAGGAGATAGAAGCACTGCTGTGCTTTCTTCACAATTGCATTCATCTGTTGGGTCCAGGACAGGCCCTGTAAAATAGTAATACCCAGGAATTTAACGTTACTGACCCCCTCCACCTCAGACCCTCTGATGATTACTGGCTCATGGACCTCCCGTTTCCCTCTCCTGAAATCTACAATCAGTTCCTTGGGCTGCAGGCGTTGAGGGAGAGGTTGTTGGTATTACACTACTCAGCCAAATTTTCAGTCTCCCCCCTGTGTGCTGATTCATCACCACCTTTGATAATTCCAAGGTAGAACTATGTTATCTATGTTAGCTATGGTGCAACAATAAAAATCGGTGAGAGATTAAGGGAACCAGCCAAATTACTTTAGCCTCCTGAAGAAGTGGATGCAGTTATGAGTTTTCTTGTCCGTAGTATCAACATGTTTTGACTGGGACCGGCTATTGGTGATGTTTATATGAAGCAACATGAAGCTCTCTTACATCTCCACCCCAACGCCGCTGGTGTAAGCGGGACCCAATTTCCTGAAGTCATTGACCAGCTCTTTTGTTCTGTTGACATTGAGGGAAAGGCTGTTGTCATAACAATGTGTAACTAAGCTCTCTATCTCCTTCCTGTACTCCAACTCGTCATAGTTTGAGATGTTTTTTTCACGAAGTTGTAAACTCAGGCAGCTTCATCATGGGTATTAGTCTTCCTAGCATCCATGACATCTTCAAAATGCAATATCTCAAAAAGGCGGCATCTATCATTAAGGGCCCTCGACATCCAGGACATGCTCTCTTCTCATTGTTACCATCAGGGAGGAGGTACAGGAACCTGAAGACCCACACTCAACAATTCAGGAACAGCTTCTTCCCCTTCACCATCAGATTTCTGAATGGACAATGAACTCACTATGTATTTTTTGCTCTTTTTTTGCACTATTTATTTAATTACACACACACACACACACACAAATATACATATAATTGAATAAAATATCCATTAAAATATATTAAAATTATATACTTATTGTAATTTATAGTTATTATTATTATATATTGTAATATACTGCTGCCACAAAACAACAAATTTCACATTTGCCAGTGATGTTAAACCTGATTCACATTCTGAGAGATGACCCACCATGGTGGTGTTGTCTGTGAACTTGTAGATGGACTTAGAGCAGAACCTGATCACACATCCAATGATTCCCTGTCCCAGGTTTGTAAGCTTTGTATCGGCGGGAGGAGAAGATGGCAACGCGATGCAACTCGCAGCGGTCACTCCGGTGGTGACGTCTGTTATGGTGAAGTAGGAGGCCATGCACAATCCTGATTTGATGGAGGCAGACGTGAGAGCACGGAGGAACATCTGGTGAAACTTCTGAAATGCCTGCTTCGCTGCCGCTGCTACTGTGTGGTCTGAAATCTCCAGAGGGGAAGGCCCCGAGTCCTCAGCTTTGCTTGTTGCTTGGCAGCTGGGGCGGGGTCGAGGGGCTCAGCCGAGGATGGTGCTCGAAGAGGCTGTGTCGGAGGCTTGAAGTTTTCGGACGGACTCAGAGTCCGCTGTGGGCAGGTGCTCCCAATGGTGCTGCACCGGCAAGTTGGTGACACTTGGAGGTCCATGGCAGGGAAAATTTCTCCCTTCTGCTGCCTGCGTGAGATGATAGTCATAGTCATAGTCATAGTCATACTTTATTGATCCGGGGGGAAATTGGTTTTCGTTACAGTTGCACCATAAATAATAAATAGTAATAGAACCATAAATAGTTAAATAGTAATATGTAAATTATGCCAGTAAATTATGAAATAAGTCCAGGACCAGCCTATCGGCTCAGGGTGTCTGACGGTCCAAGGGAGGAGTTGTAAAGTTTGATGGCCACAGGCAGGAATGACTTCCTATGACGCTCTGTGCTGCATCTCAGTGGAATGAGTCTCTGGCTGAATGTACTCCTGTGCCCACCCAGTACATTATGTAGTGGATGGGAGACATTGACCAAGATGGCATGCAACTTAGACAGCATCCTCTTTTCAGACACCACTGTCAGAGAGTCCAGTTCCATCCCCACAACATCACTGGCCTTATGAATGAGTTTGTTGATTCTGATGGTGTCTGCTACCCTCAGCCTGCTGCCCCAGCACACAACAGCAAACATGATAGCCCTGGCCACCACAGACTCGTAGAACATCCTCAGCATCGTCCGGCAGATGTTAAAGGACCTCAGTCTCCTCAGGAAATAGAGATGGCTCTGACCCTTCTTGTAGACAGCCTCAGTGTTCTTTGACCAGTCCAGTTTATTGTCAATTCGTATCCCCAGGTATTTGTAATCCTCCACCATGTCCACACTGACCACCTGGATGGAAACAGGTGTCACCGGTACCTTAGCTCTCCTTAGGTCTGCCACCAACTGATGAGTCTATCGGGACTTTGAGACTTTTTTTTACCGTGCCCATGATCTGCTCTTTATCAAATTATGGTATTGGTTTGCACTGTTGTAACTATATGTTATAATTATGTGGTTTTATCAGTTTTAGTCTTGGTTTGTCCTGTGTGATATCATTCTGGAGGAACGTTGTATCATTTTTTAATGCATGCGTTTCTACATGACAATAAATGAGGACTGAGTGTCCTCATAATCTAATCTAACATTGTTCAGGAACTCTTTGGAGGAATAACTGAGTGGATTTCACCAGATTTGGAGGTGACCTCATGGCGGTTTGAAATAGAAGGGATTGACAGGGTAAGGCCTTTCCTCAGGTTTGAGAAGTGGAGAAAAGTCAAGGGTGATGGGTCGGGCCATTCCTTTCTCAAGGAAAGGAATGTGTCTGCTCAATTCTCTGAGTGGTTCCAGTACAGTGTCTGGAAACCCAAAACAACACACACAAATTGCTGGAGGAACTCAGCAAGTCAGACAGCATCTATGGAGAGGAATAAACAGTCAATGTTTGGGGCTGAGACCCTTCATCAGGACTGGTGGAATACAAGGTCAGAATCAGGTGATTCTGACTCAATGTGACTCTCCCTCTTTCGCACACCACTGTTGTAATGTGTTGCTATTTGAGTTACTGTTGCTCTCCTGTCAGCTTGAACCCATCTGATCATTCTCCTCTGAACTCTCTCATTAACAAGGCATTTCCACCCACAGAACTGCCACTCACTGGATGTTTTTCTTTGTTTTTGCACCATTCTCTGTAAACTCCAGAGACTGTTGTGAGTGAAAATCCCAGGAGATCAGCAGTTTCCAAGATACTCAAACCACCCTCTCTGGCACCAACAATTAGTCCACAGTCAAAGTCACTTAGATCACATTTCTTCCCCATTCTGATGTTTGGTCTGAACAACAGCTGAACCTCTTGACCATGTCTGCATGCTTTTATACATTGAAATGCTGCCACATGATTGGCTGATTAAATACCTGCATTAATAAAGAGTGTATGTATATTGTTTTGTGGCAGTATGGTGCAAGGACATAAATATGTTACAAAATCAATAAATAGTGAAAAAGAAAGAGAAATGAGATCATGTCCGTGGACCATTCAGAAACCCGACAGTGGAGTGGAAGAAGCTGCTGCTAAGGTGTTGAGTTTTGGTCTGTACCTTCTCCCATTCAGATACACACACTCGCGCACACACACACACACACACACACACACACACACGCACTCGCACTTACACACACTCTCACACTTACACACACGCACACTCACACTTACACACACTCTCACACTTACACACACATACACATACAGACACACACAGACACACACACACACACACACACACACTCTCACACTTACACACACACACTCACACTTACACACACTCACATCACAAGCACACAGCCACTTACAGACAAGCACTCACACATTCACAAACACACGTGCACAAAGATGATTGTGCAGATGTTTAGACACATTACAACTGTGCACAGGCAGAACCCAATACACCGTTAAGGATACATATATACACAAACAGTGTGTGTCTCTCTCTCACTCACTCACACACACTCTTTCTCTCTCTCACTCTCACACACATACACACAGAGGCACACTCACACACACATTCATAGACGTGCACACTCTCACACACACACTCTTTCAAACAAACACACACACACACACACACACACACAAAATATCTGAAGGAATTTTGGAATTTCCAGGAACACTGCCACTGGTCTCCAGTCCTGACGCTGAGATTTGTACAATGACCCTTGAGCTGTTATCTGTCCTGTCGGCTGGAGTCCTCCAGATCCACTGGAGAATTTGCAAAAATACAGAATACACAGAGCGAGTTATTCATTCTCACAGACAGTTCCTTTCAAGGACAAACCCATTTGCTTTGAAATACAATAATGCTGGTAGAAATTCACATTTGGATTTAATTTGCAGCCATATGTCTGGAATTGCTCACAGAAAGAGCTACTTGTACCTCGTATAAACTGCAGAAAACAAGGGGAATTTATATCAGGCTTTAAAGCCTCAGGAATCTTTCTGCCTGTTTCTTGCCAGGCGTGGTGTTACTCTGACAATGACTCCAGATTCAAACCTTCTCCTCCATTCCATAACCCTGTCCCTAATCAATGCCAAATTTGCACTCTTTTAAAATTCGTATTCGGAATCTGGGCATCACCGACCAATGAATCATTTAATATTCAGACTTAAAAGATGATTTAAACGCTGGGCTGGATGGATTAAAAAGGCAGGGTGACAGGACCGGAGGCAAGGGTCAGGCTGGTCCTACTCGCACTTCTGAGACATTGCACTCTGAGGCTGTGGGCCTGCTCCAGTGTATGAACTGAAGCTGAAGCTGAGGACCTTCTCCGCTGAGTGTGAACTGAGGCTGAGGGCCTCGTCCGCTGAGTGTGAACTGAGGCTGTGGGCCTGCTCCGCTGAGTGTGAACTGAGGCTGAGGCTGTGGGCCTGCTCCGCTGAGTGTGAACTGAGGCTGTGGGCCTGCTCCGCTGAGTGTGAACTGAGGCTGAGGGCCTCGTCTGCTGAGTGTGAACTGAGGCTGAGGCTGTGGGCCTGCTCCGCTGAGTGTGAACTGAGGCTGTGGGCCTGCTCCGCTGAGTGTGAACTGAGGCTGAGGGCCTCCTCCGCTGAGTGTGAACTGAGGCTGTGGGCCTGCTCCGCTGAGTGTGAACTGAGGCTGAGGGCCTCCTCCGCTGAGTGTGAACTGAGGCTGTGGGCCTGCTCCGCTGAGTGTGAACTGAGGCTGTGGGCCTGCTCTGCTGAGTGTGAACTGAGGCTGAGGCTGAGGGCCTCGTCCGCTGAGTGTGAACTGAGGCTGAGGCTGTGAGCCTGCTCCGCTGAGTGTGAACTGAGGCTGAGGGCCTCCTCTGCTGAGTGTGAACTGAGGCTGCTGATGGCCTCGTCCACTGAGGGTGAACTGAGGCTGAGGGCCTCGTCCGCTGAGTGTGAACTGAGGCTGAGGCTGTGGGCCTGCTCCGCTGAGTGTGAACTGAGGCTGAGGGCCTGCTCCCAGACATCCCACCTCTCCCGGAAGTTCCCACATATTAATAGTGGCTCCCTGGTGCCTGCAAATTATATACAATATCAGGGAAATCAATTTTTTTGAGGGTCAGCGAGCACAAGAGCGAGAAAGCAAGTGCGAGTGAGAGCGACCACAAGAGAGAGCGTGAGAGCGCACGCGCACGCGAGAGAGAGAGCAAGAGCAAGAGCGAGAAAGAGAGCGTGAGAGCGTGCACGAGAGAGAGAGTGAGCGAGAGCAAGAAAGTAAGCACGAGTGAGAGTGACCACGAGAGAGCGTGTGAGAGCATGTGCGAGAGAAAGAGAGAGCAAGAGCAACAGCGAGAAAGCAAGCGCGAGAGAGTTCCAAAAAAAGTCAGAGTGGCAGAGTGTTCCAAAAAAAGAAAATATGAAACGTACGTCACCCCAGACTACACTGAAGTGTACCCCTGCCTAATAGGGGTCATAAATAATGACAGTGTTGCTCGCTGCACTGTTTGCAACAGTGACTTTTCTATTGCCCGTGGTGGGTTAAGACTGTAAAAGACATGTTGAGGTGAGTTTAACAGGTGTCATTCGTTCATTAGCATAGCTAACGTTATTTAAACTAGCTGGCTAGCTGCTCAGGAGCTACTCTATTGCAGACATCCTACCTCTCTCGGAAGTCTCCCGCAAATTGATGGTGCTACCTCCCTGAAATGAGTTTTCGCAGGGTGGGATGTCTGTGCTCTACTGAGTGTGAGCGGAGGCTGAGGGCCTGCTCCGCTGAGTGTGAACGGAGGCTGAGAGCCTCCACCGGCTGCTCTGGGCTTCATGCCTGTGGACTCACTTGCATTCTTCCGCTCTGAATGTTGTTTGTTTGTTTTCATTGTTTGCACGGTCTGTATTACCTTTCTCTCTCTGCACATTGGGTGTTTGTTGGATTTTTTTATGGGTTCTTTTGGATTTCTTGTTTTGTGGTTGCCTGTAAGGAAACGAATCTCAAGATTGTATAATGTTTGTGTACTGTGATAATAAATGTACTTTGAACTTTTTCAAATTCATTTATTTATCACATATACCTGAAAACATGCAGCGAAATGTTGTCATTTGCATTAGCGACCAGCATAACCTCAGGATGTGATAGGGCACAAAAGGGTGGACAACTCTGGGTTGTTTCCTCAGGCACATTTCTGGCATACGTTGTGAAATCTGATGTTACATAACAGCAGTACTGGGCAATGCATAATAATAAAACTATAAATTACAATAAGACGTATGTTTTTGAAAGTAATTTAAGTTAGTAGTGTAAAATGAGAGCAAAACAAAAGAAAAGGAAACTGTGAGGTAGTGTTCATGGGTTCAATGTTTATTCAGGAATCTGACAGTCGAGGGGAAGTAGCTGTTCCTGAATCATTGAGTGTGTGTCATCAGGCTCCTGTACCTCCTCCCTGACGGAAGCAATGAGAAGAGGACATTTCCCAGGTGATGGGGATCCTTAATGATGGATGCTGCCTTTTTGAGGCATGGCCTTCTGAGGATGTCCTTGATACTGGGGAGACGAGTATCTGTGAAGGAGCTGGCTGAGCTTGCAACGTTCTGCAGCTTTTTCCTAATCCTGTGAAGCGGCCCGTCCGTACCGGATAGTGATGCAACCAGTTGGAATGCTCTCCTGGGAAATCTGTACAAACTTGCAAGTGTCTTTGCTGACACAGCAGATCTCCTCAAACTCCAAAAGAAATCTAGCTGCTGTCGTGTCTCCTTAGACAAAAAAAAAGTCAAATTATGGGAGGATTCAGATTTATTTATCACAAGTACATCGAAACGTATGGTGAAATGGGTTGTCTTTGTTAATAACCAACACAACCTCAGGATACACTGGGGGCAGCCCACAACTGTTGCCAACATTCTGGCACCAACATAGCATGTCGACAATGTTCAGCAGAGCAACACACCAACAACAACAACAAAACACCCACCCTTCACAAGTTGTGGCTGGGCCACTTCAGCCTCTGGGAAAGGTGCTCCCATGGTGCTGTTTAGGGAGGGGGTTCCAGCTTTTATACCCAGTGACAATGAAGGAACAATGATATTGGAATTGGAATTGGATTATTATTGTCACATACCGAGATACAGTGAAAAGCTTGTCTTGTACACTGTGCATACAGATCCGATCATTACACAGTGCATTGAAGTAGAACCAGGTAAAACAATAACAGAATGCAGAATAAAGTGTCACAGTTACAGAGAGAGTGCAGTGCAGGCAGACGACAAGGTGCAAGGTCATAACGAGGTAGTTTGTGAGGCCAAGAGACCATCTTATCACACAAGAATTCAGTTTAAGCATTTGCTAACCCTGGGATAGAAGCTGCCCTTGAGCCTGGTGGTAATTGCTTTCAGGCTTTTGTATCTTCTGCCCGATGGGAGAGGGGGGAAGAGAGAATGTCTGGGGTGGATGGGGTATTTGATTCTGTTGGCTGCTTTACTGAGACAGTGAGAAGTGTAGACAGAGTCCATGGAGGGGAGGCTGGTTTCTGTGACGTGCTGAGCTGTGTCCACAACTCTCTGCAGTTTCCTGTGGTCTCGGACAGAGCAGTTGCCGTACTGAGCTGTGACGCATCCCAATAGGATACTGTCTATGGTGCACTGCTGAACATTGTGAAGCGTCGATGAGGACGAGCTGAATTTCTTTGTCCTCCTGATGAAGCAGAGGCATTGGTGAACTTTCCTGGCTCTGACATCAATGAAGTTGGACCAGGAGAGGCATTTGCTGATGTTCACTACTAGGAACCTAAAGCTGTCAGCCCTCACAATGTCAGCACCATTGATGTAGACAGGAGCATGTGCACTGCCTCTGCTTGAACTTAGGTATACAGAAGCTATTCATGAGGTTAAGTTTCCTTAGGGATTGTCTCAATCGTCTGCCTTAATCTTGGTGTGAGATCCCTTGCAGACCCCAGCAAAACAACAGCAAAATTGGATCCCTCCCTCACCATTTCCGGGGGATCAGTAAAGTGAGGGGTGTACTTTCTTACTGCCCGTTATGCCTCTCGCACTTACGGCAGCAATGAACATCCTCCTTCTCTACCAGCTCTTGGCCATTTTGGTCTTGGTCTTGTCAATGTTCATGACTTCCTTCAACATGCCAGTGGCTTCCTCTCCGTTTTCACTACTGGAGACTCAGGAATACCGTCACACTCAGAGGTAGAATGATTCTTCCTTGCTCTTTCTGTAACAGTTTTGTTTGACCAGTCGGGGGTGTTAGCCCTGAGCTGAACCCCCGAACCTGGAGGACTGTCATAGTCATAGTCATACTTTATTGATCCCGGGGGAAATTGGTTTTCGTTACAGTTGCACCATGAATAACTAAGTAGTAATAAAACCATAGATAGTTAAATAGTAATATGTAAATTATGCCTGGAAATTATGAAATGTCCAGGACCAGCCTATTGGCTCAGGGTGTCTGACCCTCCAAGAGAGGAGTTGTAAAGTTTGATGGCCACAGGCAGGAATGACTTCCTATGACGCTCTGTGTTGCATCTCGGTGGAATGAGTCTCTGGCTGAATGTACTCCTGTGCCCACCCAGTACGTTATGTAGTGGATGGGAGACATTGTCCAAGATGGCATGCAACTTAGACAGCATCCTCTTTTCAGACACCACCGTCAGAGAGTCCAGTTCCATCCCCACAACATCACTGACCTTACGAATGAGTTTGTTGATTCTGTTGGTGTCTGCTACCCTCAGCCTGCTGCCCCAGCACACAACAGCAAACATGATAGCCCTGGCCACCACAGACTCATAGAACATCCTCAGCATCGTCCGGCAGATGTTAAAGGACCTCAGTCTCCTCAGGAAATAGAGATGGCTCTGACCCTTCTTGTAGACAGCCCCAGTGTTCTTTGACCAGTTCAGTTTATAGTCAATTCGTATCCCCAGGTATTTTGTAATCCTCCACCATGTACACACTGACCCCCTGGATGGAAACATTTGACCCCCTGGTGGACCGCTCTTAGTCTGGCCTCTGCCCTTTGACCTGTTTGGCATGGGCGACCCTACCAAGAGCCAAAGCATAAAGCCCTGACTCCAGCCAGCATAGCTCTATAGGTCACTGAGGCACACAGGCCTCCAGACCCTACGACAGGATTGGGGTCCTCCTGGAGGAACGTTGGGGGGGGGGCGCGGGGTGTGAATTTCACTCCCGAATGTGTCTGCTTCAGTCTCCAGCTCTGGAAACTGACAAGAGATGGGGTGCTGTTTTATACAACTGGGACTTCCATTGGGTGTGTTTGCCAGAATAATACAGTGTCATTACTAATAGGGATAGAATTAGAGAGGCTCCACTACCTGGGTTAGAGTCATGGAGTTATAGAACACTGCACAACAAAAGCAGACCCTTCAGCCCATCTAGCCAGTGCCAAACCATTAACCTGCCTCATCCCATCAGCCTGCACCTGTACCACAGCCCTCCATCCCCCTCCCATCCATGTACCTATCCAAGTTTATCTTCAGTGTTACAATTGCACCTGCATCCGCCACTCCCACTGACAGCTCATTCCACTCCCACTACCCTCTGAGTGAAGAAGTTGCCCTTAAACATTTCACCTTTCACCCTTAACCCATGACCCCTAGTTCTAGTCTCACCAAACCTCAGTGGAAAAAGCCTGCTTGCATTTACCCTGTTTATACCCCTCATAATTTTGTATACTTCTATCAAATCTCCCTTCGATCGCCTACACTCCTGGGAATAAAGTCCGAACCTGTTCAATCTTTCCCTTTAATTCAGGTCCTCAAGTCCTGGTAACATCCTTATAAATTTTCTCTGTTTGTTTTCAGTCTTATTTACATATTTCCTGTAGGTAGGTGGCCAAAACTGCACACAGTACTCCAAATGAGGCCACACCAACGTCTTATACAAGTTCAACATAACATCCCATCTCCTGTATTCAATACGTTGATTTATGAAGGTCAATGTGCCAAAAGCTTTCTATTCACTGGAAATATTAAGGTTGTATTCACTAGAATATTAAGCGGTGATTTTCTATGGGCGCTACCGTGGCATAGTGGTTAGTGCGAAACTATTACAGCTTGAGGTATTGGAGTTGAATTCTGACATCTTCTGTAAGAGGTTTGTACCTTCTCTCCGTGAGTGTGTGGGTGTCCCCTGGTGCTCCGGTGGACGTAGGTTAATTGTCCATTGTAAATTGTCCTCGGATTAGGCTGTTGTTAAGTACAGGGCTGACGGTCAGAAGGGCCTGCTCCACGCTGTTCGGTGTTGGCCCAAGTGCAGAGGACAGGCATAGCAGCAGAAAGAACACGTCACTGACGTCTAATAAGAACTGTACAGCACAAAAGGAAACTCAAACGAAGACTAAAACTCTTAAAATAAAGCCTACCATTGTCACTGCAGCTTGGAAGCAATATCTTAACAATGAACTAATGCTGCTCATTTATAGCATTGATCTAAATTGTTATCTACTTTCCTGGAATGCGGAACGTTCCTGGAACATTGCTGGGAATAAGCTGGGAACATTGTCGAGGCTATGCTTTGGTCCAGACTTGACAAGACTGAAATGAAAGGAAGGGAGTTAAATACAAACACAGCGAAACTCTAATAGACTGGAACGTGCAGTCTATCACAAGTGTTATTGTCAACCCCGTTCAGCTGCCCACCTGCGAGGGTGCCCAGACTCCACCGCTGAATCCTTGGTTGCGACATGCAAGTCTGACATTTAAAATAAATAAATAAATGGAATACTACTGGAGATAGAATTACAGAGACTGCACAACCTGGGTTGTGTTCACTGGAATATTAAGTGTCGATATAATTAGGTTTTGGGATTTTAATGAGAATATATTAGATGGATGGAGAGAAACGGTTCTTTGGGGACGAAAGGACTGGGAATAATCGAAAGATTAAAGGCAGGCTTCTCAGCAGGGAGTTCTGAAACACTTTGTTCCAACATTTATTCCATCTGCTTTTCGTGAATTCCCACTGTCAAAATCCCTCATTGATCTCACGAGATGGGCCTGCCCCAATCCTTACAACTCCAGGCCCTCACTGACTTCTGCAACACAGAAACAGACCCTTCGGCCCAACTCGTCCATTCTAACCAATGGCCAACCTAACCTGGAATAAGTGAGCTCAGCTTTGATTCATTGCCAGGCTGATACGGTATTTTGGATGCACAGGAACACAAGAGGCTGAAGAGAGTAGACACAGCCCTCCCGACCAGTGGCAGCATCTACAGGAGGTGCTGCCTGAAGACGATGGTATCGATTGATCATCAAAGATCCCCACCTTATGGACCATGTCCTCTTCTGGATACTGTCATTGGGCAGCTGGTACAGAAGCCTGTAGACCCACTCCACCAGGTTCAGGAACACATACAAAGTGCTGGAGGAGCTCACGTCTGGATTTCTAACGTCTGCAGAATCACGTGTGTTTCGTTTCAGGAACAGTTATTTTCTTACAATCATCAGATTCTTGAACAGGGTCAGCACACACAAAATGCTGGAGGAATTCAGCAGGTCAGGTGCGTCTACAGAAATGTTTTCAACCCAGGCCCTCACCTCAGGACTGGAAAGAATGGGGAAAGAAGCCGGAATAGGGTGGGGAAGGGGAAGAAATAAAGGCTGGCAGGTGATAGGTGAAACCAGGGGAAGGGTTCACAAGACAAGACAAGACAAAGGAGCAGAAGTAGGCCATTTGGCCCATCGAGTCTGCTCCACAGCTCCCCCATGAACTAAACTATTTACCCATCTAGTTCCAATTTCTGGCTTTTTCCCCATACCCCTTGATACCCTGACTAATTAGATACCTGTCAATCTCCTCCTTAAACACCCTCAATGATCGGGCCTCCACAGCTGTATGTGGCAACGAATTCCACAAGTCCACGACCCTCTGGCTAAAAAAATTTCTCCTCATCTCTGTTTTAACTGGGTACCCTCTAATCCTAGACTATGGCCTCTTGTCCTGGACTCACCCACCAAGGGAAACAACCTTTCCATATCTACTCTGTCCAACCCTTTCAACACTCGAAATGTTTCTATGAAATCCCCTCTCATTCTTCTATACTCTAATGAATACAATCCAGGAGCTGACAACCGCTCCTCACATGTTAGCCCCAGCATTCCAGGAATCATCCTGTAAATCTTCTCTGAACTCTCTCCAACATCAGTACATCCCTTCTAAGATAGGGGGCCCAAAACTGCACACAGTATTCCAAATGTGGTCTCACCAGTGCCCCATAGAGCCTCATCAACACCTCCTTACTCTTATACACTATTCCTCTTGAAATCCTTCTTGGGGAAGGTTGGTGGGTGGAGGAGGAGGGATCTGAGTGAGTGGGTGAAGGGAGGGGAAGTGAGAAGTTGGGAGGTGGATAGGTGGAAGAGATAAAGGGCTGACGATGAAGGAATCTGATAGGAGTGGAGAGTGGACCGTGGGAGAAAGTGAAGGTGGAAGGCCACCAGAGGGAGGTGGGAGAAGAGCCAGAATGGGGAATGGAAAGAGAGAGGGGCGTGAAGAAATTACCGAGAGTTGGAGGACTTGATGTTCAGGTCATCGGGTTGGAGGTTACACTGGCCGTGGCTCCTCTACCCTGAGAGTGGCCTCATTGTGGCGGTAGAGAAGAACATGGACTGGCATGTCAGAATGGGAATCTCCTCACCCGTCCTTCACCATAACGGAAATGGGAAATCAGATTGAAATACAAATCTGCCACTGATGCAACCATAACCCTAACTCGTCAATGAAGATCTATGGACCAACTCACACGCAACCGTGGACCTGTCTGATATTGAACGGCCTGGATAGAGCGGAGGTGGAGAGGGAGGGAGTCTAGGACCAGAGGGCACAGCTTCAAAATACAGGGATGTCCCCTTTTTATATTAAGTGCAATCGGGAACGATAGTCAGATCAGAAACGCTGATCAAGTCGACTAGTTCCCAAAGAGAACTCTGATAGGCCAATCAGATGGTTCCTTTAGAACAGAGATGAGGAGGAATTTCTTCAGCCTCATTCTGCTCAATATCTTCTGCCCGAAAGAGAGGGCAGAAGAGAGAATGTGTGAGTGGAAGTGATCCTTGATTCTGCTGGCTGGTTTTCTGGGGCAGTGGGATGTGTAGACAGATTCTCATCTCTGTCTAGGCTTGTAGTCACTGGAGTTCAGAGGAATGAGAGCGGATCTCGTTGAAACTTACCAAATATTGAAAGGCCTTGATAGAGTGGATGTGGAGAGGATAGTTCCTATCACAAACAAGAGAAATTCAGCAGATGCTGGAGGAACTCAGCAGGTCAGGCAGCATCAATGGAAAAGAGTAAACAGTTGATGTTTTGGGCCGAGACCCTTCATCAGGACGGGAGTAAAAAAATGATGAGGAGTCAGGGTTAGAAGGTGGGGGGGGGAGGAAGAAACACAAAGCAACAGATGACACCAGGAAGGAAGGAAGGTGAATTAAAGAGCTGGGAAGTTGATTGGTGAAAGAGATAAAGGGTTGGAGAAGGGGGAATCTGCTAGGAGAGGACAAAAAGCCATGGAAGAAAGAGAAGCACCAGAGAGAGGTGATCGGCAGATAAGGGGATAAGGTGAGGGAGGGAAAAGGGAGCGGGGAATGGTGAAGGAAAGTGGGGGGGTGGTGTTCAAGAAACCGATGTTCATGCCATGAAGTTGGAGGCTTCGCAGATGGAATGAGGAAGTCTAGGACCAGAGGGCACAGCCTCATAATGCAAGGATATCCCATTGGAACAGAGATGAGGAGGAATTTCTGTAGCCAGAGAGTAGTGAATCTGTGAAATTTATTGCCATAAACAGCCGTGGAGGCCAAGTCATTGGGTGTATCTAAAGCAGAGGTTGATAGCTTCAGAATAACAATCAGGCTTAATATCACTGGCATATGTGAAATTTGTTATTTTGTGGCAGCAGTACAATGCAATGCATAATAATAAACTATAAATTACAGTAAGAAATACTGTATGTTAAAACATTAAACTAACTAGTGCAAAAAGAGCGTAAAAAAAAGAAAAAGGAAGTGTACATGGGGTCAATGTCCATTCAGAAATCTGATGGTGAAGGGAAGAGGCTGCTCCTGAAAATAGTTCTTGATTAATGAGGGCATCAAGGGTTACAGGGAGAAGGCAGCCCAGAATGGGGTTGAGAGGGACAATGAATCAGCCATGATGGAATGGCGTTGCAGACTGGACGGGCTGAATGGCCCGATTCTGCTATTATGTCTTGTGGTCCAGACCGGAAAATCTAACAGCAAGAAATGAACCTCCAGTGTGCTGAGCCAGGTAATTAGCCAAGACGACAAAAATAGAACATTTCTTTGTTTCAGCATTTGGCAAGCAACACCGTGTGAGGATATGGAGCCGGCATCTCGTTAAGACCTGCACCCTCTGGGACTCCTGCAAGCAAAAACAGTTTGTTATTAAATATGTCATAAAGCTCAAATGAATCAGGGTTATTACGCAGACTTTTTCCAACTCACCTAACTTCAGAAATATGCAGATAATTAGGCTTATTAACAGCACAGCTGTGGTTATATTGATATACTCTTATCCCTGAGAGCACTTTGTTGGAAGACTATTGACCATTGACCATAAGATATAGGAGCAGAATTAAGCCACTCAACCCATCGAGGGCCCTGCCATTCTGTCATGGCTGATTTATTATCCCCTCAATCCCATTCTCTTGCCTTCTCCCCGTAACCTTTGACCCCTCACTAATGAAGAACCTATCGTCCTCTGCCCTAATTACACCCAATGATTTGTCCTCCACAGCCGTCTGTGGCAAAGAATTCCACTGATTCACCACGCTCTGGCTGAGTCCTCATCTCTCTTCTAAACGGATGTTCTTGTATTCTGACATCGTGCCTTCTGGTCCTAGACTCACCCCCATGATTGAACGATAACCTAGTACCATAAGATGGACTCAGCCACACCTGTCACCTGCCAGCTTGTACTCATAAAACCGAGAACAGTACAGCACAGTGCAGTTCCTTTGGCCCACGATGTTGTGCTGACCATTTAACCATACTCAAAATTAATCCAACCCTTCCCTCCCACATAATCCTGCATGTTTCTATTATCCATGTGCCTGTTTAAAAGTCTCGTAAATGTCCCTAATGTAGTTTACATTAAGGGTAAGTTTTTTACGCAGAGAGTGGTGAGTGCGTGGAATGGGCTGCCAGCGATAGTGGTGGAGGCGGATACAATAGAGTCTTTTAAGAGGCTCCTGGACAGGTACATGGAGCTCAGAAAAACAGAGGGTTATGGATAACCCTAGGTAATTTCTAAGGCAAGGACATGTTCGGCACAGCTTTGTGGGCCGCAGGGTCTGCATTGTGTTGCAGGTTTTCTATGTCTCTGTGTATCTGCCTTTACCACCACCCCTGGCAGTGTGTTGCACACATGCATATACTCTGTGTAAAAAAAATTACCTCTGTAATCCCCCCTACACTTTCCTCCAGTCACTTTGAAGTTATGCTCCCTCGCCTTAGCCATTTCCACCCTGGGAAAATATCTCTGCGGTCCAATGATCTATGCCTCTTATCGTCTTGTACACCTTAAACTTTAACAGCCTGACTGATGATTCAGAATCAGGTTTAGTGTCTCTGCCATGCGTCATGAAATTTGTTAACTTTGCGGCAGCAGCACAATGCAATACACGATTATAGAGACAAAACTGTGAAGGTATAAATATATTTATTTTTAAATAGTTAAATTAATAAGTAGTGCAAAAAATAATAATTAGAAAATAGTGAGGTAGTGTTCATGGGTTCAATGCCCATTCAGAAATCGGATGGTAGAGGGGAAGAAGCTGTTCCTGAATCATTGAGTGAGTGTCTTCAGGCTCCTGTACCTCCTCCCTGATGGTGGCAATGAGAAGAGGGCATGTCCTGGGTGATGGGGTCCTTAATGATTGACGCTGCTGTTTTGAGGCACCGCTCCTTGAAGATGTTCTGGATGCTGGGGAGGCTAGTGCCCGTGATGGAGCTGACTGACCTTACAACTCTCTGCAGCTTATTCCGATCCTGTGGAGTAACACCCCCCATATCAGACAGTGATGCAACCAGTGAGGATGCTCTCCGCTGAGCATCTGTAGGAATTTGTGAGTGTTTTAGGTGACAAATCAAGCCTCCTCAGCATTTTAGATTTCTCCAGGCCCTGCCCCTCCATGTACCTGTCCAAGTGCTTCTCAACCACTGTCTCTGGCAGCTCGTTCTGTAAACTCACCACCTTCTGGGTGGAGACGTTGCCCCTCAGGTCCCTTTTAGATCTTTTCCCTCTTACCCTACATCTATGCCCCCTAGTTTTGGACTTCCCTACCCTGGGGAAAATACTCTTACCTTATGCCTCTCATAATTCTAACAGTTCTGTAAGGTGGCCTCTCCCCTCCATCTCCTACACTCCAAGGAATGAAGACTGGGCCTGGACAAGCTCTCCCTGTAACCCAGGCCCCATAGTCCTGGCAGCAGCCTCCTAAACCTCTTCTTAGGGAGTCCTGGGGTGGGCTCTCTTTTCTCTCCGATTTTGATATTTTCCCCATGAGCTAACCAAGGGGAAAGACGGGCTGATCCCACTGTTGGTGTGGGAGATACGGTCTCACTAGAGAGGTTAAGGCACTCATGAGCAACCAACGAAAGTTAAAACCCTTCAGCTACCAGCTGGTAACCTGGCCAAGACACAGAGCGATGACTAACTTCAAGACAAGTTCTCGCTCGTCCCCTCTCACCACTGTAAAGGTTTGAGCTCTTCAAACCTTGTAACCCAAACATTTTAAAACTCTGAGGTCATTTGCTTTCTTCTCTAACAAAGACATATTCAGCAGAGAAGATATGATCATGGACTGTCTGTCCCACTCCAATCAGGTGGGCCACCCCAGGACCACCAGACTCAAAAATAGTGACTTTCCCTCAGCAGTAAGGCTGACCAACACCTCCACCCACTAACCCAGCCCTCCACTACTTTATCATTTCATGTCAGAGTCACCTTCTGAACCTAGTGTCACTTTATGGACATACAATCTATGTGTATAAGATATCATGTATTCATATTTATTGTGTTTTTCTATTATTATTGCAATCTTCATCTTATTGTGTTTTTGTGCTCCATTAAATCTGGAGCAACAATTATTTCAACTCCTTCATCCTGTGCACTGGAAATTACATTAAACTATCTTGAATGTGGATCTAAAAATTCTGAGTTCTTTTTGGCTCTCCTCTCTAAGAAAGATATTTTCGAGAGAGAGAAAGAAAGAGGAGAGAGGGGCAAGAGAGACAGAGAGAGAAAGAGGGAGGGGGAGAGGGAGAGAGAGAAGGAGAGAGAGAGCGAGAGAGTCAGAGAGAGCGAGAGGTGTCAGCAACCCTACGGCAGCTGTAACTAGTTTGGATTTTTTTAACCCCAGTTGGACTGCTAACTAGGTCAACAAAGGAAATAGTGTTTCAGATTCACCTCCCTCCCCTCCGCACTCTCCTCCCCGCCTGTGTAAGTGGCAGCGAAGAGGGAGAGACAGACTTACCGCTAACAGAAGCCACACATCTGTCTGTCTGTCTGGCTGTCTGTCTCTCTCTCTCACCCACTCACTCACTTTCTGTGTCTCGGCTCCGAGCTACACGGCCCCTTTGGAACCGACCAGGTAGGATGTCAGCGGTGCGTACGGAGCGGGTTCGCAGGCAGAAACCGGGCTGGAAACAGCGGGGGAGGCGCGCTGGCGAGGACAGGGCGAGCCCCGGCTCGACACAGAACGCGCAAACTGCTGGGGGAACTCGGCAGGTCGGGCAGCATCCCTGGAGGGGGAATAAACAGTGCCGAGACCCTTCGTCAGGCCCACATAGTCAGCAACACAAGAGTCCGATCGCGGCTTTCGGCCCGACACACCCATGCTGCCCCTCAAATACCTTGCAGCCGCGAGCGGGGCTCGCCCGAGAATTATTTACCTGTTCGGGGCCAGAATATGCAGACGATACGATACAAACAGAGGGACAGATGGGCGAGGAGACGGGGGAGGGGGGAGGGTGGGATGGGGGTGAGGGTTGAGGTGTCTAGCGCAAGGAGGTCGGTGAGGTAAGGAGACCGGGTAATCTTTCTCAGAGGAGATAATCAGAATCGGGTTTAATATCAAGAGGAAGACATGTCCTGGGTGATGGGGGTCCTTAATGATGGATTTTTTTGAGGCACCGCCTTGATTGCCCATGATGGAGCTGACAGAGTTTACAACTTTCTGAAGCTTTTTCTGATCCTGAGCAGTGGCCCCTCCGTACCAGACGGCGAGTCCGTGTACCTCCACGGTTACTGCCTGACCCGCTGAGTTCCTCGGCGTCTCTGCGTTTCTCCGGAGACCCACCCTCTCTGTCTCTCCTGTCTCCTCTGTCCACTGAGTGACCTCTCTGCCGTTCGACCAGGGTCCAGGCGAGGTTCACGAGAATGATCCCGGGAATAAAAGGGTTAAAGATAGATGGAGGGGCCGGTAGTGCTGAGGAAACGGAGAGTCTGTAGAGAGACTTGGATCGATTGGGAGAATGGGCAAAGAATTGGCAAATGAAATACAATGTTGGAAAGTGTGTGGTTATGCACTTTGGCAGAAGAAATAAATGGGCAGACTAATATTTAAATGGGGAGAGAATTCAAAGTTCTGAGATGCAACAGGACTTGGGAGTCCTTGTACAGGATACCCTTAAGGTTAACCTCCAGGTTGAGTCGGTAGTGAAGAAGGCGAATGCAATGTTGGCATTCATTTCTAGAGTATATGAGCAGGGATGTGATGTTGAGGCTCTATAAGGCGCTGGTGAGACCTCACTTGGAGTACTGTGGGCAGTTTTGGTCTCCTTATTTAAGAAAGGATGTGCTGACGTTGGAGAGGGTACCAAGAAGATTCACTAGAATGATTCTGGGAATGAGAGGGTTAACATATGAGGAACGTTTCTCCACTCTTGGACTGTATTCCTTGGAGTTTAGAAGAATTGAGGGGAGACCTTATAGAAACATTTCAAATGTTGAAAGGCATGGACAGAGTGAATATGGCAAAGTTGTTTCCCATGATGGGGGAGTCTAGTACGACAGGGCATGACTTAAGGATTGAAGGGCGCCCATTCGGAACAGAAATGCGAAGAAATTTTTTTAGCCAGAGGGTGGTGAATCTATGGAATTTGTTGCCACGGGCAGCAGTGGAGGCCAAGTCATTGGGTGTATTTAAGGCAGAGATTGATAGGTACCTGAGCAGCCAGGGCTTCAAAGGATATGGTGAGAAGGCGGGGGAGTGGAACTAAATGGGAGAATGGATCAGCTCATGATAAAATGGTGGAGCAGTCTCGTTGGGCCGAATGGCTGACTTCTGCTTTGTCTTATGGTCTTATGGTCTAACGTATGAGGGACGTTTGGTGGCTCTCGCTGGAGCTTAGGGGAAAGGGTGGAGCATATTATTGAAACATATTGGATGAAAGTGGTGGGGCGGGGTGATGTCAGAGGGAGGTTTTTGAAACACCAGGGGTGGTGGTTGAGGCAGATACATTCCGGACATTTAAGAGACTCTTAGATAGGTGCATGGATGACAGGAAAAATGAAGGGCTATGTGGGAGGGGAGGGGAGGGGAGGGGGGAGGGTTAGATTGATCCTGGAGTAGGTTAAAAAGCGCCCCCCTCCTCCATTTCTAACCAATTTTTACAGCCGCCACATTGGGAGTGTCCTGACCAACTGCATCACGGGTACAGAAATTGTTGGGCATCTGACAAAGGATAATGAGGACTCCTGAGGGGATCCTCAGGGTCTCTCTTCCACCTATCAGAGATATTTATCCAGAGAGTTGTGTCCAGAGGGCACTTAACATTGTCAATGATCCTTCCCATATGTCCAACAATCTCTTTGACCCCCAACCATCAGGCAGAAGGTACTGTAGCATTAGGAGAAGGATTGTAGGATGGGAAACAGCTTCTTCACCCAGGCTGTGAGACTATAAACTCCCTGCCACCACCCAGGTCTCATCAAGTATGAAGCACCAGTAGCATTATACTGTTTACTTTTTAACTTGTATGGTAAATGCACCTTATTATTTGTTAATTTACTTGTGGTAATACTACTTTGTGTTATGTGTGTGAGTCAAATATGCTGTGTTGTGTACCCTAGTCCAGAGGAACATTGTTTCATTTGGTGGTATACATGTGTAGAGTTGTGTGTGGGTTATACGTACTGTGTTGTGCAGTGCACCTTGGTCCAGAAGGAATTGTTTTGTTTAGCCACATACATATGTACGGTTGAATGACGATAAACTTGAACTTGAAAAGGATTGGATGTGAGAGGAAATCGGGAAATAACACGAGGAGGCATAATTGTAAAGTAATTGGTGGAAAGTATAGGGGGGATGTCCGAGGTAGGGATTTTCACACAGGGAGTTTTGGATGTGTAAGACAGACTGCCAGGGGTGGTGGTCGAGGCAGGTACATTGTGGGAAATAAGAAACTCTTAGATGGGCAGGTGGATGATAGAAAAATGGAAGGCTATGTGGGAGTGAAGGGTTAGATTAATCTTGGAGATTAAAAGGCTGGCACAGCATTGTGGGCTGAAGGGCCTGTACTGTGCTGTAGTGTTCTGTGTTTATTCATATTTTTAAAAAATATATATGCATTGGGACATTAAGGAGATTAGATACATTAAGGACATTTAAGAAACTCTTAGATAAGCAGTGGGATGATAGGAAAATGGAGGGTTATGGGCTGTGTAGGAGGAAGGGTTAGATTGTTCGTAGAATATGTATATAGGTCAGTACAACATTGTGGGCTGAAGGGCCTGTACTGTGCTGTACTGTCCTATGTTCTATAACTCGGGATTTGCAGTCTCCTTTCTTCCCTGCCTGTTGAACCCCAGAATAAACTGCTTCCTCCTCTCCCTCCATTCCTGTCTGACCTCTGTCTACACACTGCTCTGTGATCAGGTACAGACTGACCCACAGATGGGAAGAGGAAGCAGGAGAGATAAAAATCACTCATTTTCCATCTGTTTTCTGTTATCTGAAAAGATCTGAGTGATCATTCTGACTCCGTAAAACTCTTTTCGGCTGTAAGTCAAAGCCAAGGGTAAATTTCACTGATTCATAGGGGTGTCTGTACAGACGTGTTGGGTCACATCTGCCGTGTGAACTCAGCCAAGTTTGCAAAGTGTGGTTTGGGACATCTCTGTCGCTTGAAGCAAAATTTGGTTTCACCTATCCCAGGATTATTCCATGCTGCCTCCGAGAAAGAAACTTGGTCTCCCAGCCTTGTTATCATGATTGTTTAATGTTATTTCCAATACACAAGTGTAAAGGAGAACAAAAAATTTGCTTCTCCAGATCTGATACAGCACAAAAAACACAAAATAAAAGCGCATTAACTAAAACAACACAACAAATACAGATGCATTAGATAGTTTAAATACATAGATTAATTGTACTACATGTCCATAAAGTAAGAGTGGGCACAGGAGTGTCTGTACATAAGGTGACTGACAGGAAATGATAAAGCAGTGGTGGTTGGGGGCGTGGAGGGGTGGGTTAGTGGGTGGAGGTGTTGATCAGCCTTACTGCTTGGGGAAAGTCACTGTTTTTGAGTCTGGTGGTCCTGGTGTGGATGCTACGTAGCCTCCTCCCTGATGGGAGTGGGACAAACAGTCCATGAGCAGGGTGGGTGGGATCCTTCATGACGTTACTGGCCCCTTTCCGGCACCTCTCTGTATATATGTCCATGGTGGGTAGACTGGTGTCGGAGATGCTTGGGCAGTTTTGACCACCCGTTGTCGAGCCTTCCTGTCCGCCATAGCATAGTTTCTGTACCTAGCAGTGATGCAGCTTGTTACAATGCTCTCTGCTGCATATCTGTAGAGTAACATGAGCATAGATATGTATAGTCCAGCTCTCTTCAGCCTCCTCAGAAAGTGGAGGCATTAATGACCTTTCTTGATTGTGTAGGATGTGTTCTGGGACCATGAGAGGTTGTGCGAGATGAGCACCCCCAGAGTTTGAAACTGCTTGCAGTTCTACTGCTGTGCCGCTGATGTCAATTGGGGTGTGAGTTCTCCTGAAGTCGATAACTATCTCCTTTGTCTTGTTGACATTAAGGAAAAGATTATTTGCCCGGCAAGAGTTTGTAATACTGACTCTCTCGTGGGTCAGATTTTTATAACCTCAGAGACGCAGAAAAAAGCAGATGCTGGAATCTGAAGCAAAATAAGGTGAACTGCTGGAGGAACCCAGCTCACAGCGTTCCCGAGGCAGGTTTCCATCCTGAAATCGTGAGCGAATTCGCAACGTTCCCGAGGCAGGTTTCCACCCTGAAATCCTGACCAGCTCACAGCGTTCCCGAGGCAGGTTTCCATCCTGAAATCCTGACCAGATCACAGCGTTCCCGAGGCAGGTTTCCATCCTGAAATCCTGACCAGATCACAGCATTCCCGAGGCAGGTTTCCATCCTGAAATCCTGACCAGATCACAGTGATCCTGAGTCAGGTTTCCATCCTGAAACCCTGACCAGATCACAGTGATCCCGAGGCAAGTTTCCATCCTGAAATCCTGACCAGCTCACAGCGTTCCCGAGGCAGGTTTCCATCCTGAAATCCTGACCAGATCACAGCGTTCCCGAGGCAGGTTTCCATCCTGAAATCCTGACCAGATCACAGTGATCCTGAGTCAGGTTTCCATCCTGAAACCCTGACCAGATCACAGTGATCCCGAGGCAAATTTCCATCCTGAAATCCTGACCAACTCACAGCGTTCCCGAGGCAGATTTCCATCCTGAAATCCTGATGCAGATCAGAGTATTCCTAGGGCCAGGTTTCCATCCTGAAATCCTTTCACCTCCCTTTGTCTCCATATGTAGAACAGTACAGCATATGAAAGACCTTTCTGCCACAAAGCCCAACTAACTAAACCAACAACTCCTAATTAAATACAACACAGATACACTTATTTTTTTTTATCATGTGTACATCCAAATCCAATCAGATTTAACAGTATTGGTGTACATCATGAAATTTATTGTTTTGTGGCAGCAGTAAATTGCAGTACATAATTTCAAAGCTATATGTTACTAGATGTTATATATTATATATTATAAAACTATAAATTACTAAAAATGAGAAATAAATATATAAAGGAAATTAATTAAATAGTGTGAACAGAGAGCAAATAAAGGTAAAGAATAGTGAGGAAGTGTTCATGGGTTCATTTTCCACTCAGAAATCTGATAGCAGAGGGGAAGAAGCTGTTCCTGAAACATTGAGTGTGTGTGTTCAGCTCCTGTACCTCCTCCCTGATGGTAGCAATGACAGGAGAACATGTCCTGGGTGATTAGAACAGTGAGATGTGTCATTTGTGTCAGGAACCAACACAACCCAAGTGTGTGCTGGGGGCAGCCCACAAGTGTCGCCACACATTCTGGTGCCAACACAGCGTGCCCACAGTGTTCAGCAGAACACAACAAGCAACAATATCAGCCCTGATCCTCCCTCCCACCTGCTCACCCTCGTGCCTACCAAGTCTTCTAATGATTATGAGTTGCTGAGGGGTAGAGATAAGGTGATTGGTATCTGTCTTTTCTCCTGGAGAGCTGAGTCTAATATGAATTGCTGTACAAGCCCTCACGTCCTTGGGGCAGAGGGATGGTTGAGGGTTTGGGTCGATACCTTGCATCACAGATTCTACACAAGGGCTGACAGGCAGTTCACAAGGCGCCACCAGGAAATGCCAGGACTCAACGTGCAAAGGACAACAAACTGTGTAAAAACAAAGGAAAAAAAGAAATAATAATAATAAATACACAATAAATATCAAGAACATGAGATGAAGAGTCCTTGACAGTGAGTCCATAGGCTGTGGGAACAGTTCAGTGTCGGGGTGAGTGAAATTATCCCCTTTGGTTCAAGAGCCTGATGGTTGAGGGATAATAACTGTTTCTAAACCTGGCGATGTGAGTCCTGAGGCTCCTGTACCTTCTTCCTGATGGCAGCAGTGAGAAGAGAGCATGGCCTGGGTGGTGAGGTGTCTTTGATGATGGATGCTGCTTTCCTGTGACAACACTCCATGTAGATGTGCTCAGTGGCGGAGGGGGCTTTACCCGTGATGGACTGGGACGTTTCAGGTCCTGATGCAGGGTCTCAGCTGTTCCTATCACTTCTTCTCCCTCCCTAGATCCTGCTCGACCTGCTGAGGTCTTCCAGTAGTCTGATTTTTGCTCATAATTCCAGCATCTGAAATCTTTTATGTCCCCTGTGGAGATGGTGAATACTTGTCACTTTGGTGACTTGACTTCAGAATCAGAATCAGGTTCATTATCACTGACATATGTCATGAGATATATTTTGTGGCAGTAGTGCAGTGCAATACATAAAATATTACTATAAGTTCCAAAATAAATAAATAGTGCAAAAGACAAGCAGCGAGGTAGTGTTGATGGGTTAATTGTCCAACCAGAAATCTGATGGAGAGAAAGAAACTTTGAGTGTGGGTCTTCAGGCTCCTGTACCTCCCCCCTGACGGTAACAATGAGAAAAGGACATGTCCTGTGGGCTTGGGTTAATACGACCAAAGAACAAGACTATTAGAGGGAATGGGGACATGGGAACAGATTCTGTCAGGGGATTCCGGTTGGCCTTCGGTTCTAGAAGATAGCTTACCAGGGCAACCAGGGAGGGACGTTAAATTTCAGCCTTACAAGAGAAGTCTGTGTAAACACGAGGAATTCTGCAGATGCTGGAACTTCAGACAACACACATCAAAGTTCCTGGAGAAGTCTGTGTCCTGGGGGGGGCAGAGGAGAAAGGAACAGGGAGGTTATTGTGGTTCAAGCAAATGGGAACAATTAAGACCTCCCCATCAGGACGGCACGCGGAATAAAACTTTTTCACTAGATCTCAGTATGCGTGACAATGTTAATCCAGTAATAATATCCCGACAATCTCCATCAGCTCAGACGCAGAATCAGGTTTATTATTGCTGACAGATGTCATGAAATGTGTTGCTTTGTAGCAACGGTGCAGTGCAAGGACATGAAATGATTATAAATGACTAAATTAACAGCACAAAAAAGAGTACACCATGTTTTTTTTCTACAACACTCCTGTATCTCCTCCCTGTTGACAAAACAAGAAGGGGCATGTCCTGGATGGTGAAGGTCCTCCAGGATGCACGCCCCTTCCTGAGGCACTGCTGCTTGAAGATGTCCTCGATGCTGGGGGGGCTTCTGGCTGTGATGGAGGTGGCTGAGACTACAGCCCTTCTGATCCTGTGCAGTGGGGGCAGACCTATCCAAAGCCTGGCACAGACCTGGGCTGCTTCTGCTGAGGGTCACAAATGGAATTGAAAAGACAAGGCTTAGCTTTATTTGTCACACGTACATGGAAACATACAGCAAAATGCGTCAGTTGTGTCAATAACCAACACAGACCAAGGATGTGCTGGGGGGCCAACACACGGTACCATGCCCACAACTTACTAACTAACCCTAACCTAACCAACACACGGTACCATGCCCACAACTTACGCCTTTGGAATCCAGAGAACTCAGTGGAAACCCAAATGGCCACACAGTGAACGGGCAAACTCAACAGACAGCAGCAAATGCAATCCAGGGGCTCTGAACTCTGCCATGGACGGTCCCAAGCCCGGCTGCAAGAGGAGGAGGGCTGGCCCAGAGCTACAAGAAGCTCCCAAGACCCCATCCCCGAGAGAGGAAGGATCTTGGATGGGCTACAACTGCAAAGACTAGCCTAACACAGAGGACTCTGGCAAGCTGCTGTCGGTGGTTGACACCCCAGTGTGGGTGATAGGCTTAAGTAAGAAAAGGCTTTTAGTTAGGGCTCAGCAATTCTGTTTCAATGGTCTGATCGAATCCACGTTTCGATCACTTAAGGTCCCCATCGCCTGGGCCATGCCCTTGTCTCATTGCTACCATCAGAGAGCCTGAAGACCAACACTCAATAATTCAGGGACAGCTTCTTCTCCTCAGCCACCAGATTTCTGAATGATCCATGAACCGCCGCACTATCATGCCACTCTCGATACATCCAGATCAAATGCTTTCTATGCTGCATCAGTAAAAATTGTAAGGGTCGATGGCGACACGTCAAATCTCTTCAGCCTCGTGAGGTCCTAGTGAGATTTCCTGGTCATGATATCTATGTAGTCGGGCCAGGGCAGGCTATTGGTGATGTTGACAACTAAGACCTTTAAGCCCTCTTACCTTTTGGTCTAGCACCACTGCTGTAAACATTTTCAAAAGATGGAGAGCATTCTGACTGGTTGGATCACAGGCTGGTATGGAGACTTTGACAAACAGGCAACTCCATCTCCTCCATCGAGGACATCTTCAATGCCTCCTGGAGGGGGCATCCATTATTAAGGATCCACACCACCTGGGCTGTGCCCTCTTCTTGTTACTCCTTTTCGGGGAGGAGATGCAGGAGCCTGGACATCAGCCAATGTCCCACCTCTGGCCTTGCGTGGAAGGAAGGGCACTGACCAAGAGGCCGAAGGTGGTCAGGGGCTGAACTCTGCCCTGAGGCAGTCTGTCAGTGATGTCCTGTGGTTGGGATGATTGACCTCCATTAACTACTGTACACTGGAGTGTGCTCCCTTCAATGGCATTAAACTCATTGGTAAATTGTTAAATTTGTTTATTATTGTTACATATACTAAGGAAAAAGAATGTTTTGATTAGTACCATTTTGTTACCACAATGTACTGAGGTTTGTTCATTATCTGCTGTGTTATATGACATGGGCGATCAGGGCCTTGACCATCATTGTTCTTGGCAAATTTTTCTACAGAAGTGGTTTGCTACTGCCTACTTCTGGGCAGTGTCTTTACAAACCATTATCAATACTCTTCAGAGATTGTCTGCCTGGCGCCAGTGGTCGCATAACCAAGGCTTGTGATCTGCACCAGCTGCTCATACGACCATCCACCACCTGCTCCCATGGCTTCACGTGGTGTTGAATGGGGGGGGGGGATTCGGGGGGGGTGCTAAGCAGGTGTTACACCCCAAGGGTGACCTGCAGGCTAGGGGAGGAAAGGCATGCTTTACACCTCCTTTGGTAGAGACGTATCTCCACCCCGGAAGAACAAGGTAAAACCGCAACAGGAGTGCAGATGAAAGTGTTACAGACAGAGAAAGTGCAGTGGGGAGAGAGCACAGACTAGGATCAGAATTCTGAGAATGTATAGACCCCTAACCGTGCACAAAACAGGATTCAATGTCAGCTTGGAGAGTAAACTGGTCAATTAGTTTATTAATATCACATGTACCGATGTTCTTTGTTTGTACGTCATCCATACAGATCAGATCATTACACAATGCATTGAGGTAGAACAAGGGAAAACAATAACAGAATGCAGAATAAAGTGTTACAGTTACAGACAAAGTGCAGAGCAGGCAGACAATAAGGTCATAACAAGGTAGATTGTGAGGTCAAGAGCCTATCTTGTTGTACTAGGGAACTATTCAATAGTCTGATAACAGTGGGGTAGAAGCTGTCCTTGGGCCTGGTGGGATGTGCTTTCAGGCTTTTGTAGCTTCTGCCCGATGGGAGAGAGGGGAAGGGAGAATGTCTGGGGAGGGTGGGGTCTTTGATTCTGCTGGCTGCTTTACTGAGGCACTGAGAAGTGTAGACAGAGTCCATGGAGGGGAGACTGGTTTCCGTGATGTGCTGAGCTGTGTCCACAACTCTCTGCAGTTCCTTGCAGTCACAGGAAAAGCAGTTGCCAAATCAAGCCATGGTATCTCTGGATAGGATGCTCTCTATGGTGCATCAATACAAATTGGTGAGGGTCGAGGAGGACATACCAGATTTCTTTAGCCTCCCGAGGAAGCAGAGTAGGTGAGCCTTCTTGGCGAGGTGTCTATAGGGTTGGACGAGGCAGGACTATCATTGATGTCATTCCACTGCGATGCATCCAGTTGGGATGTCTTCCATGATAACCTGTAGTCAGTTTGATTTTATTCTGCTTATTTTTGATCAGGAATTACCTTGGCCACATATCTGGTAGATACAGATGTTGTAACTGAACTGGAACAGCTTGGTTAGAAACACAATTACTTCTTCAGTTCGGCTCCTGACTACCACAGGGATGTTGTCTCCACCTATCAGAAGGCCCTCCATTGGTTGGGGTCGACAATGAACATGGACATTGCTTCCCTGCTGTCTACGAGATACGCAAACCAGTGAACATGCCAGGGCAGTGCGATATGAAGGCGAGGAGCTGCACTTGGTCGTCAGAGGCTAGTTGAGACACACGCCATTGGGAGCATTTAATAGGCAGTGGGAGTGTATCTCCGCTAGCTCCCCTGGCTAAGGGACCTACATTGCAATACATAGTCATTTAAAACCTCTCCACTGTAGCCTTTAATCTCGGCAGTTTCACCATCTCACACAGAGCGAGTCAAAGTGTCTGGAGACTGCCGTCTGTGGCAGCAGGGAATCTCAAGATGTGGTTCATCCAGTAGATGCTTCTGGCAGAACGGGATTGCGAAAGGTTCAATCTTCAAGAACTGCGCCCATCCCTCCTGAGCGCATTAAACTAATTCTTGCAGATCCAGTCTGAGTCTTCCCATCAGAACAAAGGATAACAGGCAGAGGCAAGTTATATTCTGTACTTAATTTGGAGTTGCAATTTAGGCATGTCTGCCAATGCCCGTGTTTATTAACCATGCCCAGATGCCTCGAGAAGGTGGTGCGGAGATATCTTATAAATATCTCTTAAACCTAAACAACCTTCCACAAAAAATAATTGGCTTCTTGTATCTTTTACAATTGATTTTAAAGTTCTCTTACTTGTTTTTAATAGTCTGGAACTGGGGCACATCACAGAATCATTTTTTGTTTTGTAATCCTGCTGAAGCTCTCCAGAATTCTTCTGCCAGTCTCTTAAATTTAAACACTCTCCCTCAAAAGATGATGGTCAGCTCAGCTTTTCTGAACTACACTCCTAAAGTGTGGATTGCAATATCTAAAAGGGATGCAGATTCAGTTCTTAACTTCAAAGGCCAGCTCAAAACTTATTTATTTAACTTGGATTTTAATGAACATCTTTCTGATTTTTATTTTCATGTTTGCTCTTTGAACTACCTCATTTGCATGAAAAAAGCTCTCTGAAGTTACTATTATTATTATATTTTTTTCAGCTCATGCTGGTTAAACCTGAGATATAGGCATCCATTAATCTCATGAGACCATGGATTTGCGCCTTGGAAGGTTTCCAGGGCGCAGGCCTGGGCAAGGTTGTATGGAAGACCAGCAGTTGCCCATGGTGCAGGTCTCCCCTCTCCACACCACCGATGTTGTCCAAGGGAAGGGCATTAGGACCCATACAGCTTGGCACCGGTGTCGTCGCAGAGCAATGTGTGGTTAAGTGCCTTGCTCAAGGACACACGCGCCAGCACAAAACCTGAGATATTGCATAGCCAAGCACATCCATTGGTCCATTGCTATAGGGAATTTCAGACTACTCTAGTGGTGTTTAGTATTGTGGCTTTCTGGAGATTTACACAAATATTGCTGGTTGGTCTAGTTGTTTAATGCTATTGTGTAGTGACTTTGGGATGGTACCAGCTGTAGATATTACTATTGGGACAGTGTATACCCTCTTCATGTTCCGAAGTCTTTCAATTTCCTCTTTTAGTTCAGCATATTTCTGGTGTTTTTCACTTATTGATTTTGGTAAGTTATATGTGGTTGGAGTGGCAATATCCATTAAGTTTATTATTATTATTAATCCCCTCTGGCTATTCTAACCCTCATTTCACAGGGATGTTAAAACACAGACCGCAGGACGCAGCGTGTGGTACGTAGGACACAGAATGTAGAACGTGGAACATAGGACACAGAGTACAGCATGCCCACGAAGAGGGAGCATAAATCAGCCGTGGTGGAATGGAGGAGCAGACCCAATGGGCTGGATGGCCTCATTCTGCTCCTTTGCCTTATGATTTCATGGAAGGACAAGAATGACAAACTTTCAAAGAGCCAGGTTGTTGCCGATGTGGATACCAGTGAATTGGGTGCAGTTTGTAAACAGTACTGGGTGCAATTTGGAGCGGGACAGCGGAGTTATGAGCAAGATCCAGGTAACAAGAGGACAGGGCAGGTTACTGGAGAGACCAGCACTGTTAGCTGTCAATGAGCAATGAACGGTTACCTATGTAAGTCAGCGAGCAGAAAGCACAGAGAATTAGAAACTTGCAAACAACATAGAATAGTGCAGCACAGTACCAACCCTTCGGCCCACTATGTTGTGCCAGCCTTATAACTAACTCTAAGATCAATCTAACCCTTCCCTCCCACGTAATGCTCCATTTTCCTTTCATCCATGTGCCTATCTAAGAGTGTTCTAAATGTTTCTATTGTATCTGCCTCCACCACCGCCCCGGCAGCACGTTCCACACACCCACTATTCTCAGTGTAAACAATTCTACCTCTGACATTCCCCTGACACTTCCCTCCAAACACATTAAAATTATGCCCCCTGGTATTAGCCACTGCCATCCTGGGAAAAAGTCTTTTGTTGTCCACTTGAACTATACCTCTTAGCATCTTGTACTTCTCTATCAAGTCTCTTCTCACCCTCCTTTGTTCCAAAGAGAAAAGCCCTAGTTTGCTCAATTATTAGAACAGTTCAGTCATTAAAATGTGATGTGATTTATTGCAAAGCAGATTAGTGGAGAGATTGTGTCCAAATACCTTTTGATTGAGGTCATGTGTGACGTGCTCAGTAAGTTGCTGTGAAGAAATTAGAATTCCAGACCCAGAATGAGGCTGTTCAGCCCATTGTGCGGTGCTGGATCTTCGAGTATTGCCCCACACTATTGTCCGTAATGTGGTCAGTTGCTCATCCTCCCCACCCTATATCATCCTATCTGCAATGGTGCCCGCAGCTTACTCCCACTCTCTTTCCAAGGAGTGTTCTCACACCCTGTCGGCATCACTCCCGCATTGCTCTGCTCTTGTCCTTTCCCCTCTCCAGTGCTCCCAGTGATGTTAAACTCTCGCTGTCTCCTGATCAGGTTTCAAGGCAGATTGGAGTCAGGGAAACTTGTGGTTATACAGAGCTGGAATGAACTACTTCATGAGAGTGAAGAGTACAATCTGCTAAATCTATTTCCTTCGCGTGGGAGATGAGCATAATATGAATTTTGAAATATCCAAAATCATAACTTTGTTCAGGGAATTGAGTTTAAGAGCCATGAGGTAATGTTGCAGCTCTATAAAACTCTGGTTAGACCACACTTGGAGCATTGTGTTCAGTTCTGGTCGCCTCATTATAGGAAGGACATGGAAGATTTCGAGAGGGTGCAGAGGAGATTTACCAGGAGGCTGCCTGGATTAGAGAGTGTGTCTTATGAGGATAGTTTGAGTGAGCTCGGGCTTTTCTCTTGGGAGAGGAGGATGAGAGATGACTTGATAGAGCTATACAAGATGAGGGATAGATAACGTGGACATGCCGAAACTTTTTCCCAGGTTGGAAATGGCTAATACAAGGAGGCACAATTTTAAGGTGATTGGAGGAAAGTATTATTGGGGGGGGATGTTAGAGTTAGGTTTTTTTACACTGAGAGTGGTGGGTGTGTGGTAGAGGTAGATATGATAGGGATATTTAAGAGAGTCTTGGATAGGCGAATGGATGATGGAATAGTGAAGGGCTGTGTAGGAGGGATGGGTTAGAAGGTGGCATCCATCATGAAGGGCACTCCCCATCCAGAACATGGCCTTATCTCATTACTACCATCAGGGAGGAGCTTGTCCTGGATGGTGAGGGCTCTTCCTCCTTCTCGAGCTTGTCCTCGATGGTGGAGAGGCTCGTACCTGTGAGGGAATTGGATAAGTTTAGAACCCTCTGCAGCGTTTTCCAGTCCTGTGCACTGGTGGCGCAGTCAGTCAGACGGATCTCCACGGTACACCTGTAGAAATGTGCTCGAGTCCTTGGTGACTTACCAAATCTCCTCAAACTCCTAATGGCGGATAGCCACAGGCATGCCTTCATGATGGCACCGATATCTTGGACCTAGGGTGGACCTTCAAAGATGTTCAAGTTCAAGTTTAATTGTCATTCAACCATACATGAATGCAACCAAACAAAACAGTGTTCCTCCGGGGTCAAGGTGCAAAACACAGCACCAACAGTCATACACAGCACAAAGCACGTGTAAGAGAGCAGTAAGCATATACGATATCGGTAAAATACAGCCACACAATATATATATTGACACCCAGGAACATGAAAGTGCTCATCCTTTCCGCTGCTCATCCCTCAATGAGGACTGGTGTGTGTTTCCTCTCTTCCCCTTCCTGAAGTCCACAATCACTTCCTTGGTCTTGCTGACGATGTAAGTTCAGTTTATTCTCATTCAACCATCCACATGGATACCACCAAACGAAACAACGTTCCTCCGGACCAAGGTGCTCTACACACTACCTTGTAGGGGCCTATCAGCAGCATCAGCAGAACTCTGTGAACTAAATGAAAGTACAGAAGGGATAAGCGGAGCAGCCATTGTCAGGAGTAAGCCAGTGGCGAGAGTAGAAGCAACAGGCTTCGGCTCAGCAGGGGCTTCAGCGCGGAGGAGCTGTTGGTTCTGTGTAAAGTGTCTGATAAGGTTTCCTTTAAAGTTGCTGGTGGACGCAGCAGGCCAGGCAGCATCTCTAGGAAGAGGTACGGTTGACGTTTCGGGCCGAAACCCTTCATCAGGACTAACCTCGTACCCCATCCTTTATTTATTTATATACGCACATTCTTTTTCTCTCTCTCCTTTTTCTTCCTCTGTCCCTCTCACTATACCCCTTGCCCATCCTCTGGGTTCCCCCCCCTTTCTTTCTCCCTGGGCCTCCTGTCCCATGATCCTCTCATATCCCTTTTGCCAATCACCTGTCCAGCTCTTGGCTCCATCCCTCCCCCTCCTGTCTTCTCCTCTCATTTCGGATCTCTCCCTCCCCCTCCAACTTTCAAATCTCTTACTAGCTCTTCCTTCAGTTAGTCCTGACGAAGGGTCTTGGCCTGAAACGTCGACTGTACCTCTTCCTAGAGATGCTGCCTGGACTGCTGCGTTCACCAGCAGCTTTTATGTGTGTTGCTTGAAATTCCAGCATCTGCAGATTTCCTCGTGTTTAAGGTTTCCTTTTAGGTTTTTCCCCCCTCGCTTAATGTACCATTTAAATGGCTGTGGTGTGCTCTTCGTGCCGGATGTTGGAGAACTGGGAGACCCGGAGTCTCCTGGGGGACTACATCTACGTGAAGTTCATCTGACTGCAGCTCCTTGAAGACCGTGTTAGGGATCTGGAGCGGCAACTGGATGACGTTTGGCTTGTACAGGACAGTGAGGAGGTCTGCGATCAGAGTTACAGTGAAGTCGTCACCCTGAAGTTACAGGAGGCAAGTAGCTGGACGGCCGTCAGGAGAAATGAAAACAGGCAGTTAGGGAAGAGCCCCCCTGTGACCATTCCCCTCAGAAACAAGCATACCGCTTTGGGTACTTTTGTGGGGATGACCTCCCGGGGGAACGTCACGGCGACCGGGCTACAGACACTGATCACGGGTCCGTGGTGCAGAAGAGAAAGAGAGAGAAGAAGGGTGCGGTAGTGATAGGGGACTCGATAGTGAGAGGGACAGACAGGAAATTCTGTGGACATGAATGGGACAACCAGATAGTATGTTGCCTCCCAGGTGCCAGGGTCAGGGATATCTCAGATCGTGTCCACAGTATTTTGGAGAGGAAGGGAGAGCAACTGGATGTCTTGGTACATATTGGTACCAATGACATAGGAAGGAAAAGCAATGAAGTCCTGAAAAAAGAATTTAGATAGCTAGGTAGAAAGCTGAGAAGCAGGACATCCTGGGTAGTAATTTTTGGATTGCTGCCTGTGCCACGCTCCAGTGAGGGTAGAAACAGGATGATTTGGCAGATAAATGCGTGTCTGAGAAGCTGGTGCAGGGGGCAGAGCTTCAGGTTCTTGGATCATTGGGATCTTGTCTGAGGGAGGCATGACTTGTTCAAAAGTGACAGGTTGCACCTGAACCCGAGGGGGACCAATATTCTTGCGGGCAGGTTTGTTAGAGCTGTTGGGGAGGATTTAAGTTAATTTGGCAGGAGGGTTGGAACTGGAGTGAAGGGACTCAGGATAGGACAGATGGTAAAAAAGTAAAGATAGTGTGCGGTCAGACTGTTAGGAAGGGCAGGCAGGTGATGGGACTTAGTTGCAGCTAGGTATCAAAACATTAGGGATGCAGAATCAGAAAGGACAGCAAATACAGTACTCAAGGTGTTGCATCTAAATGCACGTAGCATAAGAAATAAGATGGATGATATAACCATATAACAATTACAGCACGGAAACAGGCCATCTCGGCCCTTCTAGTCCGTGCCGAACTCTTATCCTATCCTATTCCACCGACCTGCACTCAGCCCATAACCCTCCATTCCTTTCCTGTCCATATATCTATCCAATTTAACTTTAAACGACAACATAGGACCTGCCTCAACCACTTCTGCTGGAAGAAGCTACCACTCTGAGTAAAGAAGTTCCCCCTCATGTTACCTCTAAACTTTTGTCCTCTAATTCTCAACCCATGTCCTCTTGTTTGAATCTTCCCCACTCTCAATGGAAAAAGTCTAACCACGTCAACTCTATCAATCCCCCTCATAATTTTAAACACCTCTATCAAGTCTCCCCTCAACCTTCTACACTCCAAAGAATAAAGACCTAACTTGTTCAACCTTTCTCTATAATTTAGGAGATGAAACCCAGGCAACATCTTAGTAAACCTCCTCTCTACTCTCTCAATTTTATTGACATCTTTCCTATAATTTGGTGACCAGAACTGTACACAATACTCCAGATTTGGCCTTACCAATGCCTTATACAAATTCAACATTACATCCCAATGATCTTGTTGCAATATTACAGATTGCCAGGTATGATGTTGTGGCCGTCACTGAATTGTGACTGAAGGACGGCTGTAGTTGGGAGCTGAATGTCCGAGGTTACATGTTATATTGGAGGGATAGGAAGGTTGGCAGAGTGAATGGCGTGGCTCGGCTGGTAAAGAATGGCATCAAATACGTAGAAAGATGTGACATAGGACAAGATAGTACAAAGTCAGCATGCTTTCCTGCAGGGAAAATCCTGCCTGACAAATCTGTTGGAATTCTTTGAGGGGATTACAAGTAGGTTAGATAAAGGGGATGCAGTGGATTTTGTATATTTGGACTTTCAGAAGGCCTTTGACAAGGGGCTGCTTACCAAGTTAAGAGCCCACGGTATTGCAAGAAAGTTACTAACATGGTTAGAGCATTGGCTGATTGGTAGGAGGCGGCAAGTGGGAATAAAAGGATCGTTTTCTGGTTGGCTGCCAGTGACTAGTGGTGTTCCGCAGGGGTCGGCGTAGGGACCACTTCTTTTTATGCTGTAGATCAATTATTTAGATGATGGAATAGACGGCTTTGTTGCCACGTTTGCAGATGATACGAAGATTGGTGGAGGGGCAGGTCATGTTGAGGAAACAGGTAGGGTGCGGAAGGACTTAGACAGATTAGGAGAACAGGCAAGAAGGTGGCAAATGAAATGTAATGATGGAAAATGCATGGTCATGTACTTTGGTAGTAGAAATAAATGTGCAGACTATTTTTTCCAAGAGAAAATCCAAAAATCTGAGATGAAAAGGGACTTGCGAGTCCTTGTGTAGAACACCCTGAAGGTTAACTTGCAGGTTGAGATGGTGGTGAGGAAGGCAAATGCAATGTTAGCATTCATTTCAAGAGGTCTAGAAATGATGTGATGCTAAGGCTTTATAGGGCATGAGTGAGGCCTCATCTTGAGTATTGTGAACACGTTTTGGGCCCCTCATCTTAGAAAAGATGTGCTGGCATTGGAGAGGGTCCAGAAGAGGTTCACAGGGAGGATTCCAGGAATGAAAGGGTTATCATACGAGGAATGTTTGATGGCGCTGGGTCTGTACTTGCTGGAATTCAGAAGCATGAGGGGGGATCTCACGGAAACCTTTTGAATGTTGAAAGGCCGAGACAGAGTAGATGTGGAAAGGATGTTTCCCATGGTGGGGGAGTCTAGGACAAGAGAGCACAGCCTCAGGATAGAGGGGCACCCCTTCAAAACAGAGATGCAGAGAAATTTCTTTAGCCAAAGGGTGGTGAATTTGTGGAAGTTGTTGCCACATGCAGTTGTGGCGGCCAGGTCGTTGATTGTATTTAAGGCAAAGATTGACAGGTTCTTGATTGGACATGGCATCAAAGGCTACGGGGAGAAGGCCGGGAACTGGGGTTGAGGAGGAGGAGAAAAAGGATCAGCCATGATTGAATGTCGGAGCAGACACAATGGGCCAGATGGCCTAATTCTGCTGCTGTGTCTTATGATCTTACATATAACTCACATGTAATACATGAAGTTATATTACCACAAACAATTAACAAATAATAAAATATATTCAAGAATGCTGATATTTATCATGAGGTGCATAGTGTAAAGCTATTGCCGTGGTGACCTGGGTGGTGGCAGGGAGTTCAGTAGTCTCATGGACTGGGGGGAAGATGTTGTTTGCCATTTTAAGATTGAATGCTGGAGTTCCTTCCTTCAGTTATAACATCACCCACCTTGGCAGCAGATAAATACAAGTCAATCGAGAGCGAGATCAATGCATCCATTGACTGCTGCGTTCAGTGTCGGCGTTGATATAATGAGTGTGATACCTGTAACCTGATATAGATGATTGCAGGTTCCGTGTCACACGAGATTCTTGCAGATGCTGGAAACCCGGAGCAAAACGCAGACAAAATGCCGGAGGAACTCAGCAGGTCAGGCAGCATCAGTGGAGATGAATAAACAGGCGATGCTTCAGACTGAGACCCCTCTCGGGACTGTAGTTCAATCGGACTCTTTCAGTTTTATGTTTTTATATTCTGTGTTTTCATCTGTCCTTTCTTGTTGCATTTGTACCACTAGACTTTTCTTCCACATGAGGGGTGGGGTTTGATGTTCTTGTTGCTATTTGTGTGATTTGTGTTTTTTTTGCGGAGGGTGTTGTTGGTTTTTTCTGAACAGCTTCCAGGGTTTTCTTTGTTTGTGGCTGTTGGGAGAAGGCGGATCTCAGAGTTCTGTACTGTATACATACTTTGAGAATAAATGTACCCTGGGCCTTGAAAGGAAGCAGGAGGGAGCCAGAATAGGAAGGTGGAAGGAGTACAAGCTGGGAGGTGACAGGTGAGACCAGGTGAGGGGGAAGGGGGATGAAGTGAGACACTGGGAGGTGATAGACGAGACCAGGTGAGGGGGAAGGTGGGTGGGTGGGGAGAGGGATGAAGTGAGACACTGGGAGGTGATAGGTGAGACCAGGTGAGGGGGAAGGTGGGTGGGTGGGGGAGGGGGTTGAAGTGAGATACTGGGAGGTGACAGGTGAGACCAGGTGAGGGGGAAGGTGGGGGAGGGAGGGGGATGAAGTGAGACACTGATAGGTGAGACCAGGTGAGGGGGAAGGTGGGTGGGTCGGGGAGGGGGATGAAGTGAGACACTGGGAGGTGATAGGTGAGACCAGGTGAGGGGGAAGGTGGGTGGGGAGGGGGATGAAGTGAGACACTGGGAGGTGATAGGTGAGACCAAATGAGGGGGAAGGTGGGTGGGTGGGGGAGGGGGATGAAGTGAGACACTGGGAGGTGATAGGTGAGACCAGGTGAGGGGGAAGGTGGGTGGGTGGGAGAGGGGGATGAAGTGAGACACTGGGAGGTGATAGGTGAGACCAGGTGAGGGGGAAGGTAGGTGGGGGAGGGGGGATGAAGTGAGACACTGGGAGGTGATAGGTGAGACCAGGTGAGGGGGAAGGTGGGTGGGTGGGGGAGGGGGGATGAAGTGAGACACTGGGAGGTGATAGGTGAGACCAGGTGAGGGGGAAGGTGGGTGGGTGGGGGAGGGGGGAAGGCTATGAAGTTGAAGGCTAAAGTCAATGCATTGGGAGGTAGAATCTCCAAGCTCGAGTCTATGATTCTAGGGCCGTAGACTGGTTGTTGGAGGCCCAGATAGGGCTGTTCTGTGGCTGGAGATCTGTCTACGTGTGTGAGTGGGTGGGAAAGGGGTTGTTTCGCTGTTGGTGTTGTTTTGTTTGTGTTGATCTGCTGAACATTGTGAACAGGCTGTGCTGGCACCGGAATGTGTGGTGACACTTGTGGGCTGCCCCCAGCACATCTTTGTGTGTGTTGGTTGTTAACACAGATTACACATTTCACTGCATGTGCGAGAAATAAATGAATCTGAATCTGAGAAGTTGCAAATTGAGAGGTTCTGTGTGTTGTCGGGTCAAGTCTGTCGTCCACTGTGTGGCCAAAGTCTTTGCCTCGTCCCTTCTGATCCCTATATCCATAGCCCATTTGTTCAACCCATCCCCACTTACACCTTCACTGTCTTACAAAAGGAGGGATCTGCAAATGCAGACCATAATTTCCTGAAAGTTGTGTCACAGTTAGATAAGGGCAAAAAGAGAGCTTTTGGCATATTGGCCTTCATATCAATGTATTGAATACAGGAGCTAGACGTTATGATGAAGTTATATAGGATATTGGTGAGGGATAATTTGGAGTACTACATGCAGTTCTGGTCACCTACCTGCAGAAAAGGTGTAAATAAGATTGAAAGAGTGCAAACAAAATTTACAAGGATGTTACTGCAACTTGAGGATCTGAGGTTGAATTGGTTACGACTTTATTCCCTAGAGGGTCAGAGAATGAAGGGAATAGATAGAGTAAATGCAAGCAGACTTTGTCCACTGAGGTTGGGGGGGACTACAACTAGAGGTCATGGGTTAAGGGTGAAAGATGAAATACTGAAGGGAAACTTGAGGGGGATTTTCTTCGCTCAGAGGGTGGTGAGAGTGTGGAACGAGCTGCCAGTGGAAGTGGTGGATTTCATCAATTAAGAGAAGTTTGGATAGGTACATGATGGGAGCTTTTTGGAGGACCATGGTCTGGGTGTGGGTCGATGGGACTAGTTCAGAATGGACTGGATGGGCCGAGGGGCCTGTTTCTGTGCTGTAGTGTTCTATGACTCCATGACACACTCTCTGCAACAAGAGAAACTCTATAGTGCACAGCTTTGGTTCTAAAAAGATCTGTTGCTGACTCTATTGAACTCCATCCTCTGTGACTCCCTTGACGACAATCCATCATTTCCAGAGCAACCAATTCTTTGGCTCTTATATAATAATGTAATTATTTACAGTACTGTGCAAAAGTCTTAGGCATGTGTAAAGCAATTCTGTAAGGTGAAGGTGCTTTCAAAAATAATGAAATGATGAGTTTCTAAATATCAATAAAATTACTATGAAGAGCAGTAAACCGTAAAAATACTAAATCAAGTCAATATTTGGTGTGACTACCCTTTGCCTTTAAAGCTGCATCAATTTCCTTAGGTACGCTGCTGTGCAGTTTTATAAGAAAATCATCTGGTAGGTTGTTCCAAGCATCTTAGAGAACTTGCCAAAATTCTTCTGTGGACTTTGTCTGTCTTGCTTGCTTCTGTCTGTCTCAGTCATCCCAGACAGCCTCGATGATGTTGAGATCAGGGCTCGGTGGAGGCCAGACCATCTGAAACCACGTCAAAAATCTAAGATGGAAAATCTAAGATGCCAAAGATGCACAGTACTGTATTTATTTAGAGATTCAGTGTGGAACAGCCCCTTCCAGCCCAATGAGCTGCCCTGTCCAGCAACCCATCTATCGAATCCTAGCCTAATCATGGGATAACTTACAATGACCAATTAACCTACTAGCCGGTGTGTCTTTGGACTGTGGTAGGAAACCGGAGCACCCGGAGGGGCCTCATGCGTTCCATGGGGAGAACGTAAAACCTCCTCACAGTCGTCGCTGGAATGGAACTCCAAACCCCGACGCCCCAAGCTGCAGTAGTGTGGTGCTCATCACTACTCTGCCATGGTGCCCACTTTGTGGAACATTTTGTGAAGTGGTTCTTCTGCCCTGCTGTTAACTCTTTGGGCTGCAGAACCTCTGTCACTAGAGGAACACGAGTAATGCTGAAGAAACACAACATCTTTGGGCAGAGAGGAAAGGACAATCAACACTTCGAACATCCTCTTACCCATCCCCGTCCCCAAACCTCTCCCCACAGGGGTGAAGTGGGAGTGGGGAAGGAGGAGGGGAGGTGTTTCCTATAGTGGGGGAGTCTAGGACCAGAGGGCCCAGCCTCAGAATAGAAGGATGTCCATTTAGAACAGATGAGAAGGAATTTCTTTAGGCAAAGGGTGGTGAATCTGTGGAATTCATTGCCACAGAGGGCTGTGGGGGCCAAGTCACTGGGTGTATTTAAAGCGGAGGTTGATAGGTTCTCCATTAATCAGCGCTCCTGTCTTATGGTTCTCGGAGTGAGGGGTAGGGCAGTGCAATCTATCTGGATGTCTGATGTTCAACACTACACATATATGCAGCTAAATGAAACAACGTTCCTCATGGACTAAGGTACAAAACATAGTACCTACAGTCACACACGGCACATTAAATATTAACACAACAATATTAATGGGTAATAAAAAATTCTGTGGATGTACAAGTTGTCATAGTGAATATATGTTCAATAGTTAAACTCATAACTGTATACTGCCGCTGGCATTGTCATAAATAATGTGTACTGGGTGGTAGCAGGGAGTTCACAGCTCGGTCTGGCAACTGCTCTGCCCGTGACCACAGGAAACTGCAGAGAGTTGTGGACACAGCTCTGCACGTCACAGAAACCAGCCTCCCCTCCATGGACTCTGTCTATACTTCTCACTGTCTCAGTAAAGCAGCCAGCAGAATCAAAAACCCCACCCACCTCAGACATTCTCTCTTCCCCCCCTCTCCCATCGGGCAGAAGATACAAAAGCCTGAAAGCACGTCCCAGCAGGCTCAAGGACAGCTTCTACCCCACTGTTATCAGACTGTTGACCAGTCCCCAAGTATGATAAGATGGACTCTTGACCTCACAATCTACCTCATTTTGATCTTGCACCTTATTGTCTGCCTGCACTGCACTCTTTCTGTAATTGTGACACTTCATTCTGCATTCTGTTGTTGCTTTACCTTGTTCTACCTCAATGCACTGTGTAATGATCTGATCTGTACGAACAGTGTGCAAGACAAGTTTCTCACTGTGCATGTGACAATAATAAACCACTCTGGCCTCCTACCTCTTCTCCTCACCTGCCTATCATCTCCCCTCGGTGCCCCTCCTCCTTTCTTTTCTCCCATGGTTCACTGTCCTCTCCTATCAGATTCCTTCTTCTTCAGTCCTTAACTTCTTCCACCTATCACCTCCCAGCTTCTTACCTCATTCCCCCCACCCAACTGAGTTCACCTATCACCTTTTATCGTGCCTTCTTTCCCCCCCCCCACCCTCCTATTCTAGCTTCTTCCCCCTTCCTTTCCAGTCCTGAAGTCCCGAAACGTCAAATGTTTATTCCTCTCCATAGATGCTGCCTGGCCTGCTGAGTTTCTCCAGCATGTTGTGTGTGTTGCTCTGGATTTCCGGCACCTGCAGAATCCCTAGTGCTTTCTGATTCCAGCTTCGGTTCCCTCTGCCAGGTAATGACCCAGCTATCCTCTGAACTTGTTTGCTCTCTCACCTCTGACCTTCTCTGCAAAGTCTTTCCAGATGTTCAATTCTCCTCGTTCTGAAGCAGCTGTGTCTGAGTGCTCTATTTATTGGCTAATAGCTTAAAGAGTTTTTTACAACCAATAAAGACCCACACCTGCCTCCTCTGCATTCCATCGTGGCAGAGTTTCACCTGGGAGAGAAGTGCTGAGAGTGGGAGAACGTAGAATCAGAACCAGGTTTAATATATCTGACGTGTATTGTGGAACTTGGTGTCTTTGTGACAGCAGTACATTGCAATACAAAATAATTTTTAAAAAGGGAATTGCTGTAGGTGTGTGTATATATATATATATAAATAGTTACATTAAATAATTAGTGCAAAAATAAAAATTAAAAAGTGGTGAGGTAGTGTTCATGGATTCAATACCCATTCTTTATGTATTTTTAAGGCAGAGGTAAATAGATTCTTGATTAGTCAGGGCATGAAGGGATACAGGTGATTGGAGCTGAGAGGAAAATTGGATCAGCCATGATAAAATGGCAAAGCAAACTTGATGGGCCGAATGGTCTTATTCTGTCCCTATCTTATGGTCATTCAGAAATCTGATGACAGAGGGGAAGAATCTGTTCTGGAATCATCGAGTGTGTGTCTGTCCCTGAGAACAGGGCATGTCCTGAGTGATGGGGAGACTTCATGATGGATTGTGCCTATTTGAGGCATCACTCCTTGAAGATGCCCTGCAATCTACAGAGGTTAGTGCCCATGATGGAGCTGACTATGTTTGCTACTCTCTGCAGCTTATTTTCACTCTGTGCGGTAGCCATGCCCCAGCCCCCGTGCAGGACAGTGATGAGCCAGTCAGGATGCTTTCCACAGTACATCTGTAGAAGTTTGCGAGTGTCTTTGGTGACATACCAATTCAAACAGAACACAGAGCAGTATAGCACAGGCCCTTCAGCCCAAAATGCCTATGTGAAACGTGACGCTGAATTAAACTAATGCCTCTGCCCACACTTGACCCACATCCCTCCATTTCCTTCATTTTCATGGATCTAAAAGCTTCTTAAACACCTCTCCACCACCACCCCGCCAGCATATTGCAGGCACCCAACACTCGCTGTGTAAACGGACTTGCCCCTCGCGCCACCTTTGATGCCCCTCACCATAAATGCATGTTGTCTAGTACAGTACTGTGCAAAAGTCTTAGGCACACGCGGTATACACAGCTAGGGCGCTTAAGAATTTTGCACCGTACTGTATTTGGCAACGTGGAGCAGAGAGCAAGTTTGTAAATCTGGCGGGAACAGAGAATGTTGGGAATGGTGAGGGTAGGGCGCTGTGGGAGGGGTGTGGGACAGGTGGCAGAGAAGGAGTGCCAGGGACGGAGGGTGTGCGTGATGCAGACACACCCAGCCCAGAGACACCAGGCAAGGTCATTTGATTACAAGCAATCGGTTTATTGATCATTACAGAACGTCTCTCTGGTGCTTCCTGCTCCCTCCCCTCTCCCCTCACCTTTTCCAACCACGATTCCCCTCTCCCTGTCCCCTTCCCACTCTCAGTCCACAACAGAGACCCATATCAGAATCAGGTTTATCATCACTCACATCTGTCATGAAATTTGTTTTATCTTTGCAGCATCAGTACAGAGCAATTCATAAAATTCCTACAGTACCGCACAAAAATCTTAGGCACGCTAGCTATATATCTGTGCCTAAGGAATTTGCACAGTGATGTACTTAGGGACATTTAAGAGACTCTGGATCAGCACATGGGATGTGTGGAGGGAAGGGTTCGATTGATCTTGGAATAGGTTAAAAGATCAGCACAATGTCTTGGGCCAAAGGGCCTGTACTAACCTGTACTATCTCATCTATTCTTTTCCTGTCCTGATGAAGGGTCTCAGCCCCAAACATCGACTCCTTACTCCTTTCCAAAGATGCTGCCTGACCTGCCAAGTTCCTTGCCCTGTACTGTTCTATGTTCTATGATCAGTATTATACTTGACATTTGTACCCCAGAGAAAACATTCTGCCCATTTATCCTATCTACACCTCTCACAATTTAAAAATACTGGTTCTCCCCCTCAGCCTCTGCAGCTCCAGAACAAAACAATCTAACTTTGTCCATCCTCTCCTTGTAGCTGATACTTTGTAAAACAGACAACATCCTGGTGAAACTCTTGTGCATCGTCTCCAAAACCTCCACCACCTTCAGTAATGGGGCGATCGTAGCTGTGCACAATACTCCAAGTGGGGCCTGACCTCAGTCCCACCCCTCCCACAGTGTGACCCTCCCTCAGTACCACCCTCTTTCAGAGTGACTCTCCCTCAGTCCCACCCCTCCCACAGTGTGACCCTCCCTCAGTACCACCCCTCCCACAGTGTGACCCTCCCTCAGTACCACCCTCTTTCAGAGTGACTCTCCCTCAGTACCACCCCCCACAGTGTGACCCTCTCTCAGTACCACCCCTCCCTCAGTGTGACCCTCCCTCAGTACCACCCCTCCCACAGTGTGACCCTCCCTCAGTACCACCCTCTTTCAGAGTGACTCTCCCTCAGTCCCACCCCTCCCTCAGTGAGACCCTCCCTCAGTACCACCCCTCCCACAGTGTGACCCTCCCTCAGTACCACCCCTCCCTCAGTGTGACCCTCCCTCAGTACCACCCCTCCCACAGTGTGACCCTCCCTCAGTACCACCCTCTTTCAGAGTGACTCTCCCTCAGTACCACCCCTCCCACAGTGTGACCCTCCCTCAGTACCACCCCCCCCCCACAGTGTGACCCTCCCTCAGTACCGCCCCTCCCACAGTGTGACCCTCCCTCAGTAACCCCTCGCCCCACATTGAGGTACATCCTCGACTGGTGTTGCGTAATTCTCTGAATGTTGATGTAAATTCTCCCTTGCTGGGGCTTGAATGTAAGAGGGTAGACCTCAGCCCAAGGCGTCCGAGACAGCAACTTAAGGTCGCATTAGTGATTACGGGATAAACCAGGTATATTTCTTCGTATAGATTGTCAGGATATAGAGAAACACACACGAAATGCTGGGTGAGCTCTGCCGGTCAGGCAGCATCTATGTAAAGGAATAAACACACGGGCCGAGACCCTTCATCAGGACTGGCAGGGAAGGAGGGAGAAGCCAGATTAAGAAGGTGGGGAGGGAAAGGAGAACCTGCTGACGGGTGATAGGTGGAAAAGGTGAAAGGCTGGAGAAGAAGGAATCTGATAGGAGAGGATCGATGGAGAAAGGGAAGGAGAAGGGGCACCGGGGGGAGGTGATGGGCAGGTGCGGAGAAGAGATAAGAGGTGAGTCAAAGCAGGGAATGAAAGAAGTGGGAAGGGGTGGGGTGAAAATTTACTGAATTTAGAGTTACTCATGCCGTCAAGTTGGAGGCCACCCAGATGGAATATGAATTGTGGCTCCTCCAACCTGTGAGTGGCCTCCTTATGCCATAGTGGAGGCCACGGGCTGACATATTGGAATGGGAGTGGGGATTGGAATTAAAATGATTGGCCTCTGGGAAATCTTGCTTGTTTCAGATGGAGCGAAGGTGCCATTGTAGAGGAGACTGCATCAGAGTTCCAGTTGTCCGGATAGCCTTGGATTGACACAGCAAGGGTAGGAATAACCGGGATGGCTTCTGATGCCTGGAAAAATATCTGCCCAAAATAGGAGAATGAGCGAGAGAGAGAGAAAAAGAAGATTGTTGTTGAACTATGTAGAATGGGCTGTATTTGGAACAAGCCACTGTGTTGGCTTATGTACAGACCTGGCATTCTCCAACAACAGCCTCAGTTTTGGACTTGTGCCGGAATAAAGTACCTTTATTGAAGCAAGGTGCCCATGTTAAGCTCTAAATGCTTCCCATTTGCACCAAATTCCAATCAGAGCTTGTAAAAACCCTCTAACTGATCGCACATGGTCTCATAATCATTCCTTTCAAATGAGGTTTTGCAGCCTTTTATTCACTCTCTGCCCCCCACCCCTGCTCGCTCGCTCGCCCTTGTAACGGCGCAAAGTCCTGTTCCACTCGCAGTGCGTCCCCCCAAGGAGCGTGCTGTAAAACCACAGGAGCACTTCCACCCAGGCTGCACGCGTTGAGCTGGCCGCCTGGGATAGAGGCACTGCAGGTTTGCAGTGTCCGTAACGGTGCTTATCAAGCAGGGGTCCAACTCTGAATCCGTCGTGTCGTTTGTTTTTATGCTGCAGCAGTACATTGCAGAATATAGTAATAAAAAACAATTAAAAAAAACATGTATATGCTGAAGGGTTTTGGACCGAAACGTCGGCTGTGCCCTTCTCCGTAGACGCTGCCTGACCTGCTGAGTTCCTCCAGCATTTTGTGTGTGTTGCTCCGGATTTCCAACATCTGCCGATTTCCTCTTATATAAAGTTAAATGAGATTAAATAAGTTGTGTAAAGAGAGGAAAAATAGTGAGGTTGTGTTCGTGAGTTCATTGTCTCTTCAGAAACCTGATGGCGGAGGGGTTCGTAAAACTAGTAGAACACCCAAGTTGGCGTGGTCTTTCATTGACTCTGTTATGGTTATTCATCTACAGATTTATCGAATATGCTCGTAAGAAAATGAATCTCAGGGTTGTATATGGTGCCATGTATGTACTTTGATAATAAATTTACTTTGTGCTTTGAAACATTGAGTGTGTGTCTTCAGGCTCCTGTACCACCTCACTGAGGGTAGTAACGAGAAGAGGGCACGTCCTGGGTGATGGGGAGGCTTGCGCCCATGATGGAGATGGCTGCATTTGCAACTTTTGGCGGCTTTTTCAATCCCGTGCCGCGGCCCCTCCATATCAGACAATGATGCAATCAGTTAGAATGCTCTCCGTGAAATTTCCGAGTGTCTTTGGTGACATACCAAATCTCCCCAAAGAGACTTAAAACTTGTCCCTCACACAGAAATGTGGAAAATGGAAGCAGAAAGGAGAGTTAGACCTTTCACTACGTTGAATGTAATCAAACAGCAGAGGGTTACAGAGCATGTCATTTGCCATAAGTCAGCATCTGTACGGATGGAGACACTCAACATTCTGAGACTGTCATCTTTCTGTTTCTCAGATTCAGAATCAGGCTTATGATCACTGATGTGTGTTGTGAAATTTTAAAAAATTATTGTAAGTTGCGATAAGAAATATATATAAAATAGATAGTGCAAAGATAGTGATGAAGAGTCTCAGTCCGAAATGTCAACTACTTATTCCTCTCCATAGATGCTGCCTGACCTGCTGAGTTCCTCCGGCATTTTGTGTGTGTTTATGCAAAAAATAGTGCGGTACAGTGGTGTTCATGGACTGTTCCAAACTCTGAGGGGAAGATTTCTGCTGCTTAAACATTGAGTGTGTGCCTTCAGGCTCCTGTACCTCCTTCCTGATGGTGGCAATGAGAAGTGGGCATGGTGACAGTCCTTCATGATGTCGGTAGGCATCAGAGTTGGCATGAAAGAAAAGGGCTGAAGGGTCTGCTGTTCAACCGTATAACTGTGTACGTGAGGCAACAACCCTAACAGCTGATCATTTCTTCAGATTCCTGATTTATTAAATACATTACCTGAACTTGTCTGTACAGGGAACTGGACCTCTTGTCTCTGGATCACTCCCCAGTCCACTGGCCCACTCACCCACACACGTGTTCACTTTATGTCTGCAATAGTATCACGGTAGTGTGGCGGTTCACTGAACATTCAATTCCCGCTGATGTCTGAATGCAGTTTGTACGTTCTCCCTGTGACCGCGTGGTTTCCTCCTGGTGCTCTGGTTTCCTCCCACATTCCAAAGACGTACCGGTTAGGGCGAGTAAAGGTGGGCATGCTATGTTGGTACCAGCAGCATGGCAGCATTGCGAGCCGCCCCCCGCACGTCCTCGAACTGTGTTGGTCATTGACGCAAACGATGTATTTCGCTGTGTGTTTCGATATCTCAATGTACATGAGACAAGTAAAGCTAATCTTTAATTGGCTCCATCGGACACAAAAAACCAGATCTCCTGGTGGCCACCCATTTTAATTCTGCTTCCCATTCCCGTTCTGACACATCAGTCCCTGGCTCCTCTACTGCCAGGATGAGGCCAGTCTCAGGCTGGAGGAGCCTTCCATTCCATTTGGGTAGCCTCCAACCTGATGGCATGAACATCGTTTTCTTAAACGTCCAGTAATGGTCCCTTCCCTCCTCTCCTTCACCATTCCCATTCCTGTTTCCCTCTCTCACCTTATCTCCTTACCTGCCCATCACCTCCCTCTGGTGCTCCTCCCCTTCCCTTTCTTCCACGGCCTTCTGTCCTCCCCTGTCAGATTTCCCATTCTCCAACCCTTTATCTCTTTCACTAATGAACTTCCCAGCTTTTTGCATCACCCCTCCCAGCTCCTGTTCGTTTCACCTATCACCCACCACCTTGTACTTCTTCCTACTCTCCCCCAACCTTCTTACTCTGACCTCCCCTTCTTCTTTCCAGTGCTGATGAAGGCTCTTGGCCCGAAATGTCGACTGTACTCCTTTCCATAGACGCTGCCTGGCCTGCTGACTTCCTCCAGCATCCTGTGTGTGTTGTTCGGATTTCCAGCATTTGCAAATTTTCTCGCCTTTAATCTTAATCACTTTTTCTTTCTCTTTGTCTCGTTCTCCTGTTTTCTCTGTTCTCTCCCTCTTTCTCCCCTCTTTCTCGTGCGCTCTCTCTCCCTCTTTTTCTCCCTCTCTCTCCCTCTTTTTCTCCCTCTCTCTCCCTCTTTTTCTCCCTCTCTCTCCCTCTTTTTCTCCCTCTCTCTCTCTCTCTATCTCATCCCTCTCACTCTCTTCCCTCTTTCTACTTCTCACACACCTCTCTCTGAATTCTTTTACCTCCTTTAATGGACTTAGAGCACCTCAATCAGATCCCTGGACTCATTCCCAGTCTGTGCAACATATCCACGTAATTGAACCCTTCGCTGCCCGGGACGGAGAGTCCCGGATCAGGCAAAAGTGCTTTGCAGACCTTCGGTCATCTTGCCTGGATCTGCCCTGTAATCTTTCTGTGGCTCTTGCTTGTCTGCTTTCTGCCCGGATCCAAGGCTTCTTGTCCCTGCTGCTCTTCGGCCTGAGCTGGGTCGCTGATGATAAAGGTTCTGAAAGAAGCAGCTGGCTATCGCTGACAGAATGCGTGGTGTCAAGTTTTCGAACACTGGCTAGGACTCAGCAGACAATGGCCCTGCTGCATGGAATATTCAAGGTGGAAACGAGTATTGGAATATAATAAACCAAGAGATTCTTGAGATGCTGGAAATCCAGATCAACACACACACCATGCTGGAGGAACTCAGCAGGCCAGGGAACATCTATGGAAAAGAGTAAACGGTTGACTTTTTGGGCCGAGACGCTACATCAGGACTGGAAAGGAAGGGGGGAGAAATCAGAATAAGAAGGTGGGGTGCGGTGGGGAGGGGGACGACAAGCTAGGATGTGATAGGTGAAGCCCGGTGCGTGGGGCAGGGTGCATGAAGCAAGGAGCTGGGAGGTGATAGGTGGAAGCAGTGAAGGGCTGGAGGAGAAGGAATCTGATTGGAGAGGAGAATGGAAATGGGAGGAAGGAAAGGAGGGGGGGGAACCAGGGGGAGGTGATGGGCAGGTGAGGAGAAGAGGTAAGAGGCCAGAGTGGGGAATTAGAGAAGAGAGAAGAGGGGCCCTTGAGGAACCAAACTTGTGACTCAGCTAGGGTTAAATAGGTAGGTTGTTGAGCGGTTTGGCTCCTTGGGCAGGAAGGCCTGACCACGATGCATTTCTAAGTAAAATAAAGTAAGTTACAAAGGTTTGCCAGGGCCGGGTCGATCATTGTGTCTCTATCTGTTGTTTTACAGATTCTGTTGGGCCGGGTCAGTCATTGCCAGTTAGAGTTGGATAATAATTGCTGGGAAGCTGTCATCCTGAATCTTGAGAAGGTGGGTCAGGTACAGTCCAAACCAAGTAAGAGCAGTCGAATTTCCTGATTCAAGCCTCACAGTAATCTGTAAATTTCTTAATTTTGTCATGTGTACCGAGGCACAGTGAAAAAGATTGTTTTGTATGCCATCCATACAAATCATTTCATCACATCATTGTGCTGAGGGAGAACAAGGGAAAGCAATAACAGAATAAAGTGATACAGTTACAGTGAAAATGCAGTGCAAGCAGTCAATAAGTTGCAAGGTTAAAACGAGTTAGAGTGTGAGGTCAACATTCCATCTTATCGTACTAGGTAACCGTTCAATACTCATGACAATCGAATAGCAGGATGATCTATTTTTCTCCCACATCCCACGTATTCAAAGTACTGTGTGTAGTTGGACTATTGTGTGATGTTCTGGTCACCCACCTACAGGAAAGGTACCTATAAGATTGAAAGAGCACAGAGAAAGTTCACAGGGTTGTTGCCAGGACTGGGGGACTTGAGTTAAAGGGAACGATTGAATGGGTTAGGACTTTTTTTCCCTGGCGTGTAGAAGATTGAGGGGAGATTTGACAGAGGTATACAAAGTTATAAGGGGTGTAGATAGGGTAAAGGCAAGCAGGCTTCTTCCACTGAGATTATGGGTGAAGGGTGAAATGTTTAAGGGGAACCTGAGGGTGAATTTCTTCACTCAGAGGATGGTGAGAGGGTGGAACGAGCTGCCAGTGTAAGTGATGGATGCAGGTTCGATTGCAACATTGAAGGGAAATTTGGATAGGTACATGGATGGAAGGGATATGGGGTCTATGGTCCAGGTGCAAGTTGATGGAACCAGGCAGATTAATGGTTCAGCATGGACTAGATGGGCTGAAGAGCCTGTTTTTGTGCTGGAGTGTTCAGTGACTGTATCCCATCTTCTTTCTGGAAGCCTCGCGGTAATCAGTAAATTGGTTTATTATTAACCCACGTACCGAGATACAGTGAAAAGCTTGTCTTGCAGTCTGTTCACACAGATCAGATCATTACACGGTGCATTGAGGTAGAACAAGGGAAAACAATAACAGAATGCAGAATAAAGTGTCACAGTTACCGAGAAAGTGCAGTGCAGGCAGACAATAAGGTGCAAGGACCACACTGAGGTAGATTGTGATGACAAGAATCTGTTTTGTTGTACCAGGCAATGGTTCAATAGTCTTATAACAATGGAATATAGGATGCTTCAGCTTCCTCTCACATCCCGATCGATAGATAGATAGGTACTTTATTGATCCCACATCCCAATCGATAGATAGATAGATAGAAACTTTATTGATCCCACATCCCAATAGATAGATAGATAGATAGATACTTTATTGATCCCAAAGGAAATTACAGATCACAGTAGCATTACAAGTGCACAGATATACAAATATTAGAAGAGAAGTAACAATTAATAAAATAATAAGTTACCACAAACAGTCTAACAGGAGGGGGTCATCACTTCCCCGGCTGGAGGTCGACTCATTATAGAGCCTAATGGCTGAGGGTAAGAATGACCTCGTATAGCTTCGGCGTAGCGCAGTTGTCTTCATCTGTTACTGAAAGTGCTCCTTTGTTAGACATGGTGGCATGCAGAGGGTGAGAAACATTGTCCAGAGTTGTCAGGAATAATGTGCGGGGTTAGTGTGTAAATTGGCCCAGCTGGTGGGTGAGGGGTGGAATCTGTGTCTCTGTTTGGGGGCATTGATGGGAGTGTGAGGGGAATAGTTTCAGGTAAAATTAGTGGGGGACAGGAATTTCGATGGGTTCAATGGGCTGAATGGAGTCCTGTGCCACAAGTAATTAAGAGGAATGAAATACACAAAAGTGAATTCTGGCTGGCATGCTGATGAAATATTCAAATCAGAATCGGGTTTATTAGCTCTGTCTAATATGATGTGAGAATTGTCATTTTGTGGCAGCAGTACTGAGCGAAGACATAAAGTTACTATAAATGACAAAATAAATAAATAGTGCAAAAATAGAATAAGGATGTGTGGGTTCGTGGGTTCACTGTCCATTCAGAAATCTGACGGCAGAGGCGGAGAAGCTGTTCCTGAAACGTTGAGTGTGTGTCTTCAGGCTCCTGTACCTCCCACGCCGATGGTATTAACGAGAAGAGGGCATGTCCTGTACCTCCCCCTGATGGTATTAACGAGAAGAGGGCGTGTCCTGTATCTCCCCCAGATGGTATTAACGAGAAGAGGGCATGTCCTGTACCTCCCCCCGATGGTATTAACGAGAAGAGGGCATGTCCCAGAAGGCTCCTTAGTGACAGATGCCACCTTCTTGAGGAACCACCTGTTGAAGATGTCCTCAATGGTGGGGAGGGCTTTGCCCATGATGGGGCTGACTGAGCTCACACCCCTCGCCGTCCTGCGCAGTGGCCCTCCGTACCTGATGATGATACAACCACTCAGAATGTTCTCCATGGTAGAAATTTGCTGGAGTCTTCGTCGAGATACCAGATCTCCTCAAACTCCTAATGAAGTAGAGACACTGTTGTGCCTGCTTTGTGATTGCACCAATGTGTTGTGCCCAGATAGATCCTCTGTGGGATTAGGTTAAAGTCAAAGGAAATTTATGACCAAAGTACATATATGTCACTGTATACAACCCTGAGATTTGCTTTCTTGTGAGCATTCACAGTAGAACAAAGAAATACAACAGAATCAATGAAAAACGACACACAAAGACTGACAAACAACCAATGTGCAAAAGAATACAAACTGTGCAAATACAGAATGAGTTGTAAAGAGTCTTTGAAAGCGAATCTATAGGTTGTGCAATCAGTTAAGTTCTAAGGTGGGTGAAGTTATCCCCACAGTGTCAGGTGACCGGCAACAATGAATATAGAATTGAATTGAGTCAGGTTTTATAAAAACAATCAAACATTTATTAAACTCTGCCCAATATAAAAAAATTAAACAAACGAAAATCTTAACCGGAAGTTAACTGCTATGCGGCCATTTAACAAACTGCCTCTCAGTACTAGTTCTTAAAGTGATAAGTGCGAAAACAGTTCTTAAAGTGGTAAATTCAAACACAGTTCTTAGAATGGTAAATTCGAAAGTCCAAGAGATTTATACAGTCAATTAGGAGAGACTTTCCTGAAGTACAAAATTCCTCGAAGATACGACATCACGCCAGTCCCAGCCGGATCCTGCCTTGTCCGCAGGATTCACAACGATGGAAATAAAACGGTTTAAAGACACTGACCTTTACCTTTTAATACTAGATCCAGCACAGCCTTTTCCGCCGCTTTTAGCAGAGGCTATCTCATGCAGATCACTCTTTCTTGAACAAATTCAATGATGGTCGATCCTTTCAACCGTCGAACGACTCCTTCAGGTTCCTGTCTTCACTCTCCAACACTACTGAAAAGATACATCAACAAACCTGGCAGCGATTGGTTAAACTGCCGGCCCAACACTTTTGTACCTTATAATAGGGCGTAAAACTCTGTTTTAAAATTGAAACTGGATCATAAAACAAAAATGCAGCGGAGTGGAGTCTCTGGCTAACGTTCTAACTGGAAAACTAACTGCATCACCCCAGGGATCTCCTTTTATACCCGTGGTGCACATGTCATCACGTGACCTCACATCGGCGGGAAAATTACATAAGGTGACCTCCAAAAGACCATTACATCATCCACACAAGACAGTCGCAAGATATCCATGAGGTAGGTAACAACAGCCTGATGGTTGAGGGGTAATAGCTGTTCCTGAACCTGGTGGTGTGGTCCTGAGGCTCCAGTATCTCCTTCCTCAAGGCAGCAGTGAGAAGAGAGCGTGGCCTGAATGAAGGAGGTCCCTGGTGATGGATGCTGCTTTCCTGCCACAGTGTTTCATGTAGATGTGCTCAATGCAGGGGAGGGCTTTACCCGTGATGGACTGGGCCGTATTCACTGATATAACAATGTGGTGGTTCATGTGGCACTGTTACAGCTCAGCGTGTCCGAGTTCAGATTTTAATCCTGGGGCCGTCTTCCTGAGTGTGCGAGCGTTTCCTCTGGGTACAGTCCAAAGGCGTAGGTGTTAGTAGGTTAAATGGTCATTGTGGGTTGTCCTGTGATTAGCCTCGGGTTAAATCGGTGAGTTGTGGGCTGGGCTGTGTGGCTTATTGGGTTGGAAAGGCCTGTTCCACACTGTGTCTATAAATAATAATTTAAAAAATAAAATAATCCGTTTTGTTTTGCAGCAGCAATACAGTGCAGGCATAAAATTAATATGGATTACTAAATAAGCGGGTCAAAGAAAGGTAGTGTCGATGGGTTCAGTCTCCATTCAGAAATCTGGTGGTGGAGGGAAAGAAGCTGTTCCTGAAACGTTGTGTGTGTATCTTCAGACTCAAATGGTCAATAAACCACAAAGATCCCTGACTTCATCTAGCAGGGATCTATGCTGTAAATTTCTTTTTTGCCTCTCTACCTCACTCATAAGGTCTCGCTAAAGTCTGAACAAGCCTCTTAGTCACCAATTTAAATACCTCCCCACATGGCTGAACACCTGTATTCGCTTGGTGCTGTTCCTGAGAAGCGTGGTGCTATATCATTGCAGGCTGCTGTTACTCTGCGGTAACCTGAAGCTAGAAAACTCCCTGTAACAACGTAGCTCAGAGAGGAACGAGGCCCTCTGCTCTTCAGTGTTCCAGGCTGGAGGAGTGCGGCAATGGAGAATGACCAAGGATCAGGGATTATCTTTATGCACCACATACACTGACGTGTGTTAGGAGTTTGCTGTGCTGTGTTGGTCAGGGTATAACATACAACTAAATACAACATTCAATAAGTAAAGAATTGTATAAAAATAATTCCAGAAGCATGGATATGGAATAAAATGTCCATAAATACTGTACCTGAATACCAGTGTGTGTTTACACTGCCAACAACGTTATAAACAATGGTTTAAAGTATTTAGATTAGATTATGAGGACACTCAGTCCTCGTTTATTGTCATTTAGAAATTCATGCTTTAAAAAATGATACAATGTTCTTCCAGAATGATCTCACAAGAAACACAAGACAAACCAAGACTAAAACTGACAAAACCACATAATTATAACATATAGTTACAACAGTGCAAAGCAAAACTGTAATTTGATAACGAGCAGATCATGGGCACGGTAAAACAAAAGTCTCGAAGTCCCAATAGCCCCATCACCTCACGCAGGTGGTAGGAGGGAGAAATTCTCCCTGCCATGAACCTCCAAGCGCCGCAATCTTGCCGATGCAGCGCCATTGGAAGCACCCGACCGCAGCGGACTCTCAGTCCGTCCGAAAACTTCGAGCTTCCGACCAGCCCTCCGACACTGAGCACTTCAACCCCACCCCGGCCGCCGAGCAACAAGCAAAGCCGAGGACGCGGGGCCTTCCCCTCCGGAGATTCTGGACCACACAGTAGCAGCAGCAGCGAAGCAGGCATTTCAGAAGTTTCTCCAGATGTTCCTCCGTGCTGTCACGTCCGTCCCCATCAAATCAGGATTGTGCACGGCACCCTACTTGACAGATAACAGACATCACCACCGGAGTGGCTGCTGTGAGCTGCGTCGTGCCGCCATCTTCTCCTCTCCTCCAGATTACAGAGTAGTGATGGGGGTGATACTAAGAGGGAGGTCTTCATCATTCTGTGCTGTGTGGTGTTGACATGGGTGATCATGGTCTTTCCATGACCATGATTGTTCTTGGCAAATTTTTCTACAGAAGTGGTTTGTCATTGCTGCCTTCTGGGCAGTGACTTTACAAGACAGATGATTCCAGCCATTATCAATACTCCTCAGAGATTGTCTGCCTGGTGTCAGCAGTCACATAACCAGGATTTTGATCTGCACCGACTGCTCATACGACCATCCACCACCTAATCCCGTGGCTTCACGTGACCCTGATCGGGGGCTAGGTAGGTGCTACACCTTGTCCTAGGGTGACCTGCAAGCTAGCAGAGCTAGCGGAGGGAAGGAGCGCCTTGCACCTCCTTTGGTAGAGACGTATCTCCACACCACCACCCAACAAGAACTTCACACCATTTTAAAAATTCCTTCCCTCAGGCAGTTAATCTGATCAATCATTCTAGTTAGCCCTACACCACCCAAGGAGGATGACGTGAGGATGCTGTGTGTGATTAGAGTGTAGAATTACACCAGGGTGTCCTGGGGAAGATGTAATCACCAAACCAGACAGTGATGTCTGACGTGAGGATGCTGTGTGTGATGAGAGTGTAGAATTACACCAGGATGTCCTGGGGAAGATGGAATCACCAAACCAGACAGTGATGGCTGACGTGAGGATGCTGTGTGTGATGAGAGTGTAGAATTACACCAGGGTGTCCTGGGGAAGATGGAATCACCAAACCAGACAGTGATGGCTGACGTGAGGATGCTGTGTGTGATGAGAGTGTAGAATTACACCAGGGTGTCCTGGGGAAGATGGAATCACCAAACCAGACAGTGATGTCTGACGTGAGGATGCTGTGTGTGATGAGAGTGTAGAATTACACCAGGATGTCCTGGGGAAGATGGAGTCACCAAACCAGACAGTGATGTCTGACGTGAGGATGCTGTCGCTGATGACAGTGTAGAATAAGAGGAGCACAGTGCAGTGAGCCAGGAACTCAGCCTGGATTCTGGGATTGGACTGGAGTGCTGGGGTCCTGGAAGAGCAGCCAAGTCAAAGTGGGGCTCACTAAAATATAAGATACAGCCCCCCTGCCCCAAGACGGCCACTGAATCAGGTTTACTATCACTGATATAGGTTGTAAAATTCATTGTTTTGTGGCAGCAGCATACTGCAATACATGCAAAAATTACAATAATGAATAAATTTATATATATAATAGTGAAGTAATGTTCATGGGTTCATTGCCCATTCAGAGATCTGATGGTGAGGGGAAGTAGCTGTTCCTGAAACATAAAGTATGTGTCTTTAGGCTCCTGTACCTCCTCCTTGATGGTAGCGATGAGAAGAGGTAACCAGGTCTATATGGTATTAGTGAACCCCTCCATAACCTGGTGTAGTATTGGTAACCTCTTGGTAACTAGGTGTAGTTTTAGTAAACACCTCTATAACCAGGTGTAGTATTAATAACCCCCTCATAACCAGATGTACTTTTTATTAACCCCCAGGTGTAGCATTAGTAACCCCTTGATAACTGGGTGTGGTATTAGTAAAGCCCTTGGTAAATGGTGTGGTATTGGTAAACCCCTCGATAACCAGGGTGGACTGATTGGGTGAGCAAAGCCCCGATCAAAGAGGATGGACTTTAGAAACGAAGGGAGAGGTTCAGTGGGGGTGTTCCAGAGCTTTGGGTTGATGACTGAAGGAACCCTCCCAAGGCAGACCCTCACGGTTGAGGTGATCAGTGTGATATGCGGGAGGTGACTTTAAGACCACTGTGCTGATGCAGTCATGTGCCCTCTAGTGGCCGGGCAACAGCAGAGAAAGTTAAAACAACACATTTTGGGAGGAACTCAGCAGGTCAGGCAGCATCTGTGGAGGGAGAGAGATGGTCAACATTTCACATCATGGACTTGCATCTCGATGCTCTGAATGGTCAGGGCCTCGACCCAAAATGTCAACCGACCTTCTACCTCCTCTGACGCTGCTCGAGCTGCTGAATTCCTCCTGTGGTTTATTCTCTGCTCTGGGGAGAGCACAGGTGTACTACAAGAATGGAGAGTGCACGGTGAGGAGGTGCTGAGCTCAGTGATTGCTCACCCTCTGGACAGATGTTGGAGTTAGAACGTAGAATAGAACACCACAGCTCAGGCCTTTCGGCCCACAATGTTGTGCCGACCCTTTAACAAACGCCAAGATCAATCTAACCCTTCCCTCCCACATTAGTCAGTCAGTTACGCCCATCTCTCCTACAGTAGCCTGGGCTGCCAACAGCAGCTCACCAGAGACCTCCATCCTGGGTCAGACTTTCACGTTGTCCCCAGGTGTCGCACATCGACAAAGATCCTTCCTCTCCCCGGGATGAGATCTTCGGAGCATCTGCTGGCATTTCTGTAGCTTCCCTCCCACGTAGACCCCACTTTCTATCATCCACGTTCCTATCTGAGGGTCTCTTAAATGTACCTCATGTCCCCCGGCAGAGACACACACACACACAGACACACACACACACACACACACACACACACACACACACACTCTCACACACACACACACTCACACACACAGACACAGACACACACACACACACACACACACACACACACACACACACACACACACACACACACACACACACACACACACACACCACTCTCTGTGTAAACAAACCTGCCTCTGATATCCCTCACACATCAAAGTTGCTGGTGAACGCAGCAGGCCAGGCAGCATCCCTAGGAAGCGGTACAGTCAATGTTTCAGGCCGAGACCCTTCATCAGGACTAACTGAAGGAAGAGTGAGTAAGAGATATCCCCCGATACTTTTCTCCAATCACTGTAAAATTAGCCCCCCTTCATATTATCCATTTCCGCCCTGGTAAAAAGTCTCTGACTGTCCACTCCATCTCTGCCTCTTATCATCTTGTACACCTCTATCAAGTCACCTCTCATCCTCCTTCACTCCAAGGATAAAAGCCCTAACTCGCTCAATCTATCCTCATAAGACTTGATCTCTAATCCAGGCAGCATCCTGGTAAATCTCCTCAGCACCCTCTCCTGTAATGAGGCAGCATGGTAGTGTAGAGGTTAGCATAACACTATTATAGTGCCAGTGTTCATCGATTGGGGTTCAGTTCCTCCGCTGTCTCTGAGGAGTTTGTACGTTCTCCCCGTGACCACGTGGGTTTCCTCCGGGTGCTCCGGTTTCCTCCCACAGTCCAAAGACATATCGGTGAGGGTTAGTGAGCAGTGGCACAGGAAGCATTGAAACATTTGCAGGCTGTCCCCAAACCATCCTTGGACTGCGTTGGTAGTTGACCCAAATGAGACATTTCACTTTTTTAATGCTTTACTGTTTTGATGCACATGTGACAAATGAAACTAATCTGTAAATCACTTTACCCCAGGAAGCAGTCTGGTGAAGCTCAGTATTTGTTACTAATTGATATTGTCAAACATATCAAGGTACATTATTCCCACTCCCCCCCTTCCCCATGTTCCTACCTCTCCCCCTCACCTGCATTCACCTATCACCTGCTAACGCATGCTTCCCCTCCCTCTACCCTTCCATCTGGGCGCCTGTCCTCTCTCTTTCCAGTCCCAGAGAGTGTCAGCAGTCCATTTCCTGTCACCTTCCAGCTTGTGTTCCCACACCCGCCCCCACACACAAACTTCTTATTCTGGCATCTTCCCCAAAATGTCAATGTTTATTGCTCTCCATAGATGCTGACTGACCTGCTGACTTGCTCCAGCACCTTGCTTGCTAGGAGCCCAGCCTAGATTTAGGTGCCCTGAGGCCCTTGAACCCTTGACCTTTTGAGGCAGTGACCCATGATGACACAGCTGAAGGCAAACTGATTTGTCTTCCAGGGAAAGAACGTGAAGTTCAGAAACTTTCAGACTCTCTGGCTCCGGGTTCTAACCAGTCATGAATCCCTCTCAGTCACGTACATGGCCCACCACCCGGGCCATGCTCGCTCCTCGCTGCTACGATCAGGAAGGAGGCACAGGAGCCCCAGGTCCCACACCACCAGGTTCAGAAACAGTTATCACCCCTCAACCATCAGGCTTCTGAACCAGCGTGGATAACTGAACTCATCTCAACGCTGAACTGATTCCTGAACCTGTGGACTCACTTTCAAACACTCTTGGCAACTCATTTTTTAAAAATTACTTTTTATTTCCACAATTTGTCTTTTTTTTTGCAAGTTGGTTGCTTGTCTGTCCTTGTTTGTGGGTAGTCTTTCATTGATTCTACTGTATGTGTTTATCCTCCTGTAAATGCCAGCAAGTAAGTGAGTCTCGGCAGGATATGACGGTATATATATATACTGCGATAACAAATTTACTTTGAACGTTGGCCTTGCATTATGCTTCTTCAGCACCAAGATATTAATAACTCATTATCTACAGTTTCACTTATCTAAACTCAGACAACCTCAGCTTGTGGGAAATTCTCCACACCTCAGTCCTAAACTGATAAGTTTGTCCCTTAGTTTGGGACTTTGTTTAAGCCTCAGGAAAGCAGTGTCCATTATCAGGGACCCCCACAACCCAGACCGTGCCCTCTTCTTGGGGCTGCCATCAGGAAGAAGGTACAGAAGCCTCTGGTCCCACACCACTAGGTTCAGAACCTGTATCAGAATCAGGTTTAATATCACCGACATAGGCCATGAAATGTGTTGTCTTTGTGGCAGCCGTACAATGCAATACATAATAACAGAGAAAAAACGTGAATTACAGTAAATAAATTATTATATTATATTATATAGTTAAATTAAATAAGTAGTGCATCAATTTAAAAAGAAGGTGGGTAGTTTTCATGGGTTCAATGTCCATTTAGGAATCGGATGGCAGAGGGGAAGAAGCTGTTCCTGAATCGTTGAGTGTGTGCTTTCGGGCTCCCGTACCTCCTTCCTGATGGTAGTGATGAGAAAAAGGCATGTCCTGGGTGCTGGGGGTCCTTAGCGATAGATGACGCCTTTTTGAGGCATTGTTCATCGTTTATTCTTCAGGAACAGTTATTACCCTACAGCCATCAGGCTCCTGAACCAGGGTGGATAACTTCACCGGCCCCAACACTGAACTGATTCCATAACTACAGTCTCACTTTCAATGTCTTTACAACTCACGTTCTCAGTATTATTTATTTATTTGTGTGTTTGGTTTTGTATTTACAGATTTTGTCTTCTTTTGCTCATTGGTTGTTTGTCAGTTTTTGTGTGTAGTTTTTTGTAGATTCTGTGTATTTCTTTGTTCTACTGTGAATGTCTGCGAGAAAATGACTCTCAGACGGCACGGTGGTATAGCGGTTAGCACAATAATTTACAGCACCAGTGACCCGGGTTCAAATCCCTCCGCTGTCTGTAAGGAGTTTGTACGTTCTCCCCGTGACCGCCTGGGTTTACTCTGGGGGCTCTGGAGCAGCCACAGCTGAAAGACGTCCCAGCTGGTACATTGTAAGTTGTTCTGTGATTAGGGTTATAGCGGGGATTGCTGAGCAGCACGGTTCGAAGGTCCGGAAGGGACCTTGTTCCACTCGGCATTCAAATAATTAAATAAATATAGTAACATCCACCAGGTACACCTGTATATCTGTATACCTGTACAAAGGTACACCTGTATACCTGTACGCCTGTACAAAGCTACACCTGCATACCTGTACAAAGGTACACCTGTACACTGGTGCACCTGCTTTTAATGCAATTATCTCATCAGCCAATCATGTGGCAGCAACTCAATGCAGACATGATCAAGAGGTTCAGTTGTTCAGACCAATCATCAGAATGGGGAAGAATTGTGACTTTGACTATGAAATGATTTTTGGTGCCAGACGGGGTGGTTTGAGTATCTCAGAAACTGCTGATCTCCTGGGATTTTCACGCATTCTGGAGTTTACAGAGAATGGTGTGAGAAACAAGAAACATCCAGTGAGCGGCAGTTCTGTGGGTGAAAACACTTTGTTAATGAAAGAGGTCAAGGGAGAATGGCCAGACTGGTTCAAGCTGACAGGGAGGCGACAATAACTCACACATTACAACAGTGGTGTGCAGGAGAGCATCGCTGAATGCAGAAATCGCTGGGCACTACTTGGCTAATGAGGATTTTATGGTCTTGCAAACCCCAAGGGTCACCCCAGATCGTTCATGTTGCCTTCAACTGTTTGATCCAATTATCCAGTGGGAAGCCTGCCACCTCTAATTAGACATTCAATAGATTCCATCTGTAGATTTAAAGCCCAGAGGAGAGGTCTCAGTTACTGCTGAAGAGACAGCCTGTTTTCATTTACATCAGAGAGTGTCGGGGTGTCATACCCTGCCCACTTAACATTTGAGGGAAGATGTAACAGTCAGACTTTGGCCCGAAACTTCGACTCTTTATTCCTTTCCATAAGAAGCTGCCTGATCTGCAGAGTTCCTCCAGCATTAAAGGACCATAAGACCATACGACATAGGAGCAGAATTAGGCCGTCTGGCCCATCGAGTCTGCTTCGCCATTCAATCATGGCTGATCCTCTTTTTCTCCTCCTCAACCCCGGTTTCTGGCCTTCTCCCCGTAACCTTTGATGCCATGTCCAATCAAGAACCTATCAATTTCTGCCTTAAATACACCCAATGACCTGGCCTCCACAGCTGCTGTGGCAACAAATTCCACAAACTCACCACCCTTTGGCTAAAGAAATTTCTCCGCATCTCTGTTTTGAAAGGGCACCCCTCTTATCCTGAGGCTGTGCCCTCTTGTCCTAGACTCCCCCACCACGGGAAACATCCTTTCCACATCTACTCTGTCCAGGCCTTTCAACATTCGAAAGGTTTCAATGAGATCCCCCCTCATCCTTCTGAATTCCAATGAGTACAGACCCAGAGCCATCAAATGTTCCCCATATGGTAACCGTTTCATTCCCGGAATAATCCTTGTGAACCTCCTCTGAACTCTCTCCAATGCCAGAACATCTTTTCTTAGATGAGGGGCCCAAAACTGTTCACAGTACTCAAGGTGAGGCCTCACCCGTGCCTTATAAAGCCTCAGCATCACATCCCTGCTCTTGTATTCTAGACCTCTTGAAATGAATGCTAACATTGCATTTGTCTTCCTCACCACAGACTCAACCTGCAAGTTAACCTTCAGGGTGTTCTGCACAAGGACTCCCAAGTCCCTCTGCATCTCAGATTCCTGGATTTTCTCCCCATTTAGAAAATAGTCTGCACATTTAGTTCTACAACCAAAGTGCATGGCCATGCATTTTTCAACATTATATTTCATTTGTCACTTTCTTGCCCATTCTCCTAATCTATCTAAGTCCTCCTGCATCCTACCTGTTTCTTTAACACTATCTGCCCCTCCACCAATCTTTGTATCATCTGCAAACTTGGCAACAAAGCCATCTATTCCATCATCTAAATTATTCATATACAGCATAAAAAGAAGTGGTCCCAACACCGACCCCTGCAGAATACCACTAGTCACTGGCAGCCAACCAGAAAAGGATCCTTTTATTCCCACTTGCTGCCTCCTACCAATCAGCCAATGCTCTAACCATGTTAATAACTTTCCTGTAATACCTTGGGCACATAACTTGGTAAGCAGCCTCATGTGTGGCACCTTGTCAAAGGCCTTCTGAAAATCCAAATATACAACATCCACTCCATCCCCTTTATCTATCCGACTTGTAATCTCCTCAAAGAATTCCAACAGGTTCGTTTGGCAGGATTTTCCCTGAAGGAAACCCTACTGTCTTTGTCCTATCTTGTCCTGTGTCACCAAGTACTCTATAACCTCATCCTCAACAATTGACTCTAACATCTTTCCAACCACTGAGGTCAGGCTATCTGGTCTGTGTGTTGTGCAAGATTTCCAATATCTGCAGAATCTCTTCTTCTATTTTCCACTCTGGCATCTTACCCCTTGAGCTCTCCTGCCTCTCACCTCCCCTTGGTGCTTCTCCTTTTTCCCCTTTTCCCATGGTCCACTCTCCTCTCCTATCAGATTCCTTCTTCTTTAGCCCTTTGCCTTTTCTACCTATCACCTCCCAGCTTCTCACCATCCCTCCCTCCCCCACCCATGTACCTGGTCTCACCTATCACCTGCGAACGTGCTCCTGCCCCTCCCCGCTACCTTGAGACTTTTGTACCTTCTGACAAATGCTCAGAAGAGGACACGACAAGCTGAACCCGCAAGTCTGCGGTTTAATCTCCCCAGTGCATTCCGGCTAAATTGATGCAATTTCCTCAGGAATGGAAACGGTGTCAGAGAGTTTGTCCACAGCAGCGGACAGCAGTTCTGTGCCTGTGACTGACCATAAGACCATAAGGCATAGGAGCAGAATGAGGCCATTCAGCCCATCGAGTCTGCTCTGCCATTCTATCATGGCTGATTTATTTTCCTTCTCAGCCCCATCCTCCTGCCTTCTCCCTGTAATCTTTAACACCCTGACTAATCAAGAACCTATCAACCTCCATTTTAAATATACCAAACAATTTGGCTTCCACAGTTGTCTGTAACAATGAGTTCCCCAGATTCACCATCCACTGGCTGAAGAAATTCCTTCTCATCTTTGTTCTATCCTGAGGCTGTGCCCTCTGGTCCTAGACTCAGCCACGACAGGAAACATCCTCTCCATTGAGCCCTTTCAATATTTGAGCAATACACACAAAATGCTGGAGGAACTCAGCAGGCCAGGTAGCATCTCTGGAAAAGAGTAAACAGTGGAATATTCCTATCCAATGGATTTCAATGAGATTCCCCCTTCTTTCTTCTAAACTCCAGCGAGTACACTTACATGAGATGTTCAAAAGATTGAGAGGAGCATGGACTTAACACAAGGAAATGGGACTGGCTCAAGTAGACAAGTTTAATTATCATTCAACCGTACCTGAATACAGCCAAAAGAGCCAGTGTTACTCCGGGATCAACGTGAAAAACACAGAGCCAACAGTCACACACAAGACATATACAGTATATGCCATGTAATTACAATAGGAGAGAAACAAAGAAAATCAATATAGCCCAAGTCACTGAGTGTCATGGCCTGCAGATTGATGTTGTCCTGGAGCCATGTTTCTGTAAGAACAAGCACTCAGCAGTTCCTCATCTCACGCTGGGTCAGTCACAGACGCTCCAGCTTGTTATCCACTGGACAGCAGCACTAGTCGGAGGGGCTCGCCCTCAGCCCAGCACGGACACGGACAAAGAGCCTCCTTCCATGCTGAACCGGGCAAGTTTACGCTGGGTCACGCTGGCATGGACAAAGAGCCTCTTTCCATGCTGAACAGGGCAAGTTTACGCTGGGTCACGCTGGCATGGACAATGAGCCCCTTTCCATGCTGAACAGGGCAAGTTTACCCTCTAGAGCATAGGAGAATGAGGGAAGATTTGCACAATTATGAGTGATATAGATAGGGTGGTTCCCTCTAGTTGTTATAGCCTGGGTGGTAATGGGGATAAATTCCCACTACCTACCATTAAAATCCTCCCACTAGTGTGTGACTCAGATAGCTTCAGACAGCCAAGTCCATCTCCCGGCCATCGTGTGTGGCTTAGTTATTAAGCCTGGGGAAACCATTTCTACTGACAGGAGAAGGGACAAAAGTGAGCTACTGGCACCTTAAAACCAGTTGCTTTGGGGAAAAAGGGGCTCATCAGCTGTGGTTGGCAGCTCATTTTGGAGAAGCAAAACTCTGATCTCAAACCTCCGCTGCCCTGCGGCTATACCCATTCATGGGGAAGGCTTCGGGAGTAAACCCCCAGGGAAAAATCCAGAGCTGGAGTCCCTAAGGCAGTCGTACATTGAGTTCAGTGCTGACTGGCAACTCTTGCAACGCCGCTGGTGCCAAACTGTATCAGTCTCTGCCGTTCCTTTGGATTCATCGGCTGCATGGAGAGGGGGAGCCCGCTGCATGGGCAACAGCTCGCTCCCCATATCGTACTGCCCTGGCTTGTGTATCATGTAGACGGCCGGGATGCAACGTCCATGGTCAATCCTGACCAATGGAAGGTGAAAGCAAGCAGGCTTTTCCCACTAAGGTTGGGCGAAACTAGACCTAGAAGTCATGGGTTAAGGGTGAAAGGTGAAATGTCTAAGAGGAACCTGAGGGGGAGCTCCTTCACTCAGAGGGTGGTGAGAGTGTGGAACAAGCTGCCAGCAGAAGTGGTGGATCTGATTTCGATTGTAAGGGAAGTTCAGATGAGTAATAAAGATCAGATAAATATTAACTATTTGTCACAGGAAACATAGAATGAAATATGTTGTTCATGTTAAAGATTCACACAGTGTGAGGATGTGCTGGGGGCAGCCCGCGAGTGCTGACATGCTCTGGCACCAACATAGCATGCCCACAATTTACTAATCCTCACTGTGATTGGACAGTGGGAGGAAACCCACATAGTGACAGGAAGAACGTACAAACTCCTTCCAGACAATGGGAGGACTTGAGTCCCAATCGCTGGTGCTGTAAAGTGCCATGATTGCTGCTAAGCAACCGTGCCGTCCCAAGTTCTTGGTGTGACCACTCTTGAAGAATTAATTGTGTGCAGTTCCGGCTGCCCAGCTGGAGGCAGGATGTGATTAATCTGGGAAGGGTGCTGATAATATTCACAAGAATATTACAGTGACTTTGTTTGTTTTGACAACCAGTGCGAAGAAACAGGAGGTTCCTCTGAACCTGCAATGTTGTTCATGTCTACTGGGATCCAGGCTGAGGCTTTATAAGGCCTCAGGCCCCACTTGTAGTATTGTGAGCAGTTTTGGGCCCCTTATCTAAGAAAGGATGTGATGGCATTGGAGAGGAGTTCAAGAAAATGATCCCAGGAATGAAAGGGTTAATGCATGAGGGGTGTTTGATGGTTCTGGGCCTGTACTCGCTGGAGTTTAGAAGGACAGGGGGGAGGTGGGATGGAGGGCATCTCATTAACGCCTCTTGAATATTGAATGGATGTGGAGAGGGATGTTTCCTATGGTGGGGGGAATCTAGAACCAAAGGGCACAGCCTCAGAACAGGAGGATGTTCCTTTCCAACAGAGGTGAGGAGGAATTTCTTTAGCCAGAAGGTGGTGAATCTGTGGAATTCATTGCCACAGACGGCTGTGGAGGCCTAATCATTGGGTACGTTTAAAGCAGAGTTTGATAGGTTTTTGTTTGGTCAGGGTGTCAAAGGTTAACGGGGAGAAGGCAGGAGAGGAGGGTTGAGAGGATGATAAATCAGCCATGGTGGAATGGTGGGGCAGACTCGATGGGCCAAATGGCCTGGTACTGCTGGTTTAAACAATTAAGTTGTCCTCATTTCTACCTCTTCCTCCGCCAGATCATTCCATCCACACATCACTCACTGTGCGAAAACTTGATCCTCAAAACTCCTTAAAATCTTTCCCCTCTCAGCTTAAAGCTTGACTCTCTAGTTTTACTACGCTGGTGAAGAGTCTGTGACCAGTCACCTTATCCACACTCCTCATGATGGCCTGAACCTCTCCAACGTCTCCTGCGCTCCAGTCCCATCCAATCCGGCCTCTCCTTATAACTCAAGCAGTTGAGATGATTGTCATGGATACGGTAGGCCGAAGGGACGTCTGACTCTGATATCAGTGTCCTAGACAGTTCCCTCCATCTGGGGACTTAGACCATAAAGCCGTAAAACACAGGAGCAGAATTAGGCCAAGTAGCCAATAAAGTCTGCTCTGCCATTAAGGGAAGAATTTTTCTCTGGAAAAATCAAGATTCAAAACTGTTTAATGTAACTTCCAGTACACAAGTGTAAAGGAGAATGAAATAATTTTACTCTGGATCTGATGCAGCATAAAAAACACAATAATAATTAAAAAATATATAAATACATAAAATTATTTAAGTACATAGATTGATTGTATGTCCATAAAGTGACACTAGGCACAGGAGTGTCTGTACACAAGGTGACTCTAACAGGAAATGATAAAGTAGCGGTGGTTGGGGGTGTGGAGGGGTGGGTTAGTGGGTGGAGGTGTTGACCAGCCTTACTGCTTGGGGGAAAGTCACTGTTTTTGAGTCTGGTGGTCCTGGTGTGGATGCTACGTAGCCTCCTCCCTGATGGGAGTGGGACAAACAGTCTATGACCAGGGTGGGTGGGATCCTTCATGACGTTACTGACTCTTTCCCGGTACCTCTCTGTATATATGTCCTTGATGGTGGGTAGGCTAGAGCTGGAGATGTGTTTGGCAGCTTGACCACCTGTTGTTGAGCCTTCTCATCCTCTGCAGTGCAGTTTCTGCACCATGTAGTGATGCATTATGTTTGGATATTCTCTACTGCGCATCTGTAGAAGAAGGTGAATAAAAGATGTGTAAAGCCCAGCTCTTTTCAACCTCCTCAGAAAGCAGAGGAATTCGCCAGTCACATTATCCACACCCTTCATGATGTTATGAACCTCTATGATGTCACCCCTCACTCAGTCTCCCGTGCCTCAGGGAAAACGGTCCCAGCCTGTCCCCTCTCTCTCCACAGCTCAGGCAGTAGAGATGTGTGTGTGCGCGATTGTTGTCACAGATATGTTAGGCCGAAGTGCTGTCTAACTGTGATCTCATCGACAGCTCCGGCATGCTGGGGATTTAGACCATCAGACACAGGGGCAGAATTAGGCCACTCAGCCCTCGAGCCTGCTTGTCCATTAGGGGGAGAATTTTTCCCCGGAAGAGTTCTTGCTCTAACCTTTCATCCTTTGGGCGGAACAGCTTCTCGAAGCTTGAACTAGAGAAGATAACTTCACTCACCCCAAAACTGAACTGTTCCCACAACCTATGCACTCACTTTCAAAGACTCTCCATCTCATGTTCTTGATATTTATTGATTTTAAATTTACTATTATTAGTTTTTTTTGTTTCTTTGTAAGTACTGTGAATGCCCATAAGAGAATGAATCTCAGGGTTGTAAATGATGACATATATGTACTTCGATAATAAATTTGCTTTGAACTTTTTTAACTTTGAAAACATATGCAAAATATGAGAAGTATGTTAAACTGAATGTGTGGGAGGCAGGTAAAGACCAGTAGCAGATGTTCTGGTAACGTTTAGCATGGCAGCTGATGATAAATATCTTCTGTCTCAGATGTTCATGGGTTCATTGTCTGTTCAGAAATCTAATGGTGGAAGGGAAGAAGATATTCCCAAAATGCCATCTGTTTATACCCGTCCATAGATGCTGCCTGACTTACTCAGTTCATCCAGCATTTTGTGTCAGTTGCACAGAAATTTGCCGTGTCCCTTTGACCCTCACCAATTTCTATCAATGCACCACAAAAACATCCTCCCCGGATACACCTCAGAAATTTGCCATGCCCCTTGGACCCTCGCCAAATTCAATCAATGCACCACAGAAACATCTTCTCCGGATGCACCCTGCTAGGTCCAGCCACTGCTCTGTCCGAGACCACAGGAAACTGCAGAGAGTTGTGGACACAGCTCAGCACACCACAGAAACCAGCCTCCCCTCCATGGACTCTGTCTACACTTCTCACTGTCTCAGTAAAGCAGCCAGCAGAATCAAAGACCCCACCCCAAACATTCTCTCTTCCCCCCTCTCCCTCCCATCGGGCAGAAGATACAAAAGCCTTAAAGCACGTCCCACCAGGCCCAAGGACAGCTTCTAGCCCACTGTTATCAGACTATTGAATGGTTTCCTGGCACGATAAGATGGTTTCTTGACCTCACAATCTACCTCGTTATGACCTTGCACCTTATTGTCTGCCTGCACTGCACTTTCTCTGTAATTGTGACACTTTATTCTGCATTCTGTTATTGTTTTCCCTTGTTCTACCTCAATGCACTGTGTAATGATCTGACCTGTATGGGTGGCATACAAAACAAACATTTTCACTGTACCTTGGTACACGGGATGATAGGAAACCTGGCACATCACGGTAATGTAGCGGTTAACGCGACACTACAGTATTGCAACTTGGCTTGTCAGGGTTCAGAGTTCAGTTTCAGCGTCCTTGTATGAAGTTTGTATGTCCTCCCTCTGAGCGTGTGGGTTTCCTCCAGGTGCTCCAGTTTCCTCCCACACTCCAAATACATTCTGGTTAGTAAGTTAATTGGTCTTTGTAAATTGTCCTGTGATTAGGCTGGGGTTAAATCGGGCGGTTGCTGGGCAGTGAGGCTGGTTGGGCCTGTTCAGTTCTGTGTCTCTGAAGCCCGTGGCATAACAAAGGTTGGAAACCCCTGCACAGATAGATAAATAATGAATAAGCTACTAACCGAAAGGTGCCCCCAGGGGTAAACAACCTTCAGAGAGGTTGTGTCTCTGCTGACGTCTCCTCTCACAGAGCTTTACCATGGTTTCTGCGGTCAGAGGAGGTGCGCTGACTGGCAGTGGGAGGGCAGGACCATGATCCCTCACATCCCCTCCCTGCAGGAAGGCACTCCCAACCTTGGAACTTTGGAAAGAGAACAGTTAAGAGGGTGAATCAAAATCAGAATCAGATTTAATATCACCAGCATATTTTGTGAAATTTTGCAAACAACAGGAATTCTGCAGATGCTGGAAATTCAAACAACACACATCAAAGTTGCTGGTGAACGCAGCAGGCCAGGCAGCATCTGTAGGAAGAGGTACAGTCGACGTTTCAGGCCGAGACCCTTCGTCAGGACCCTTCGTTAGTCCTCGTTAGTGTTCATTGTCCGTTCAGAAGTTGGACGGTGGAGGGGAGGAAGCTGTTCCTGAAATGGTGGGTGTGTGTCTTCAGGTTCCTGTACCTCTTCCCTGATGAAAAGAGGGCATGTCCTGGGTGACTAGGGTCCTTCATAACAGATGTCAGCCTTCTGAGACATCGCCTTTCGAAGATGTCTTCGATGCTGAGGGAGGGTTGATGGTGGTGGGACGTTGGGGGGATGGGGGAGGTCAGTGCCCATGATGGAGCTGACTGAATTTACAACTTTCTGCAGCTTTTTCCGATTCTGTGCAGCGACCCCTCCACACTAAACGGTGATGCAACTGGTCAGAACGCTCTCCACATTACATCCGTAGAAATTTGCGCGAGTCCTTGATGACGTACCAAGTCAGGTGACAAAGTCAGTCCTGTCAGAACCACATCTCCATTAGCCTTTGAAAAGCAAAACAATTGCGGCACGCCTGAAATAAAACCAGAAAAATCGAGGCGGAACAATGGCGTTTCCATGTGGGTCTCTTTCAGGTGTTCCAGTTTTCTCCCGCATCCTAAAGATGTACCGGAAAGGGATGATGAGTTGTGGTTCTCCGGAATCCTAAAGGTGTATCGGATAGGGATGATGAACTGTGGGCATGCTGCAATGTGCCTGAAGCCTGATGACACTTGTGGGCTGCCCCCAGCACATCCTCGACCATTGAATCAAGTAATGCATTTCTCTACGTAAACACGAGGAATTCTGCAGATGCTGGAAATTCAAGCAACACACACCAAAGTTGCTGATGAATGCAGCAGGCCAGGCAGCATCTCTAGGAAGAGGTACGATTGTAAATGTTGACTGTACCTCTTCCTAGAGATGCTGCCTGGCCTGCTGCGTTCACCAGCAACTTTGATGTGTGTTGCATGCATTTCTCTGTATGTTTTGATATTTCGATGTATGTGTGTTAACTAAAGCCAATCTTTAAAACAGCACTGATATTCAGAGGGACCTTGGGGCCTCGGAGTTCAACTACTGTACAGAGTCTTGTCATCTTCAGAAGTTTTCGGATGACTCTGCCATAGTTGGTGCATCAGCAAGGGAGACGAGGCTGAGTACAGGGCTACGGTAGGAAACTTTGTCACAAGGTGTGAGCAGAATTATCTGCAGCTTAATGTGAAAAAGACTAAGGAGCTGGTGGTAGACCTGAGGAGAGCTAAGGTCCCGGTGACCCCTGTTTCCATCCAGGGGGTCAGTGTGGATATGGTGGAGGATTACAAATACCTGGGGATACGAATTGACGATAAACTGGACTGGTCAAAGAACACTGAGGCTGTCTACAAGAAGGGTCAGAGCTGTCTCTATTTCCTGAGGAGACTGAGGTCCTTTAGCATCTGTCGGACGATGCTGAGGATGTTCTACGAGTCTGTGGTGGCCAGTGCTATCATGTTTGCTGTTGTGTGCTGGGGCAGCAGGCTGAGGGTAGCAGACACCAACAGAATCAACAAACTCATTCGTAAGGCCAGTGATGTTGTGGGGATGGAACTGGACTCTCTGACGGTGGTGTCTGAAAAGAGGATGCTGTCCAAGTTGCATGCCATCTTGGTCAATGTCTCCCATCCACTACATAATGTACTGGTTGGGCACAGGAGTACATTCAGCCAGAGACTCATTCCACCGAGATGCAACACGGAGCGTCATAGGAAGTCATTCCTGCCTGTGGCCATCAAACTTTACAACTCCTCCCTTGGAGGGTCGGACACCCTGAGCAAATAGGCTGGTTTAACTATTTATGGTTCTATTACTATTCATTATTTATGGTGCAACTGTAACGAAAACCAATTTCCCCCAGGATCAATAAAGTATGACTATGACTATGTTTTCTCTGGAGCGGCAGGGCTGAAAGGAGGCTGAAGTGTGGCTCACTCGCGTAGCGGAGAGCATGACGCTGTTACAGCACCAGTGATCGTAAGCTCACGGTCCATTCTCTGTAAGGAGCTTGTATGTTATCTCAGTGACCTGCTGGGTTTCCTCCAAATGCTCCGGTTTCCTCCCACGTTCCGAGAAGATGTACGGGTTAGGGTTGGTGAGTCGTGGGAACGCTATGTTACACTGGACGCACGGCAACACTTGCGGGCTGCCCCCAGGACATCCTGGTTGTTGACGCAAGCAACACACTTCACTGTGTTTTGATGTTTCAGTCTACACATGACAAATAAACCGAATCTTTCTTTCTTGATAGAAGATTACAAGAGGCATAGATATGGTAGACAGACAGTATCTTTTTCCCAGGGTTGAAACGCCTAATACCAGGAGCATGCATCTAAGGTGAGAAGGGGTAGTTTCAAAGGAGATGTGAAGGGCAGTTTTTTACATGGAGAGTGGTGTGTGCCTGGAATGTGCTGCCTGGGGGTGGTGGTAGAGGCGAATACGAAAGAGAAACATAAGATCTTGCGGATGCTAGAAATCCAGATGAACACACACGAAGTACTGGAGGAACTCACAAGCATCGTCAGATGGTGACACTGTTTGGTTGCATTATGGCCTGCTATGGAGACAGCAGTGCCCTTGAACAGACACGTGGAATGCGTCGGCACTGTGGACCGCTGGCAGGTCTGATTCACTGTTCATTGGTGGGACCAGCGGCGGAGCTGGTCCCAGAGGTGGTGTGGTGCGGAGTCCACACTGGTGTTGGTGCTGCCCTCCAGTGTTTGCTCGGTGGAAGACAAGCTGTGTGACATTCGACTGCACACTGCTGCAACAATCGTGGACTATATATTTTTTTGTGAGACTATATTTTTCTGATATTGTATATGTGCTGTACAAGCATTGTGCTGTGAATAACTGTTGGTACTGTGTTTAGCATCTTGGCCCTGGAGTAACACCATTTCATGCGGCTGTATTCATGTCTGGTTGAACGACAATTAAACTTGAATTTGATCTTGAAAACAAGATAAAATATCCACACAAACTTCATTAAACCATTCTTTCATTTCCCGCCTCTCCTACAGCTTGTCTCCTGAAGACGCGGACCCTACTGGTATCTCCTTTGCCAGACAACTGAAGTGAGTCATTCCCAACACTCTGAAGCCAGATTGGAGGTGCGCACACCAACAAATTCAGGCAGTACAGTTGAGGCAATCAGAAAGAAAACTCGATTCCTGTTGAAGGTCTTTTCTTCCATAGCCAGACGTTGGAGCCTGGACGAGAACGTTCTGTTGTCTCCTGTTGGCTTGTCTGTTCGGAAGACCCCAGGCAGATGCAGGTGGAGGGTGATGTACGTGTGTACAGTTACATCAGACAGAGTCCGAAGTCTGGATGGTCCACGGGAGAGGCTGACTCACCTCCATCGGATGCCAGGAGCTGGGAGGACGTGGATGAACATAAGGTTGGAGAGACGGACGTGGACAGGCAGAGTTCCCCAGCTGGTATCTTTGGATACAGAGCAACATGTCCCACTATCAGCGAGATGGTGACCAGGGAGGCAGAGGAAAACTCCCTCCCTGCCCACTGCTCGCTGGAAGCGAGCGAAGAGAAGTGTTCTCGGACGCGGAATCTGGGTGGAAATGGACAGATCGAACCTTGGCGGACTCCAGGCAGTAAAAGTAGGTACCTCACACCGTGCATGCACAGATCACTAGAAGCTCACAGCTGACCTGACAATGGGAGCTCACTAAATCCTGGGCTATTCACAATAAAAGTCCCAGAGTCCCATGTGAGCACAGAACTGTGAGAGGGGCAGGACTGAGGGAGGGTCACACTGTGGGAGGGGTGGTACTGAGGGAGGGGCAGTACTGAGGGAGGGGTGGTATTGTGGGAGGGGCGGTACTGAGGGAGCATCACACTGTGGGGGGGTGGTACTGAGGGAGAAGTGGTATTGAGGGAGGGGCAGTACTGAGGGAGGGGTGGTATTGTGGGAGGGGCGGTACTGAGGGAGGGTCACACTGTGGGAGGGGTGGTACTGAGGGAGAGTCACACTGTGTGAGAGGGTGGTACTGAGGGAGGGTCACACTGTGTGAGAGGGTGGTACTGAGGGAGAGTCACACTGTGGGAGGGGCAGTACTGAGGGAGTGTCACACTGTGGGAGGGGTGGTACCGAATGAGGTCACACTGTGGGAGGGGTGGTACCGAATGGGTTCACACTGTGGGGCGGTGGTACTGAGGGTGGGTCAAACTGTGGGAGGGGTGGTACTGAGGGAGGGTCTCACTGTGGGAGGGGTGGTACTGAGGGAGGGTCTCGCCGTGGGAGGGGTGGTACTGAGGGAGGGGAGGTTCTGAGGGGGCTCACGCTGTAAACCGTTGTACTATTGGAGTGGCCACTGAGCACATCTACAAGGTGCTGCCACAAGAAAGCAGCATCCATTACCAAGGGCCCTCATTGCCCAGGTCACGCTCTCTTCTCGCTGCTGCCATCAGGAAGGAGGTACAGGAGCCTCAGGACTCACACCACCAGGTTCAGAAACAGTTATTACCCCTCAACCATCAGGCTCCTGAACCAGAGGGAATAACTTCATTCACACCAACTTTGAACTGATTCCTCAACCCAATGGACTCTCTGTCACGGACAGGACTCTACAACTCATGCTCTCAGTATTATTTATTTATTATTCATTATTTATTTGCACAGGTTTGGCTTTTTTGCACATTTGTTGCTCGTTAGTCTTTGTCTATGTATAGTTTGTAAGAAACTCCATTGTATTTCTTTATTTTCCTATAAATCCCTGCAGGAAAATTAATCTGAAGGTGACACTGTATATGGTTGCAAATGCATACATCGATAATAAATTTACTTTGAACTTTGACCTTTGGTAGTGAGGGGACACACCTTCATTGTAGGAACACGTGCTACCATTATCTGCTTTATACGTGGGGCTGGGCAATATCACTGTTGTAATGTTCTGTGACGCTGACAGAAACCGAGGAGTTAGACAGGGATGTGCATTAAAGAGGGACGACACGGTCTCCTCGATCAGAAGGGTTTTGAGGAGCCGAGTGATGGGCTGTCACTCCTGACGTCTCTTTGATCTACTGGTAAATCCAGAAGAAATTTTTCACCATGAAGGCTCTAAAGGGGAAGGTGGAGGTGGGTGGTAATAACAGGAGAGAACATAAAACAGCTCAAAGATGGTAGTAACACTGTATTGGTGCTGCCCCCAGTGGAAGACTATGTGGGAGGCAAAGGTTGGATTGATCTTGGAGTAGGCACAACATCGTGGGCCAAAGGGACTGTACTGTTCTATGTTCTATACAGTAAATGACCCCAACGGACTCACAGGTGAAGTGTCGCCTCACCTGGAAGATGTCCTTCAACTCCTCCCTCACTACCACTTAGAGCACCGAACAGTACTTCCAGGCGAAGCAACACTTCATCTGTGACACACATCAAAGTTGCTGGTGAACGCTAACCCTTTCTTCAGTTAGTCCTGACAAAGGGTCTCGGCCTGAAACGTCGACTGTACCTCTTCCTAGAGATGCTGCCTGGCCTGCTGCGTTCACCAGCAACTTTGATGTGTGTTGCTTGAATTTCCGGCATCTGCAGAATTCCTCGTGTTTGCATTTTTAACTTCACCTGTGAGAATGTTGGGGTCATCTTCTGTACCTGGTGCTCCCAGTGTGGCCTCCTGTGTATTGGTGAGACCCGACGTAGATTGGGAGACTGCTTTGTCGAGCACCTGCACTCCGTCCACCAGAAAAAGTGGGATTGCCCAGAGGCCACTTTAATTCCACATCCCATTCCCAACCCAAAGTGTCAGTCTGTGGCCTCCTCTACTGTCACAAAGAGGCCACACTCAGGTTGGAGGAGCAACACCTTATATTCCATCTGGGTAGCCTCCAACCTGATGGCATGAACATCGACTTCTCTAACTTCTGGTAATGCCATCACCATTCCCCATTCCCACTTCCCTCTTCGACCTTATCTCCGGACCTGCCCATCACCTCCCTCTGGTGCTCCTCCCCCTTCCCTTTCTTCCGTGGCCTTCTGTCCTCTCCTATCAGATTCCCCTTTCTCCAGCCCTGTATCTCTTTCACCAATCAACTTCCCCGCTCTTTACTTCACCCCCCCCACCTCCCGGTTTCACCTATCACTTTGTGTTTCTTCCCCCTTCCCCTCCCCCCCACCTCCTCACCCTCACTCCTCCTCTTTTTGTCTCCAGTCCTGGTGAAGGGTCTCGGCCTGAAGTGTCGACTGCACTCTTTTCCCTAGATGCTGCCTGGCCTGCTGAGTTCTGTGCGAGTCAATAAATTGCAGCCTGACATAAGTATTAGTATTGTCCAGATAATCCACGGCACCCGAAGAAACCAATGAGATCGCGTTTCCCGTGGATTTATTGTGGCAATTGGCAAATTACAGTGGGTCCGTGCTGAGACAGGAGTTAATTCTAGCCATAGCCAACCTCTTGAAGCACTTCATCACCGTAGATGTGAGAGCTACTGGGCGATAGTCGTTAAGGCAGCTCGCTGGATTATAAAACAAAAACGATTCCGTGATCCCAGACCATTGAGAGCTTTAAAAACAAGTGAGAGAACTTATAAATAATTTTTAAAAGATTCAGGAAGCCATTGCAGAGTAGCTCATACAGGAATGGAATGTTCCTTCATCCTGTTTCAGTTAAAAGTCTCGCAGCGGTGTACCGAATGAGTTGAAGTTTGTCAATAGATTGCTCTGGAAGGCCAGTAAGAAGTGCCTTGCGGTGATCTAATCTATTTAAAATAAAAGTGTGAATTAGCTTTTCAGCGTCATTATGTGACAGAAGCGAACATACCTTTGCAATATTTGTTAAGTGTAGAAATGCTGCTCTGCTCACTTTCTTTGTGGGATTTAAAATTCAAATCGGAATCAAAGATAACACGCAGGCTCATTACTTCTGGTTTTACAAAGGAAGCCAAGTTGGAAAATTTATCTAGAAGTTTATCTCTTAGCTTTTGGACCAGCCAGAAGTACTTTAGTGTTATCTTCACTTAGTTTTTAGAATTGTTGCTCATTGACTTGTTTATTGCTGTCATCAGGCCCAACCGAGATATACAATTATATGTCTTCCGTACAGCTGTGCAAATAAAGTTTATGTTCTTGAATGATGTCTCTGAAGGGGAGTATGTGTAAGGAGACGAGCAGGGGCCAAGACAGCTTCCCTGAGGAACATCAAAAGGTTCATTGTATCTCTTAGAGAATTGCCTCCAATATGAAAAAGACCAATTAAGCGCACCGCCAAAGGGGTCATCCCAATCCTCAACCTTAACCTTAAAGAATGCTAGCCTCAGTGACAACCTTGAGGAGGCATACTAAACTTTGAACGGTAGGATTCTCTACAGTGGCGGTCACCTACTTCAGTAAGAACGTTATTAAGTCGGAGAGAGTTCAAAGAGCATTCCAAACGCTGCCAGAACTCAAGGGCCTGACTTCTAGGGAGAGGGTTGGGCAGGCTGGGACTTTGCTCTTTGGAGCGTAGGAGACCAAGGTTCCTGAAGATTGTTACTGCCTGCAGTGGTGGTAGAGATAAGCTCCCACTGGCGTGCCTCTCAAATAGTCTCTGATGGCCAAGTGCAGATCCTGGCCTTCACATTTGGCTTAGCTACGAAGCCTGATGGAACTATTTCTACTGACAGGAGAAGGGGCAAAGGCGGTTTACTGGCACCTTAAAACCAGTCACATTGGGCAGACGGGTCACGTCAGCTATGGCTGGCGGGTCATCCAGGAGAAGGAAATCTCTGATCTCAAACCTTGCGGCTATACCCAGCCATGGGGAAGGCTTCGGGAGTAAACCCTGAGGGAAAGTCTAGAGATGGAGTTCCTGAGCTAGTCTGATGTTGGGTTGAATGCTGATGACAACTCCTGTGGCACCACTGGTACCAGACTGTATCGGTCTCTTTGGACTCATCAGCAGCGTGGAGAGGGGCAGCTTGCTACATGGGCACCACTTGCTCTCCGTATCGAACTGCCTGGCTTGTGTATCGTGTAGACCGGCGGGATGCAACATCCATAGTTGACCCCGACCATCAAAAGGTCTCAAGGTTTATAAAATTGTACAGGACGTAGATAGGCGAGCACGTACAGTCTTCTTCTCAGGGAAAGGGAACCAACAACTGAAGGGCATTGTTTTCAGGTGAGAGGGAAAAGTGCCTAAGGAGAGAAATAAACAGTTGATGTTATGGGTCATACCCCTTCAGGACTGGAAAGGGAGGGGCAGAAACCAGAATGTGAAGTGGGGGGGTGTTAGCCTTCAACCTGATGGCACGAACATTGATTTCTCTAGCTTCTAGTAATTTCTTCCCCCATTTCCACCTCTCTCTCTTCCATTTCTCATTCTGGCTCCCATCTCACCCCTTCTCTTCTCCTCACTTGCCCATCAACTCCCTCTGGTGACCCTCCTCCCTCCCTTTCTCCCATGGTCCACTCTCCTCTCCTATCAGATTCCTTCTTCTTTAGCCATTTATATCTTCCATCTATCACCTCCCAGTGCCTCACTTCATCGCCCCTCCCTCCCTCCCCACCCACCCACCTACCTTCCCCCTCACCTGGTCTCACCTATCACCTCCCAGTGTCTCACTACATCCCCCTCCCCCACCCCCACCCCCACCCCCATCCCCATCCCCATACCTTCCCCCTCATCTGGTCTCACCTATCACCTCCCAGTGTCTCACTTCATCCCCCCTCCCCACCCACCTTCCCCCTCACCTGGTCTCACCTATCACCTCCCAGTGTCTCACTTCATCCCCCTCCCCCACCCCACCCACCTTCCCCCTCACCTGGTCTCACCTATCACCTCCCAGTGTCTCACTTCATCCCCCCACCCCCACCCCCCTTCCCTCTCACCTGGTCTCACCTATCACCTCCCAGTGTCTCATAAGTATTTATCCCCTTTAATATGACATACAAAAGTATCACAGGTGCAGCCCATTGGTTTTAGAAGTCACATAATTATTTAAATGGAGATCACTGTGTGCAGTCAAGTTGTTTCAATTGATTGTAGTGAAAATACACCTGTATCTGGAAAGACTGACTGCTGGTGAGTCAGTATCCTGGCAAAAGCTACACCATGAAGACAAAATAATTCTCCAAGCAGCTCCACAAAAAGGTTATTGAAAAGCGCAAGTCAGGAGATGGATACAAGAAAATTTCCAAGTCACTGAATATCCCCTGGAGTACAGTTGAGTCAATCATCAAGAAATGGAAAGAATATGGCTCAGCTGTAAATCTGCCTAGAACAGGCCGTCCTCTAAAACTGAGTGACCGTGCAAGAAGGGGACTAGTGAGGGAGGCCACCGAGAGACCTATGACAACTCTGGAGGAGTTACAAGCTTCAGTGGCTGAGATGAGAGAGACTGTACATACAACAACTGTTACCTGGGTGCTTCACCAGTCACAGCTTTATGGGAGAGTTGGAAAGAGAAAGCCACTGTTGAAAAAAAAACTCACATGAAATCTTGGCTACAGTTTGCCAGAAGGCATGTGGGAGACTCTGGAGTCAGTTAGAAGAAAGTTCTGTGGTCTGATTAAACCAAAATTAAGCTTTCAGTCTGAACATTATGTCTGGCATAAACCAAACACTGGACATCATTGTAAACACACCATCCCTACTGTGAAGCATGGTGGTGGCTGCATCGTGCTGTGGGGATGCTTCACTGTAGCAGCCCCGGGTGGCTTGAGAAGGTAGAGGGTAAAATGAATGCAGCAAAATACAGGGAAATCCTGGAGGAAAACCTGATGCAGTCTGCAAGAGAACTGTGACTTGGCAGAAGATTTGTTTTCCATCAAGACAATGACCCCAAGCATAAAGCCAAAGCTACACAGGAATGGCTTAAAAGGTTAATGTCCTGGAGTGGCCAAGTCAGAGTCCAGACCTCAATCCAATTGAGAATTTGTGGCTGGTCTTGAAAAGGGCTGTTCACTCACGATCCCCCTGCAATCTGACAGAACTGCTCAAGCTCTGTCACGAAGAGTGGGGAAAATATGCAGTAGCCAGGTGTGCAGAGCTGATAGAGACCTATCCACACAGACTCAAGGCTGTAATTGCTGCCAAAGGTGCATCTGCTAAATACTGACTTGAAGGGGAAATTAAAGGTTACGGGGAAAAGACAAGTAGGTGGAGATGAGTCCATGGCCAGATCAGCCATGATCTTATTGAATGGCCGAGCAGGCTTGACGGACTAGGTGGCTGACTCCTGCTCCTATTTCTTATGTTCTTGACTACTTATGCAATCAATTATTTTGTGTTTTACATTTGTAATTAATTTGTAGAGATCTAGTTTCACTTTGACACAAAAGTCTTTTTCTGTCGATCAGTGTCAAAAAAGCCGAATTAAGTCCACTGTGGCTCAATGTTGTAAAACAATAAAACATGAAACTTTCCAAGGACGGTGAATACTTTTTATAGGCACTGTACTACAGCATTGTGCAGAAGTGTTAGGCAACCTCGATATACTGTATATATACATGCCTAAGGCTTTTGCACAGTGCTGTAGAGTTCATGCAGGCAAGTGGCATTAGTGTAGATAGGCATGATGGCCAACATAGATGTGATGGGCTGAAGGGCCTGTTTCTATGGTGTACAGCTCTATGACTCTGAGAGGCTGAGGCCTAGACAGGACTAATCTACACGATTTTATCATCCACCAAATCTGCCAATGCAGGAACGAACCTGTTGCAACTTGTCTTTCCCTGGAGTATACGAGGGCAAGGATGACCTTATAGAAGTTCCTATAATCATGAAGGGCATAGACACACAAGGTGAATAGGGATCAAGGATCAACTTTATTCGATATACACATTTACATGGATTAGGAATTTGCTGTGGTGTGTCGGTGTGTGGTGTGTTGAACAAAAAACAACATTCAACAATTATAAAGAATGAAGAATTATATCAAAATAAATTTAAGACAGGAGTTCCCTTCCTTCTTTATGTCATGGACGCTTACCATTATCCGAGGGACTGTGAACCCCAGGCTGGGAACCCTCGAGTTAGAGGTGAAAGTACGGATTTGTAATGGGAGAGGAGAACATACAGTATTTAAAAGGGATCATCGACGCTGCTAATTTAAACCACTCTAGGGTATTACATCTGGTGATTTAATCTGGCAGATGAGGGCTGGAGGATTAGAGAGAACAAATATTCCAAGAGCCACGTGTCTCCTGGAACAATAGTTTGCTTTTCTCTGTGACTGGTGACAAACTGCAAACGACAGTGCGCTTGTTAAACACTGGTCAGCAAAGTACTGACATTGTAAACCAGCTAGGCGTGCGTCACGTCACTAGACAATTAAAGTTACAAGGGAGACGGCACGTGGCACTTGGACAGCCAAAAGAGGAGTGAATTTGGGAGCTTTAGTTTTACAGCATGTAATCTCTAGAACATTGGAACGAGAAACCCTTAAATCCATGGATTTCTTCAAAATTCAGAGTAAATTTATTATCAAAGTGCATATGTCAGAGTCAGAATCAGATTTAATATTTCCGGCATATGTCGTGAAATTTGTTGTTTTCCGGCCACAGTACAGAGCAATACATCATAAGAAAATACTATAAATGACAATAACAAGTATCTATAAATATGATAAATTAAACAAATAGTGCAGAAAGTGGAAAAGTGGGGAGGTAGTTCCTGGGTTCAATGTCCATTCAGAAATCGGATGGCAGAGAAGAATCTGTTCCTGAGTCGCTGAGTGTGGGTCTTCAGGATCCTGTACCTCCTCCCCAGGGGTAGAAATGAGAAGGGGGCATGTCCTGGGTAAACTGTCTCAAGATTCATCTTCTTGTAGCATTTACAGGAAAATAAAGAAATACTGTACAACAGAATCATTGAAAAACTATACAGAAACAGGGACTGACAAACAACCAATATGCAACAGACAAACTCTGCAAATAAAAAAATAACTAAGTGCTTGATCTTGCTATTTACACACTCAGTGGCCACTTTATTAGGTACACCTGTACACCTGCTGGTTAATGCAAATATCTAATCAGCCAATCATGTGGCAGCAAATCGATGCATAAAAGCATGCAGGCATGGTCAAGAGGTTCAGTTGTTCAGACCAAATGTCAGAATGGGGATCTAAGTGATTTTGACCGTGGAATGATTGTTGGTGCCAGACGGGGTGGTTGGAGTATTCCAGAAACTGCTGATCTCCTGAGATTTTCACGCACAACAGTTTAGAGTTCACAGAGAATGGTGCGAGAAACAAAAAAACATGTAACATCCAGTGAGCGGCAGTTCTGTGGGTGAAAACACCTTGTTAATGAGAGAGGTCAGAGGAGAATGGCCAGACTGGTTCAAGTTTTGAACTTGAACCTTGAACTTTGAAGCTGATAGGAAGTTGATAGTAACTCAAGTAGCCACAAGTTACAACAGCATTTCTGAATACAGAATATGTCAAACCTACAGCAGTAGAAGACGTCAGGCATACACAATGGCCACTTTATTAGGTATGGGATGTACTAATAAAGTGAGTCTGCTCTGAGTGTACATTCGTCGCAGAGGCAGAGAACTCACATTCTTATCGACGCGCCGTGGACTGCATCCTATCCGGATGCATCCCAGCTCGGTACGGCAACGGCTCTGCCCATGACCACAGGAAACTGCAGAGAGTTGTGGACACAGCTCAGCGCGTCACAGAAACCAGCCTCCCCTCCATGGACTCTGTCTACACTTCTCAATGCGTCAGTACAGCAGCCAGCACAATCAAAAACCCCACCCACCCCAGACATTCTCTTTCCTCCCCTCTCCCATCGGGCAGAAAATCTCATACCACTAGGCTCAAATACAGCTTCTATCCTGTTGTTATCAGATTCTCGAATGGACCTCTGGTACGATAGCTTGGACTCTCAGCCTCACATTCTATCTCATTATAATTTTGCACATTATTATTTACCCACACACACTTTCTCTGTGATTCTTACACTTTATTCTGCATTGCTACTGTTAATGATTGATTGATTGAATACCAGAATGATTCCTGGGATGGCAGGACTTTCATATGATGAAAGACTGAATCGACTAGGCTAATACTCCCTGGAATTTAGAAGATTGAGGAGGGATCTGATTGAAATGTATAAAATTCTAAAGGGATTGGACAGGCTAGATGCAGGAAGATTGTTCCCAATGTTGGGGAAGTCCAGAACGAGGGGTCACAGTTTGAGGATAAAGGGGAAGCCTTTTAGGACCGAAATTAGGAAAAACTTCTTCACACAGAGTGGTGAATCTGTGGAATTCTCTGCCACAGGAAACAGTTGAGGCCAGTTTGGACCAGTGGAAATGGTCCAGAAGGGTTATATGGAAACTATTATTACCATTTTTCTTAACAACTAATACCATTACTTAGCCTAATAGGTTAGATTTACCACAGTACATAATTACCTATTTAAATGTTTATTTTCCTTTTATATCATCTCAATGTGTACTTAAGAATGTATAAATAATTGTAGTTTTATACACATAAAAAAATGGAAAAGGTTATATGTGTGAAAAAATTACATGATATTTGTGAATTCCTTATCCAAATAAAAATAAAATTTAAAAAAAAAGGGAGTTAGATATGGCCCTTGTGGTTAAAGGGATCGGGGGTATGGGGGGGGGAAGGCTGGTACAGGGTTCTGAGTTGGATGATCAGCCATGATCATACTGAATGGCAGTGCAGGCTCGAAGGGCCAAATGGCCTACTCCTGCACCTATTTTCTATGTTTCTATGTTCTTCTATGTTATAAGTTCAAGGTAAGTTTATTGTTAAAGTACCTATGTGTCACCATATACAATCCTGAAATTCATTTAATTGCAGGCATTCACATAGATACAAAGCAACAACAGAGCCAGTGAAAGACCACAAAGCAAAGACAAAGAAACAACTAATGTGCAAAAGATTGTACAATTACAAATAAGAAGTAATAATAATAATAAGCAAATAAATACATAAATAATGAATAAATCGAGAACATGAGATGAAGAGTCCTTGAAAAATGAGTCCATTAGTTGTGGGAACAGTTCAGTGATGGGGTGAGTGAAGTCGAGTGAAGTTATCCCCTCTGGTTCACAAGCCTGATGGTTGAGGGGTAATAACTGTTTCTGAACCTGGTGGTGAGGGTCCTGCGGCTCCTGTACCTCCTTGCTGATCTCAGTAGCAAGAAGCGAGCGTGTCCTGGTGGTGGAGATCCCTGATGATAGAGGCTGCTTTCCTACGACACCGTTTCACATAGAAGGGCTCAGTGCTGGGCAGGGCTTTTCCCGTGACGGACTGGGCCGTGTCCATTACTTTCCGTAGGATTTTCTGTACAAGCCATTGGTACCATACCGGGCTGTGATGCAACAGTCGATGTACTCTCCATCACACATCTGCGGAAGTTTATCAAAGTTTAGATGTCGTTCCGAAGCAAAACTGCTCTGGAACAAGTGAGAATAGTAAAGCAGTATCAATCAGAATCAAGTATAACAATGTCCACACGTGTCGTGAAATTTGTTGTCTGCGGCAGCAGTACAATGCAGCACATGATAATAGAGAAAAAACTGAATTACAGTAATTATATATATAATAGTATATTTAAAATAATGCAAAAACAGAAATAATTTAAAAAGTGAGGTAATGTTCATGAGTTCAATGTCCATTTAGAAATCACATCCCAGAGGGGAGGAAGCTGTTCCTGAATCACTCAGTGTGTGCTTTCAGGCTCCTGCACCTCCTTCCTGATGGTCAGGGCCTGTCCTGAGTGAAGGGGGTCGTTAATAATGGACGCTGCCTTTCTGAGGCACTGCTCCTTGAAGATGTCCTGGATACTACGAAGGCTAGTACCCAAGATGGAGCTGACTAATTTTACAACTTTCTGTAGCTTCTTTCAGTCCTGTGCAGAAGAAACCCCCACCCTCCTCACCACTGATACCAGACGGTAATGCAGCCAGTCAGAATAACATCTGTCCCAGCTTCCTCCACCCCTGAATGCTTCACAGCCAATGAATACCCAGCTAATTGGTGCCTCATTTTCACACGGCAAAATGCTCCCAAACACCAGTAAGATATTGATAAATATAAGTGGTTGTGGGGAGCTGGAATTCTTCAGCAGGTTATGGACGGTAGTCTCCTGTAGATGCTGTCAGTGGTGGAGAGGACTGTGTCTATGATGGACGGGGCTGAACTGGTGAATCAATGGTTTCATTCTCTCTTGAGATGGGACCCTGCCAGGTTGGCCAACCATCAGGCTCTTGAACAAAAGGGATAACTGCATTCACTTGTCTGTCCATTGAGATGTTCCCACAACCAATGATTGCACTGTAAAGACCCTTTATCTTGTTAGGTCATGTTCTCGTTACTTATTTATATTTGCATTTGCACAGCTTGTTGTCTTCTGTGCTCTACTCGATCTTTTATTGATCCTGTTACTGTTCTATAGATTTGCTGAGCATGCCTGAAGAAAGTGAATCTCAGGGTTATATGAGGTGACATTTATGTACTCTGATAATAAAATTTACTTTGAACTTTGAATATGTTAAGTAACATGGGCAAGGGGATAAACATTGGACTCAGATACTGTAGAGTAACCTCCCTGCTGTTCTGTGTGTCTCAGTAACTGTGAAAGCACGATTCAAGAAACAGCCATGCGTAGAACGTGGTACACAGAACATACAACAGTACAGTTCAGTTCAGGCCCTTTGACTTTCCTGATGAAGGGTCTTGGCCCAACACATCAACAGTATTTCCCTCTCCCTTTCCTCTTTCTAAATTGCATAAATAAATGGTTAACCCAATAGTAAAATATACTTTACAAATATGGTTTCAATTTTGAAAATTTATTGGGCTGAATCATTTTATTCTAGCAAGTCCTATTATTTGTTTTTTTAACCCTCTATCATGGATCAAGCCTATTTGGCTTGGAAAACTAAAGGTTTATTAAGATTTTGTGATCTATTTTTGGATAATTGTTTCATGTCTTTTGAACAATTATCTAATAAATATAATTTGCCTAGATCCCATTTCTTTAGATATTTACAGATTAGAAGTTTTTAAAATACTGTTGTTCCTACCTTCCCGAATTTATATTCAGCAGTATTTCCTTCTATAGACGCTGCCTGACTTGCTGAGTTCCTGTGTTTTGAGTGTGTTGCACAAAATTTCTAGCATTTGCAGAGTCTCTTGTGTTTATAAAGTGGGATAGAGCTACAGGGAAAGAGATAGAGAGGGAGAGACAGTAAAAGAGAGAGAATGTCGATAGTTTGTTTACCTCCTTAAATGCTGCCTGGCCTGCTGAGTTCCTTCAGCATTTAGTGTGTTTTCCTCTGGATTTCCAGTACCTGCAGAGAGAAGAAGTTACAGAGAAAAAGGTATACATAGAGAGAGAGAGAGAGAGAGAGATAGAGAGAGAGAGACAGTGTGTGATACAGAGAGAGGGAGATTACGAGAGAGACAGAAAAACATGTAGAAAGTGAGGTGGGGAGTGACTGAGGTAGAATTACAGAGAGAGAGAGAGAGATAACATTATTTACGTATTCCCCTCCATAGATGCTGCCTGACCTGCTGTGTTCCTCTGGCATTTTATGTGTGTTGCCTGGGGCTGTCTGGATAGCCAGTCTTTATTCCAGGGTAGGAATGTCAAATTGTTGTGGGAATGTGCACAGCTATCAGGCACAAGGGGAAAAGTTTAAAAGGAGATTTACGAGGCAATTATTTTTTAACACAGGGACTGCTGGGTGCCTGGGACATGTTGGCAGGGGAGTGTTGAAAGCAGATACAAAAGAGGTGTATAAGAGGCAGTCAGACAGACCCAATGACAGACAGGGAATGGAGAGATGTAGACTGTGCAGTTTTGATTTTGCATCCTGGTCAGCACCGACATGCTCAGCCGAGCGGTCTGTTTTCCTGTGCTATACTGTTCCATGTTCTGTGAAAGCAGGAAGCACAGTGCCTAGTCTATCTCACTAGGAAAAGCTACAACGAATGATATGGAGTTATAGAGCAGAAATAGGCCCTTCAGCCCATCCAGTAAGTGCCAAAGTGTCCTCCTGCCTGGTCCCATCAACCTGCACCTGGACCATCGGCTTCCACACCCCTCCCATTCACTTACCTATCCAAACCTCTCTTAAGTGTTGAAATCAAACCCCACATCTATCACTTGCACTGGCAGCTCGTTCCACACTCTCACCACCCTCTGAGTGAAAAAGTTCTCCCTCAGGTTCCCCTTAAACATTTCACCTTTCACCCTTAACCCATGACCTATAGTTGTCATCTCTCCAAACCTCCGTGGGAAAAGCCTGCTTGAATATACCTCTATCAAATCTCCCCTCACTCTCCTACACTCCAGGAAATAAAGTCTGAACCTGTTCAACCTCTCCTGATAACTCCGATCCTCAAGACCAGCAACATCGTGGAAACTTCCTCTGCACTCTTTCAACCCCTTTTTGACGTCTTTCCTGTAGGTAGGTTACCAAAACTGCACACGGTACTCTAACAAAATGCTGGAGGAACTCTTTAGACTGGGCAGCATCTGTGGAAAAAAGTACAGTCGACGTTTTGGGCCAAGACCCTTCAACTGTACTCTTTCCCACAGATGCTGCCTGACCTGCTAAGTTCCTCCAGAATTTTGTGTGTTGCTTGGACTTCCAGCATCTGCAGATTTTCTCTTGCTCACAATACTCCAAAGTAGGCCTCACCAACGTCTTGAACAACTTCAACATAGCATCCCATTTCCTGTACTCAATACATTGACTTATGAAGGCCAATATGCCAAAAACTCTCTTTATGACCCTATCTATCTGTGATGCCACTTTCAAGAAATTGAAACATTCCCCTCATTGCCTGCCATTTAAGACCATAAGCCATCAGAGCAGAATTAGGCCATTCAGCCTATCAAGTCTGCTCTGCCTTTCGTGGCTGATTTTTTATCTCTCTCAACCCCATTCTCCTGCCTCCTCCCCATTAACCTTTCACTGATCTCCTGCTAACCTTACTAAGCAAGAACCTATCAACCTCTGCTTTAAATATTCCCAGTGATTTGGCCTCCACCACCATCTGTGGCAATGAATTCCACAGATTCACCACCATCTGGCTAAAGAAATTCCTCCTCATCTCTGTTCTAAACGGACGTCCCTCTATTCTGAGGCTGTGCCCTCTAGTCCTAGACTCCCCTACGGTAGGAAATATCTTCTACATGTCCACCGTATCTGGACCTTTTAAAATTCAATAGTTTTCAATGAGATCTTTCTTCATTCTTCTAAACTCTAGCGAGTACAAGCCCAGATCCATCAAACGCTCAAATATGCGAAAATGCACGTTGTCTTCCTGTAATGAAAATAATTTTAGATCAGCCCAGTCTGAAACATATTTAAGAGCTGGGATCAAAATTAAAAATAATACTAGCGTTGCGCATTTCGTTGCTTTAAGAGGAGGCGTGTAACAGGGCGGGCGCTATGACCCGGGAGGGGAATAATCGTCGCTGTCTGGGTTTGGTTTCTGGAACACTGCAAGTTTGGATCGCGATTCAGTTCGTTTGAGATTCTTTGCTATTTAATCCGCTCCGGTGATTTCATTGCGCCGTACAGCAAGTTAGTTTGACAGACGCATACATCTGTTGCCGGCGATCTAATAGCACCCTGGCAAGATAAAAAGGGCGTTTCTGATTTCCAAAGGGCAGTGGACAACTTTTAACGTTTGATCTCAACTGAGAGGCGAAGGTAAGGAACAGAAAAAAAAGTTTAGGACTGAATAACTGATCCTACATTGATTTTTTTAAACAACAGAAACAGTAAATAAAGATCTTTACAAAAGTAAATGTTAAAAATATCGTTGCTTAATAAACTTTAGAATGTTTCAAGACTTTTTTAAAAAGTTATAAATTTGGCACCGACGTTAAATTGGAACTAATTATGAAATAAAATTTCTCCGATTAATTAGATGCTATGTTAAATCAGAAGTTTTTTTTGTCTTTAGAGAGAGAACTGTGGTAAATAGGTTTTGAAATGTTATTAATTAGGACTGTAGTGAGGAGAAATCTGTTTTAACACTATTATATTAGATGAGATTATTTTCCCAACAGAAGAGACAGGAGTTGTCCGCCTCCTCGGGGACTGTGCGCGTTCTGAAGACTCGCTTACTGACAGGTTAGCGGCGTTTAATGGTTCGCTGTTTTCTGCTATTTAATTCTGCGGCAGAGACAGCCTGAACCAGACGCTCAGTTTCGCCCTCCCTGTGTATGTGGCGCCATCTGCTGGTAGTACTGACATCTGCAGAGCTGGGGGGCAACCCATTCAGAATCATATTCACTGGCGTATACAGTACAGTATCGTGAAATTTGTTTTGCGGTAGCAGTACACTGCAATACATTAAAAACTATAAATTACAGCAAGGAATACATATTTAATATTTAATTATATCTAAGTGTGTGTGTATATATATATATATCTCATGAGCACATCTACATGAAACGCTGTCACAGGAAAGCAGCATCCATCAGGGACCCCCACCACCCAGGTCACGCTCTCTTCTCACTGCTGTCATCAGGAAGGAGGCACAGAGCCTCAGGACTCACACCACCAGGTTCAGGAGCAGTTATTACCCCTCAACCATCAGGCTCCTGAACCAGAGGGAATAAATTCACTCAAGTTCACTTGCCCCATCACTGGACAGTTCCCACAAACTATGGACTCACTTTTAAAGATTCTTCACCTCATGTTCTCGTTATTTATTGCTTATTTATCATTATTTTTCTTGTTCTTTATTTGTGTATTTGGAGTTTGTTGTCTCCTGCACACGGGTCCTCTTGTGTCTGGCCTTTCATTGATTCGATTGTGTTTCTTGGATTTACTGTGAATGCCCACAAGAAAATTAATCTTAGGGTTGTATATGGTGAGATATATGTACTATGTACAGTGGTGTTGTGGGGATGGAACTGGACTCTCTGACGGTGGTGTCTGAAAAGAAGATGCTGTCCAAGTTGCAAGCCATCTTGGTCAATGTCTCCCATCCACTACATAATGTACTGGGTGGGCACAGGAGTACATTCAGCCAGAGACTCATTCCACCGAGATGCAACACAGAGCGTCATAGGAAGTCATTCCTGCCTGTGGCCATCAAACTTTACAACTCCTCCCTTGGAGGGTCAGACACCCTGAGCCAATAGGCTGGTCCTGGACTTATTTCCTGGCATAATTTACATATTACTATTTAATTATTTATGGTTTTATTACTATTTAATTATTTATGGTGCAACTGTAACGAAAACCAATTTCCCCCGGGATCGATGAAGTATGACTATGACTATGACTAATAAGCTTACTCGTAACTTGGGTATTTATTTACTTGTTCATTATATTTAAATAAATACATAGTGCAAAAAGCAGGAAAGAAAGTGAGGTACAGCAGTGTTCATGGGTTTAAGGACCATTCGGATGGCAGAGGCGAAGAAGCTGTTCCTGAATCGTTAAGTGTGTGCCTTCGGGCTGCTGTACCTCCTCCCTGACGGTCGCGATGAGAACAGGGCATGACCTGGGTGATGGGGGTCCTTAATAATGGACGCCGACATTTTGAGGCATCAACTTTTGAAGAGATGCTGGGCATGCATTTGTGCAGCACCGTTCAGCGCAGGATACCTGCAGGCAAAGGATGTTCAGGAGACAATGCAAAAACAAGCAGATGTTTTAGTGACGTTGGTGCAGAGGTAAATATGGACACAAGACGAGAGCGAGAAGCCACTTCACTTTGCTGATTCGGGAGCTAAAGCAATTGGAAATGGATTTTTTATTGCCACATGTACTGTGAGGCTGGCTGGACTAGAGAGCATGTCTGCGGTTGAGAGAGCTAGGCCTTTTCTCTTTGGAGTGAAGGAGGGTGTACGAGATACAGGTGTACAAGATTATAAGAGGCTCAGTTCGAGTGGACAGTCAGAGACTTTTTCCAAGGGTGGAAATAGCTGATATGGGGACGGGGGGAGTATAATTTTAAACTGGTTCAAGGAATATATAGGGGGGATGTCAGAGGTAAGTTTTTTACACAGAGAGTGGCGGGTGTGTGGAATGAGCTGCCTGGGGTGGTGGTAGAGGCAGATACATTAGAGACTTTTAAAAGACTTAGATCAGCACATGGGTGATAGAAAAACGGAGGGCTATGTGGGAGGGAAGGGTTACAGTGATTTTAGAGTAGGGTAAAGAGTCGGCACAACATGGCGGGCCGAAAGGCCCGTACTGTGCTGTAGTGAGATACAGTGCAAAGCTCATCTCGCACACTGTTCATACTGATTGATTCACTACACAGGGCATTGAGGTAGAACGGGAAAAACAATAACAAGATAGGCAAGGGTCAAGGTTCAAGATTGTTTAATGTTATTCTCAGTACACAAACGCAAAGGGGAGTGAAATAATTGTCATTCTGGATCCGATGCAGCGCAAAAAAACCACAATAAAGACCACAATAATAATAAAAAACACACAATAAATATAAATACATAAGATAGTTTATACTGTATACATAGATTGTACGTCCATAAAGTGATGCTGGGCACAGGAGTGTCTGTACAGAAGGTGACTCTGACAGGAAATGATAAAGTCGTGGTGGTTGGGGGTGTGGAGGGGTGGGTTAGTGGGTGAAATAAGATGCAAGATCATAATGAGACAGTGAGAAGTGTAGACAGAGTCCATAGAGGGGAGGCTGGTTTCTGTGACGTGCTGAGCTGTGTCTACAACTCTCTGCGGTTTCCTGTGGTTACGGGCTGAGCCGTTGCCGTACAAAGCTGTGATGCATCTGGACAGGAAGTTTTCTGTGATGAATCAATAAAAAAATTATGAGGATTAAGGCAGACATGCCTCAGTGCTGGGAGCTGGTATCCTTGGATAGAGAGCCAAAGCCTGCTAGAATCAGCTCCCCGTTCATGGACTTTATGTGGATAACCAGTCTATCTGATTGTCTCTTTTCCCTTGTGCTTCCTTGGTGCTCTTTGACAATACGACCATAAGCAGAATGAGGCCATTCAGCCCATCGAGTCTGCTCTGCCATTCCATCATGGGTGATTTGTTATCCCTCAGCCCCAATCTCCAGGCTTCTCTCTGTAACCTTTGACGCTCTGACTAATCAAGAACCTATCATCCTTTGCTTTAAATATACTCAGTGACCTCCCCTCCACAGACGTCGTGGCGATGAATTCCACAGATTCACTGCCCTCTGACTAAAGAAACTCCTCCTCATCTCTGCTCTAAATGGATGTCTCTCTGTTCTGAGGCTGTGCCCTCTGGACCTAGATTCCCCCAGCATAGGAGACGTCTCCACATCCACTCTATCAAGGGCTTTCAATATTCGATAGGTTTCAGTGAGATCCTCCTCATTCTTCTAAGCTCCAGTCAGTACAGACCCAGAGCCATCAAATGCTCCTCATAAGTTGACCCTTTCATTCCCAGAGTCATTCCCAATCACCTCCAAAGCCAGCACATACTTTCTTCGATAAGCGGCCCAAAAATGCTCTCAGTGCTCCAAATGCAGTCGTACCGGTGCCTCATAAAACCTCAGCATTACGTCCTTGCTTGTGTCGGTCACAATAACCCCGATTCTGCGCCGCCTCGATGCACTGTATAACGTCCAGGCAGAATGCAGGGCAGGTTGTTACATGTGACAGTAATGAACCAATTTACCACAAGCAGGCCTCGGCTGAAGTGCGAGTGAGGTCTGCCAACGGAAGGTCTCCTGTGCTGGGGATGGAGAACTGCCTGTGTGAGTGGGTGGGTGGGAGGGAGGAAAGGGGCCTTCATATTTCACCTTTCACCCTTAGACCATGACCCTAGAATCGTCTCACTCAACCCTCTGCAGAAAAGCCTGCTTGCAGTTACCCACGCGCATACCCGTCATTCAGGGGCACACAGGAGCGTAGCGGTGTGCGTGACGCTATTACAGCTCGGAGCGTCGGAGCTCGGAGTTCAATCCCGGTGTCTTTCTATAAGGAGTCTCTGTACGTTCTCCCCGTGGAACGTGTGGGTTTTCTCCGCGTGTTTTGGTTTCCTCCCACAGCCCAAAGGTGTACTGGGTAGGTTCAGTGGTCTTTGTAAATCGTCCCGTGATTAGTTTAGGGTTAAATTGGATTTGCTGGGGCAGCATGGCTCCAAGAACTGAAAGGGTCTACTCACGCTGTATCGCGAAATAAACAAGTAAATAAATAAATAGTATACCTCGATCAAATCTCCCCTCGTTCTCCTCCTACGCCCCAGGACATAAAGTCCTGACCTGTTTAACTTCCAGTTTAAGATGGCTGTATTTAAATGCGCGTAGCATTCGGAATAAGGTGGACAAACGCGTGGCACAATTAGAGTTTGGTCCGTATGATGTCGTGGGCATCACTGTGTCGTGGCTGAAAGAAGGCCGTAGTTGGGAGTGTAACTTCAAAGGATACTGAAAGGCCAGGCAGGAAGGCATAGGCGGTGGTGTGGCTCTGTTGGTAAGAAATGGAACTACATCTTTAGAAAGAGGTGACATAGGGTTAGAAAATGTTGAATCTTTGTGGGTGGAGTTAAGAAGCTGCAAAGATAAAGGAAAACCATTATGGGAATCATATATAGGCCTCCAAATAGTAGTCAAGATGTTGGGGTTGAGATTCCAGAGGGAACTGGAAAAGGCACGTAATAAAGGTAATGAGATTATTGTAACGGGGGACTTCAATATGCAAAGTGATTGGGAAAATCAGGTTGGTGTCAGATCGCAAGAGAGGGAATTTGTTGAGTGCCTGTGAGATGGCTTTTCAGAGCAGCTTGTGCTTGAGCCTACTCGGGGGAAAGGCTCTCTTAGATTGGGTGTTGTGTAGTAATCTGGGTTTTATTAGGGAGCTTAACGTAAAGGAACCCTTAGGAGACTGTGATCATAATATGATCAAATTCATACTGCAAATTTGAGAGTGACAAGCATCATTCCATGGATCAGTATCCCAATGGAATAGAGGGAATTACAGAGGCATGAGAGAGGAGCTTGCCCAGGTGGATTGGAGGAGGATACTGGTGGGGATGACGACAGAGCAGAGATGGCTGAAGTTTCTGGGAATCAATCACAAGGCACAGGATTGATATGTCCCACAGTAGAAGTTGTTCTCAAGTGGCAGGGCGAGGCAGCCGTGGCTGACAAAGGAAGTTAAAGACTGCATAAAAGCCAAGGAAAGGGCATATAATGTAGCAAAAGTGAGTGAGAAGTTGGATGATTGGGAAGCTTTTAAAATCCAACAAAAAGGCAACTAAAAAAGCTACAAGAAGGGAGAAGATGAAATATGAGGGCAAACTATCAAATAACATAAAGCAGGATACTAAAAGTATTTTCAGTTATGTTAAGAGTTAAAGGGAGGTGAGAGTTGATATTGGACCACTGGAAAATGATGCTGGTGAGGTAGTAATAAGGGTCAAAGAAATGGCGAATGAGCTTAATGAGTACTTTGCATCAGTCTGCACTGTGGAAGACACTAGCGGTGTGCCGGAGGTGTGTGAGTGTCAGGGAGCAGGAGTGAGTGCCACAAAGGAAAGAGTGTGAGGCAAACTCAAAGGTCTTAAGGTGGAGAAGTCACCTGGACCAGATGGACTAGATCCCAGAGTCCTGAGAGAGGTTGCTGAAGAGATATCAGATGCATTGGTCATGATCTTTATTCTAGCATGGCTCCAGAAGACTGGAAGATTGCAAATGTCACTCCATTCTTTAAGAAGGGAGGAAGACAGAAGAAAGGAAATTATAGGCCAGTTAGCCTAACCTCAGTGGTTGGGAAAGTGTTGGAGTCTGTTATTAAGGATGAGGTTTCAGGGTACCTGCAGACTAATGATAAAATAAGTGAAACTCAGCATGGTTTCCGTAAAGGGAAATCTTGCCTGACAAATCTGTTCGAGTTCCTCGAGGAAGTAACAGGCAAGGCGGACAAAGGAGAGGCAGTGGATGTCATTTAGAGGAGAGGCAGAAGGCATTTGATAAGATGCCACACACGAGGCTGCTTAACAAGATAAAATCCTGTGGCTTTACAGGAAAGATACTGGCATGGATAGAGGAATGGCTGACAGGCAGGAGGCAGTGAGTGGGAATAAAGGGGGCTTTTCTGGTTGGCTGCCAGTGACTAGTGGTGTTCCTCAGGGGTCAGTATTGGGACTGCTACTTTTCACATTGTTTGTCACTGATTTGTGGCAAAGTTTGCAGATAATACAAAGATGGAGGGGTAGTTAGTGCTGAGGAAGCAATGCAATTACAGTAGGACTTAGACAAATCGGAAGAATGGGCAAAAAGTGGCAGATGGATTACAGTGTTGGGAAATATATGACAATGCATTTTGGTAAAAGGAACAATAGTGTGGACTATTATCTAAATGGGGAGAAGGTTCAAACATCAGAGGTGCAGAGGGACTTGGGAGTCCTCGTGCAAGACTCCCAGAAGGTTAATTTCCAGGTTGAGTCTGTGGTAAAGAAGGCAAATGCAATGTTGGCATTTATTTCAAAGGGAATAGAATATAAAAGCAAGGAGATAATGCTGACCCTTTATAAGATACCAGTCAGGCCACACTTGGAGTATTGTCAACAGTTGTGGGCACCATATCTCAGAGAGGATGTGTTGTCATTGGAGAGAGTCTAGAGGAGGTTCATGAGGATGATTCCGGGAATGAAGGGGTTAACATATGAAGAGCGTTTGGCAGCTTTGGGCCTGTACTCACTGGAATTTAGAATGCAGAGAGATCTCATGAAACCTACCGAATGTTGAAAGGACTAGATAAGGTGGACCTGGAGAAGATGTTTCCTCTGGTGGGGGTATCCAGAACTAGAGGACATAGCCTGAAAATTGAAGGGTGACCTTTTAGAACAGAGGTAAGGAGGAATTTTTCCACCAGAGAGTAGCGAATCTGTGGAATGCTCTGCCTTAGACTGCAGTGGGGGCCAAGTAAGTGTGTATATTTAAGGCGGAAGTTGATCGTTTCCTGATCGGTCAGGGGATCAAAGGATATGGCGAGAAGGCAGGTGTACGGGGTTGAGTGGGATCTGGGATCAGACATGATGGAACGGCAGAGCAGACTCGATGGGCTGAATGGCCCAATTCTGCTCCTATGTCTTGTGGTGACGACTTGCTGGTAGCAAAGAAAACAAACAGAACTATAAATTACTGTGTTAATCACATTTTTCTCTTGGATACGATCAATGCAATCAACATTCCTTCCAGAGCTGAGCCTGTGAGCCGCCTTTTTGTGGTGTGAATTGAGGTCACCCTCTGACTGAAGAAATTCCTCCTCATCTCTGCTCTAAGTGGACGTCCCTCTATTCTGAGGCTGTGCCCTCTGGTCCTAACTCCCCCCCTAAAGGAAACAGCCTCTCCACAGCCACTCTATTCAATATTCGGTAGGTAGGCGTAGAGGGTTATCTGGAGTCTGGGGCTGTTGTGTTGGTCCAGGATGGGGACCCCTCACCCCTCCATAAGTATGCAGTGTTTTTTTGGTGGGGGGGTTGAGACGATTCTGGTGTCTGCGAGTGATTAACCTTGGCTTTTGTCCCTCCCACAGGTCCCCAGGGTGCCAGCGAGGAGGAGACAAGAGGGACCCAGCTCCAGGGCCAAAAGATTGCCGCCCAGCTCAGCTCCCCGCCTGGCCCCAGCTCCAAGGGGGTCCTGCTATTCAACCGCCGCAAGCAGAGGGTTGACGAGCTTACCTTGGGCAGCCCCAGGGCCGGCAGACTGCTGGATGGAGACGCTGGCCAACCCCGGGCCCGTGTAGCTGACGAGGAGGCTGCCGTGCCTTACTTTGAGCAGCGGGCCAGCATGGAGGAGGAGGAGGAGGTGAAAGAGGTGGCAGCCGAGGCCGAGGCTGTGGTGCAGGTGGAGAACCGCCAGTCTGAAACAGGACCTGAGGCCCCTCTGACTCCAGTGAGGCCGCCACCTGCTCAGGCCTACTTGGAGATGCCTGTCGAGGCCCGGAGGGATGCCGAGGCCTCGTGCTTTGCTCGGCCTCCTCTGCCAACCCCACCATTGCCACCCGGCCGAACAGGCATCCTGGAACAGTCGAAGATACGGAAGGCTGGCTGGAAGCCAATGTTCACTTTCCACGAGAGGCCAAGGCTAGCACCCAACCCTGAGCTGCTGTCGTTGGTCCACGGCGCCGACGTGCAGCGCAAGGCTGAGGGAGGAGGCAGAGGAGAAGCTGGAGGAGATGAAGGGCTGGGCCTGGGTGCTGAAGCCTGCATGCTGGCACAGGCCAAGGGCCCGGCTCCAGCCCCGGCCCCAGCCGTCACCGCGGGTGAGGAGCGGCCGTCACCTGAATGGGCCTCGTGCCTGAAGCCACCCGAGCTGCGGCCTACCCGCAGGCCCGTCACCACTCCACATGGCCTGGCTGAGGTGCGGGGCAAAGGGGCTGAGCTGTTTGCCCGGCGCCAAACACGGATGGAACGTTATACGCTGGAAGCCCCAACCCCACCGCCACGGCCTCCCTCACCCACTGCCTCACTGCCCGCTGGCTGGAAATGCAGCACCAAGCCCGAGGCCTCAGCCTCCGACATCAAGGCGGCTCCCTCATCGGGCCGCCGCCACCTCAGCTCGACCTCCATTGTCTTCTCGCCTCCACCCATGGCCACAGGCACCAAACTCAACTCAAAGCCATCACCTCCTCCTCCAACTGCCGCAAAGCCACAACGCCTGAGGCTTAATGGGTTCACTACCAGTGAAAACCGAAGCCAGGAGTTCCAGCCGGTGCATGCCTCCCCTCCTGACAGAGCCACGCTTCCACCAACTGCCCCCAGGTCGTCAGAAGCAACGCAGGCCCCGCGGCCCACCTTCTCGGCACGGAGAGCCGGACTCGAGGCCCAGGTGTGGAGGCCTTGTGGCCTGTCTCTCTGAAAGGGAGTGTTAATGGCGTGTGCATGTTCCCGTGGGGTGTAGGAAGGGAATGCATCTGTCTGAGGATGGGGCGGTTTACGTACCCAATGGTGTAGAGTTTGGAGAACAGTGTACCCAGTGCCAGCCCGAATGGAGCAGTCGGCCCCACCCTGGCCTCAGCTGTCCCTCTGGAGGCGGGCCAGCTCCTCTTTCTCCCATCTTCTTTCCCTACTCCCTCTGCGCTCTCCACTCCTTTCATCTTCTCCTCCTCCCTTCTGCCCCTCCCCTCCCTCTCCCAGGTGTGCATGCATACCTCGCACACATTATCTCCTCATGTACTCAGGCCCACTCTCATCGCATCCTCCACATGGTTGTAAAGCAGAGGTTGATAGGTTCTTTATTCATAAGGGTATGGAAGGTTATGGGGAGAAGGCAGGAGAATCTCCCAGCCTCCGTCACTATTCCCGCTCCCCACTCCTCCATCTCCCTATCAACCCATCACCTCCCAGCTCTTACTCCACCACTTCCCCCAATCACTTTATACTGACTATCTTTCCACCTTCAGTCTCGGTATGGCACATCGAATGCCCATTTCCCTCCATTGACGCTGCCTGAAGAAGGGTGTCAGTCTGAAAAGCTGACTGTTTACTCTTTTCCGTAGATGCTGCCTGGCCTGCTGAGTTCCTCCGGCATAAGTTGTTCCGCCTTTTCCCCTCGCCGCCTCCTACGGGCTCTCCCTGCTTTTTCTTTCAGTCAGTGCTGACCCAGGCTCTCGGCTCTCAGTGTTCCCTGTGGATGCCTCTCGGCCTGCTGAGTTCGACCGGCAGATTGTGTGTCGCCCCACATTCCAGTGTCTGCCGTCTCTTGTGAAGCCACTACTCCGTCCCAGCCTCCCTCTTCTCCCCACCCCTCCCTTCCGCATATCTGACGCCTCCCCCCAGAAACTTCCCTTCGAGGCTTCCACGTAAAGAAATTTTAGAACAAGATCATCTTTATTTGTCACATGTACATGGAGTGAAATGCCACTTGTGTTGACAAATTTTCGTTGAAGGGGCGCCACTGTAGCGCGTCGGCTAGCTCGATGCTACCATAGCATGGGACGTCAGGATTCGAGTTCACTTCTGGGGTTCATTGTAAGAAAGGTTTATACGCTCCTTCCTGTATATGCCAGGGTTTCCTGCCGATGCTCCAGTTTCCTCCCACAAAGGCGTACCGGTTGGCGGGTTAATTGGTCATTGTAAATTGTCCTGTGATTAGGCTGGGGTTAAATCGGTGGGTTACTGGGCAGTGTGGTTCACAGGGCCAAGGATGTGCTGCTGGGCTTCACTCACTGACCCTAACCCGTATATCTTTGGAATGTGGGATCTCTTGTAAACCATAGTGAGCTTACTTTACACTGACTGAAGTGGGGAAGGAGGGTGTGCAGGAATCATAGAGCCAGACAGCACAGAAACAGGCCCTTCCGTCCATCTCGACCATCCCGACCAAACTGGCCAACTCAGCTTCACTTTGCCAGGATTCCCAACTTGGAGTCCATGGACTCATCGGCTAATGGTATTGGCCCATGGTATAAAAAAGGTTGGGAACCTCTGGTCCAAACCTTTCTATCCATGTACCAGTTGTTGTGCCTTTTGAGCTTCCCTGTCTGTGTATCTCTCCAAACACCCTTTAACCTTTCCTATCTGTGTCCCTGTCCAAACACCTTTTAACCTTTCCTATCTGTGTACCTGTCCAAACACCCTTTAACCTTTCCTATCTGTGTACCTGTCCAAACACCCTTTAACCTTTCCTATCTGTGTCCCTGTCCAAACACCTTTTAACCTTCCCTGTCTGTGTATCTCTCCAAACACCCTTTAACCTTTCCTATCTGTGTCCCTGTCCAAACACCTTTTAACCTTTCCTATCTGTGTCCCTGTCCAAACACCTTTTAACCTTTCCTGTGTACCTGTCCAAACACCTTTTAACCTTTCCTGTCTGTGTACCTGTCCAAACACCTTTAAACCTTTCCTCTGTACCTGTCCAAACACCTTTTAACCTTTCCTGTCTGTGTACCTGTCCAAACACCTTTAAACCTTTCCTGTGTACCTGTCCAAACACCTTTTAACCTTTCCTGTCTGTGTACCTCTCCAAACACCTTTTAACCTTTCCTGTGTACCTGTCCAAACACCTTTTAACCTTTCCTGTCTGTGTACCTCTCCAAACACCTTTTAATCTTTCCTGTCTGTGTCCCTGTCCAAACACCTTTTAATATTATGATACCTGCCTCAACCACCTCGTTCCAGATACCCATCACTCTCTGTGTGAAAAAGTTGCCCCTTAAAACCCTTTTAAATCTCTTCCCCTCTCACCTTAAACCTATGTCCTCTCATCATACCACAGAAACAGGGCCATTCTAGTCCATGCCGAACTGGTATTCTGCCTGGTCCCATCGACCCGCACCTGGACCATAGTTCTCCATATCCCTCCCATCCAGGTACAGTACTTATCCATATTTACACCATAAGACATCGGAGCAGAATTAGGTCTGCTCTGCTATTTCATCATACTGATCCATTTCTCTCTCAACCCCAACCTCCTGCCCTCTCTCCATAAGCTTTCGCTTTCACACCCTGACTGATCAAAAATCTATCAACCTCTGTCTTAAACACATTCAGTCACCTGGCCTCCACAGCAAATTGTGACAATGAATTCCACAGATTCACCAGCCTCTGGCTAAGGAAATTCCTCCTCATCTGTGTACAAAATGGACGTCCCTCTATTCAGAGGCTGAGCCCTCTGAAGCCAGGAGAATGGGGGGGGGTGGGGGTGAGAGAATATTTGATTCCCTTTACCTGTGGAAAAGACTGTACACACTCATTGCATCCAGACCCTCATGGTTTTATATCCCTGTGTAAGGTTACCCCTCTATCTTCAAGGAATAAAGTCCTACCCTGCTCAACTTCTCCCACCATCTCTGTCCCTCAAGTCCCGGCAACATCCTCGTAAATCTCCTCTGTGGCCTTTTGACTCCGTGTCATCTCTCCTGTAGCAAGGTGGCCCAAGCTGAGCACAGACTCCAGTGTGAGAGACAGGGTTTCATGTTTGGGCCAGTGAGAGGATGGGGTGGGGGCTTTGCAGGTTGAAATTTTGTGAATGAACAACATTAAATTATGTGCAAGGTTTGGGATCCGACCTGTTCAGGATCTGGAACTTGTAGCAGTGTCCCCCAAACTTTTGCAGTCATTGTGACCCTGGAGTAAATGTATTTCTGCTTGACTTGCTGGGTAATTCACTCTGCTAAAAACCCTTCATCTTGCTTTTTATTCTCTTTCTGTAATTTACTGAATATTTTGCAATGAATTGTGATTCTGTTCCTCTTGGGTTCTTGACTAGTCAGGGTGTCAGATGTTACGGGGAGAAGATATGAGAACGGGATTGAGAAGGATAATAAATCAGCCATGATGTGGGCCGAATAGCCCAATTGTACGCCTGTGGCTTGTGGCCTTATCGGTTTCTCCTGTAATCTATAAATTCTACTGTACCTCATTTGGATTGTACTCTGCACTTTAATAAAGCTATTTCTTTCAATCTCTCTCTCTCTCTCTCTTCCTGTCCTCTTCGTGTCTATCGGCCTCATTCACAACCTAATGACTTTTACTCCAAGAGCTCTCTCTCTCTCGCTCGCTATCACATTCACTTTCCACAGTGACTCTGCAACAGAAAATGAAAAAATATTAAGGATAGGGGATGAGGGAAAAGACTGGTGGTCGTGGTTGAGGTGCAGAATCAGCTTTGATATCCGATATGGCGCTGGTGACGTTCCATGGTGACAGCTGCTGTGGTATATGTTGTGAAATATGTTATTTTGTGGTAGCAATACCTTGCAATACATAATTTAAGAATCTATAAATTGCAATAAGAAAGATGTATAAAATGAAATTATAACTGGAAAAAGAGAGCAAAAGAAAAAAATCAGTGAGCTAGTGTACATGGGTCCTTTGTCCTTTCAGAAATCGGGTGGCGGAGGGGAAGAAGCTGTTCCTGAAACACTGAGTGTGTGTCTTCAGGCTTCTGTACCCCTCCCTGATGGTAGCAATGAGAAGAGGGCATGTCCTGGGTGGTGGGGGTCCTTAATGACAGACGCTGCCTTTGTGAAGACACTGTTTCGTAGTTACTGTTCTCACTACTCGCCAGGGCGAAAAAAGGACTGGATGATAAAGTCAAGGATGTGAAAGGTCTGCTTTAAATTGGTGAATTGGTTTATTATTGTCACACGTACCAAGATTCTGTGAGAAGCTTGTCGTGCACACTGTTCATACAGATCAGATCATTACACAGTGCGTCGAGGTAGAACAAGGGAAAACAATAACAGAATGCAGAATAAAGTGTCACAGTTACAGAGAAAGTGCAGTGCAGGCAGACAATAAGGTACAAGGTCATAACAAGGCAGATTGTGAGGACAAGAGTCCATCTTGTCACTCAATAGTCTTACAACGTCAAGGTCATAACAAGGTCAAGTGCGTGTGTCCCCTCAAACCGCTGTACCTCCTCTCTGATGGTATTATATTAATGAGAAGAGGAGGTCCTGGATGGGCAGGGTCCTTCACGACTGCTGCCACCTTCTTGAGGCATCTCATTTTGGAGATGCCCTTGGTGGTGGGAAGGGTTGTGCCCATGATGGACTGACTGAGTTTACAGCCTCTGCAGCTGTTTCTGATCCTGTGCCGTGGCTCCCTCCACACCAGACGGTGATGCAACCGGTCAGAATCCTCTCCACCGTACCCTTGTAGAAATTTGCTGGAGTATTCGGCATCATACCATCACATGTTCTTTAACTCCTAATGAAGGAGAGCTATTTGTTGTGGTTTGGTGCTCAAGAAGATAGTATGTAAAGCTCGACAGAGGTCTCAGGAAAATTACAAAGCTCAAAGTAAATTTATTATGAAAGTATATAGGGCTTTGACCAGTGGCCAATCCAGATATCGGAAGTTAGGAGAGGAAGGGACTTCAGTCAGGTCCGCAGCCCGAGGATAAAGAAGGGCAGGGGCAAGTGCAGCGGCCATCATTGTGTAGTCAGAGTCGTGACCTTAAGGCTTTAGCCCTCAAGTGTCTTTCACAGAAAGGCAGCTCTCTCAGAGAAAGTGAAGGAAAGAAAAGCTCAAACTCTTTTCCTTCTTTATATCTGCCCAGCTCAGACAGTAGAGATGCCAGGCAGGATAGTGAAATGCTCTTCCTGTGGGATGTGGGGAGACAGGGAGACCTCCGGTGTCCCTGATGACTGCAACTGTGAAAACTGCAGCTTCTAACAACCCGCGTTAAGGAGCCTGAACTGGAACTGGATGAATTCCAGATCATTTGGGAGGCTGAGGGGGTGATAGATAGGATATATAGAGAGGTAGTTACACCCAAGGTGCAGGACACAGGAATCTGGATGACAGTCAGGTAGGGGAAGGGGGTTAAGGAGCCAGTGCAGAGTACCCCTGTGGCCATACCCTCAACAACAGGTAAGAACGAGATTCTTGGATGGCATATTGCCTCCCATGTGCCAGGGTCTGCGATATCTTGGACTGAGTCCTCAGCATCCTTAAGTAGGAGGGTTAATATGTTCTATGTAGGTACCAATGACATGGGTGGGACGAGTGACGAGATTCTGCATAGGGAGTTTTAGGATTGCTACATGTACCATGCGCTAGTGAGGCCAGAACTAGGAAGGTTATACAGTTTAAATCATGGCTAAGGAGTTGGTGTAGGAGGGAGGGCATAAGGGTTTTGGATCATCGGGCTCTCTTCCAGGGAAGGTGGGACCTGTATGGAAGGAACAGTTTGCACACTGAACTGGATGGGGACTAATATGCTAGCGGGAAGGTTTGTTAATGCTGCACGGTGGGGTTTAAACTAGAGTTGCAGGGGGATGGGAACCAGAGTGCCACAACAGTTAGTGGAGAGGTTGTGGAGGCAGATGTTGGTACGACCTCAGACAAAGTTAGGAATCAAAAGGTTGAGCATGGTGTGACAAGTGTCCTGAGCTGCCTGTATTTCAATGCAAAAAGTATCGCAGGAAAGGCGGATGATAGTGCTGAAGATGAGGTAGCTGGTTTACAAACCAGGCAATGTGTAGTGAGGAGAGGCTGTTTATAGGGCAAAATTGCAGTCAACAGGATGAGTTACAATGTAAAAGGTGGACAGAATCAGGGAGGGTGAATACAGGACTGAAGGTGTTGTATCTGAATGCTTACAGAGTATGGAATAAGGTACAGAACTTGTAGCATAGTTAAAAGATTGGCAGCTATCATGTTGTAGGCATCACTGAGTCATGGCTGAAAGATTGTAGCTAGGACTTTAATGGTCAAGCATACACATTGTATCGAATGGCAGGCAGGAAGGCAGAGGGGGTGGCATTGCTCTGTTGGTAAAAAGTGAACTCAAATCATTAATAAGAGGTGATGGGTCGGAAAATCAAATTGGTACTGGATTACAAGAAGGAGAATTTTAAGAGTGCCTACAAGATGACTTTTTAGAGCAGCCTGTGGTTGAGCCCACTAGAGGATTAGCTATTCTGGATTGGTTCTTGTGCAATGAACCAGAATTGATTAGAGAACTTAAGGTAAAAGAAATTTTAGGGGAAAGTAATCATAATATGATCAAATTCATCCTGAAATTTGAGAATAGGAGAAGCTAAAGTCAGATGTATCAATATTACGTGGAGTAAAGGGAATTACAGAGGCATGAGAGAGGAGGTGGCCAGAAATGGCAAAGAACACTGGCAGGGATGATGGCAGAGCAGCAATGGCTGGAATTTCTGGAAGCAGTTTGGAAGGCACAGGATATATGCATCCCAAAGAGGAAGAAGTATTCTAAAGGAAAGATGACACAACCATGGCTAACAAGAGAAATCAAAGCCAACATGAAAGCCAAAGAGAGGGCATATAAGAGAGCAAAAATTAGTGGGAAGTTAGAGGATTGGGAAGCTTTTAAAAATCAACAGAAGTCATTAAAAAGGGAAATATGGAATATGAAAGTAAGCTGACTAATAATATTAAAGATGATGCCAAAAGTTTTTTCAGATACATAAGGTGCAAAAGAGAGGCAAGAGTCAACTTTTGGACCACTGGAAAGTGATGCTGAAGAGGTAGTAATGGGGGGGGGGTGGGTACGAGGAAATGGTGGACAAACTGAATAAGTATTTCACATCAGTCTTCACTATGGAAGACACTAGCAGTATGGTGGATGTTCCAAGTGTCGGGGCATGAAGTGTGTGAAGTTACCATAATTAGACAGAAGGTTCCTGGAAAACTAAAAGGTCTGAGGGTAAATAAGTCACCTGGACCAGGTGGTGTACACCCCAGGTTTCTGAAAGAGGTGGCTGAAGAGATTGATAATGATCTTTCAAGAATCATTAGATTCTGGAGTGATTCTAGAAGACTGGAAAATTGCAAATGTCACTCCACTCTTCAAGAAGGAGAAAGGCAGAAGAAAGGAAACTATAGGCTAGTTAGTCTGACCTCAGTGGTTGGGAAGATGTTGGAGTTGATTATTAATGATGAGGTCTCAGGGTACTTGGAGGCACATGATAAAATAGGCCGTGGTCAGTATGTCTTCCTCAAGGGAAAATCTTGCCTGACAAATTTGTTGGAATTCTTTGAAGAAATAACAAGCAGGATAGACAAAGAAGAATCAGTCCTTTGACAAGGTGCCACACATGAGGCTGCCTAACAAGCTACGAGCAGGAAAGAACCTGGCATGGATAAAGCAGTGGCTGATTGGCAGGAGGCATAGAGTGGGAATAAAGGGAGACTTCTCTGGTTGGCTTCCGGTGACTAGCGGTGTTCCACAGGGGTGTGTGTTGGGACCGATTCTTTTCACATTGTGTGTCAATGATTTGGATTATGGTGAGCCCTCACCTGGAGTATTGTGAGCAGATTTGGACCCCATATCTTAGAAAGGATGTGCTGAAACTGGAGAGGGTTCAAAAGAGGTTCACAAAAATGATTCCACTTTGGAATAGTTTGTCATACGAAGAGCGTTTGATGGCTCTGGACCTGTATTCACTGGAATTCAGAAGAATGAGGGGTGACCTCATTGAATCTTTTGAATGGTGAAAGACCTTGATAGAGTGGATGTGGAGAGGTTGTCTCCTATGGTGGGAGAATCTAAGACCAGAGCATACAGCCTCAGAACAGATGGGCATCCTTTTAGAACGGAGATGAGGATGAATTTCTTCAGCCAGAGAGTGGTGAATCTATGGAATTCTTTGCCACAGGCAGCTATGGAGGCCATGTCTTTATGTGTATATATAAGGCAGAGGTTGCTATATTATTGATTGGACAGGACATGAAGGGTTAAGAGGAGAAGGCAGGATACTGGGGCTGAGAGGAAAATTGGATTAGTCGCGATGAAGTGGCAGAACAGACTCGATGGGCCAAATGGCCTAATTCTTCAAATACCTAACGGTCTTATGGTCTTACATATATGTCACCATATACAACCTGGAGGTATGTTTTCTTGCAGGCATACTCAGTAAGTTCAAGAACCACAATAGAATCAGTGAAAGACCACATCCAACAGGACAAACAACCAATGTGCAAAAGACAACAAAAATAGTGATAATCAATAGCAATAAATATCGAGAACGTGAGATGAAGAGTCCTTGAAACTGAGTCCTTAGGTTAGGGAACGGTTCACTGATGGGGCGAGTGAAGCTGAGTGAAGTTGTCTCTCTGGTTCAAGAGCCTGATGGTTGAGGGCTAAGGACTGTTGCTGAACCCAATGGTGCGGGTCCTGAACTTCCCATATCTTCTTCCCAATGGCAGCAGCAAGAAGAAACCTATCCATTTGTCCATTTTAGACTGAGATAATATGGGGCCTCAGTGTCCTCTCCCACACAGAGCTGTGGGTGCAGTCACGGCTAAACCCATTAAGGGCTGAGGCTGTCAGATATCGAGGATACTAGACCAAGCAAGAGAGTGGAGTTGGGCGGCAGCTCGCGCACTTGCTTACAAATGCTCGGCAGAAGAGCTGAAGTTAATCATTGGGTTAGAACGCCTGTCATAACACCCTGACTGGCCAGTTGTAACCTCCACATTCACAGAACACTCAGCTGGTGCTGTCATGGCTTTGCACGGGACTGCAAGGCAGGTGGTCCTAGTTGGAGTCCGGCTGGCTCCTTGCAGCTTTCCACCCATGCTGGGCTGAGTGTTGAGCGAGCAACTCAGCCTCATAAAAAACAGACAAAAATACCACAGAAACGGCAAGATTGCCACCTGACGTGCCGCAAGCGCGGAATGGAACAATAACAACTCATAGAACACAGAACACTACAGCACAGTACAGGCCCTTCAGCCCGCAATGTAGTGCTGACCTTTAAACCTACTCCAAGAAAAATCTAACCCTTCCCTCCCACATAGCCCTCCATTTTTCTGTCACCCATGTGCCTATCTAAGAGTTTCTTAAATGTCCCTAATGTATCTGCCTCTACCACCACCCCTGGCAGTGTGTTCCACACACCCACCACCCCATAGATATCTCTGACATTCCCCCTGTACTTTCCTCCAATCACCTTAAAATTTTGCCATTTATGTATATCAGCCATTTCTGCCATGGGAAAAAGTCTCTGGATAGCCACTCATATGTTGAGAAATCTGCTGTTTTGTGGCAGCAGTACAGAGTGATACATAAAATTACTATGAATTACAAAATAAATAGGGCAGAAAAAGATAGGGATCATGTGTTCATGATAGTTCAGAAATCTGATAACGGAGTGGAAGAGACTGTTCCTGGACCATTGAGTGTGGGTCTTCAGGCTCCTGTACCTCCTCCCTGATGGTCATAATGAGAAGAGGGAATTACCCAGATAAACCTCTAAGATCCCCGTCTTCAGTTTCCAGAGATCGATGCTCAAATTTTCTGCTTCTCTACCTCACTTATAAGTTCTTGTTAAAATCGGAACAAGCCTTTGGTCACCAACTTAAATATCTCCTCACATGGCTCAGCCCCAGTGTTTGCCTGTCAGTAACAAGAAGAGGGTCAGTAAGGTGGTTGAAAAACACACATAGGATGTTGTCCCTTCACTATCTGAGGCTGAGAATATCAGAGCAAGAAGGTTACCCTAGTTGCACATCAGCTTTTGCACAGCCCACAGTTCTGGTCACCACGCTACAGGAGAGATGAGGTTGATTAGAGGGGATGCAGAGGAGTTTTACAAGGATCTAATCAATGTCTAGAAAGAGGAATGATTGGAGAGGCGGGGATTGTTTGGAACCGAGAGGGCTGAGGGAAGACCTAATGGAGTTGTGTAAAATTATGAAGGGCGCAGGTGGAGAAAATGGGCAGATATGGGTGGAGAGGTGGCAGCTGAAGTTTAATGTGAGGCGTTGCACTTCAACAGCAAAGGGGCCTTGGGGTCCAAGTCCACAGCTTGCTGAATGTGGCCATAGAAGTTGATAGGGTGATAAGGAAAGCACATGACATGCTTGTCTTCCTTAGTGCGGGCATTGAGTATAAGAGTCAGGAGGTCGTGTTATGGCCAAACTTTGGATAGGCTTTCACATGGAGTATTTTGTGCAATTCTGGTCACCCCGGTACAGGAAGGACATCGAGGCTTGGAGAGACTGAAGAAGAGATTTACCAGGATGCTGCCTGGATTGTGTACAGTTCGGCTCGCCCCGCTATAGGAAGGATGTCGAGGCTTTGGAGAGGGTGCAGAAGAGGTTCACCAGGATGTTGCCTGGATTAGAGGGCATGTGCAATAATGAGAGGTTGGATAAACTTGGTTGTTTTCTCTGCAGTGGCGCAGCTGGGTGGAGATCTGATAGAGGTCTAAGATACAGTGGAAAGTTGCTCTTGCATAGTGCTCAGATCAGATCGTTACACAGTACATTGAGGTAGAACAAGGTAAAACAATAACAGTGCAGAATAAAGTGTTCAGAACGGTGCAGTAACATAGTAGTTGGGGTAACGCTTTACAGTGCGATGGCTGTAAGATTGAGGTTCAATTCCTGCCACTGTCTGTAAGGAGCTTGTCTGTTCTCCCTGTGACCGTGTGGGTTTCCTCTGGGTGCCCCGGTTTCCTCCCACAGTCCAAAGGCATATGGTGAGGCTTAGTAGAATGTGGGCATGCTATGTTGGCGTCAGAAATCTGGCGACATTTATGGGCTTCCCCCGGCATATCCTCAGCACAACTGATGCACTTCACTGTATATTTCAGTGTTTTGATGTGCATGTGACAAATAGGGTTCATCTTTAAAGAGTAAAAATTACCAAAAAAGTGCAGTTCAGGTAAATCTCAGGTGCAAGATCATAATGAGGTAGATTGTGAGGCCAAGAGTCCATCTTATTATACCAGAAGTCCGTTTGAGAGTCTGACAACAGTGGGATAGAGGTTGTCCTTCTGCCTGGTGGAATGTGCTTTCAGCCTTTTCTATCATGATTGACTGTAAAGAGTTTTGTTAACTTGGTTTGTTATTGCACTCTGTTCATACAGAGCAGATCATTACACGGTGCATTGAGGTAGAACAAGGGAAAACAATAACAGAATGCAGAATAGAGTGTCACAGTTACAGAGAAAGTGTAGTGCAGGCAGACAACAAGGTGTAAGGTCATAACGAGGTAGATTGTGAGACCAAGAGTCCATCTTATCGTACCAGAGATCTGTTCAATAGTCTGATAACAGTGGGGTAGAAGCTGTCCTTGATCCTGGTGGGACGTGCTTTCAGGCTTTTGTATCTTCTGCCTGATTATGCTGGTTGGTTTACTGAGGCCGTGAGAAGTTTAAAAGGGGAGGCTTGTTCCTGTGATGTCCATAGAACAGGTCTTTGCTCTGTTTGTAAGTGGAATTAGGAGATCTAATGTCTTCTTTCCTTCTCCCAGCAGGGTTGGACATCTCCAGTGACTCCACCCTGGAAGACCACCATCATTCAGAGAACAAGCATCCCCAGGCCCTACCTGGAGACCATCCAGCCTGACCGGGCAAGCGATTCCACTCCGCAGAGTCCCCAGACCCCCTCCTATTCACTGCCACCCAACAGCTGCACCCCGCCCACTGAGCAAGCGCCTGGCCCGAGCGAGGGCCAGCGACTGAAGGACCTGCTGGCCAAGAACGTGGTCAGTGCCGCCCGCCGCAAGAAGCTGAGCAGATCGGCCACCTCCCCCGGCAGCCCGTCGGAGATTCTCTCCCCCTTCAGCCCTCGCAGTGACTGCCTGTCGCCCCTCACCACCCCGCCCTCGCCCGGCTCTCTCTCCCCCACCGCTAACGTCCGCTCCCCACTCCGGCTCTACCGTCGCTCCCTGACCGACTCTGAGTTCTCACTAGGGCCAGAGGGCTCCGGACCCCGGTCCCCTGGCTACCACAACTTCTGCCCCAGGGGGTGGACAGGGAGCAGGGTGAGGCAGAGTGAGCAGTGATTAAAACACTGCCCCCACCGCCTGGAGAGATGGAGACGCACGGTGGGGACGGAATAGATGTCAGGCGGTGAAGCGAGGCTAAGGGATTGGCTTACTGGGGCACAGGCTGCCAACAGCAGCTTGCCAGGTTCCTTTGTCCCTGGCCATGTTGTTGCCAGGTGTTACCTATTTTCTCCTTCCTCTCCCAGGGACGAGGTCCTTAGAGCTTTTGTTGGCATTTCTGTCACACTGGGTTACCGGATGGGGGTCGCTAGCCTTTTGCCCAACCCTCGTCCGTTCACAGCCGGAACTTGGGACTGTCTGTGTCGGGGTTCCAAAGGAGTGGGATCTGACACCAAACCAGACCACGCTAGAGGGTGCACGGTAAGGCAGGCGGCGTCCACGGAGGCAGGCCCAGGAGGGAGCAAACTTGGAAATCGGGTGTGCTTTAAGTGGCTGTGATCGTCCGTTACAGGGCAGAGAGCGGGAGATCTAAATGGCAGAATGAGTGAAGAGGAGCTTATTGAGGGAGGGCAGTGAAGGCGTGTTTATCCCATCTGAACTTCCCTAAGGAGGCAAAATAGAAGAGGGTCAATGAAGACGAGAAGGGAACCATTGGATTTGGGTTATTGGTCATGTACCAAGATACAGTGAAAAGCTTGTCTTTAGCATACTGTTTATACAGATAGGGTGGTTGAGAAGGTGTATGACACACTTGCCTTTGTTAGTCAAGTGCTGAGTTCAAAAGTCAGCAAGTTCTGTTGCAGCTTTATAAAACTCTAGGTAGGCCACAGCTGGACTGTTGCATACAGTTCTGGTCGCCACGCTATAGGAAGGATGCTGAGGCTTTGGAGAGGGTGCAGAAGAGGTTCACCAGGATGCTGTCTGGATTAGAGGTCATGGGCTAAACATGAGGTTGGACAAACTTGGGTTGTTTCCGCTGGAGTTGCGGAGGCTGAGGGAGATCAGATAGAGGTTTATAAGATTATGAGAGACATAGATAGAGTGGACAGACAGTATCTTTTTCCCAGGGTTGATATGCCTAATACCAGAGGGGATGCATTTAAGATGAGAGGGGGTAATTTCAAAGGAGATGTGAGGGGCAAGTTTTTTTCACACAGAGAGTAGTGGGTGCCCGGAGTGCACGGCCTAGAATGGTGGCAGAGGTTGAAACATTAGGAACTTTTAAGAGGCGTTTAGATGGGCACATGGATGTGAGGGAAATAGAAGAATACGGACATTGTGTAGGCAGAGGGAGTAGTTTATTTACTAACTTAAGTGGTTCAGCACAACAATGAGGACTAGAAGGACTACTCCTGTACTTGTTCTATGTGTCTGGTGTTCTAGATCAGATCATTACAGTGCATTGAGGTAGAACAAGGTAAAACAGTAACAGGACACGGAATAGAGTGTTACAGAGAGAGTGCAGTGCAGGCCGACAATAAGATGCAAAGTTGATTTTGAGCTGGAGTCCATCTATAATTGGCATTGATTCATTATTGTCGCGTGCTGAGACACGGTGCATTGGGATAACAGAGAACAGGACAGACTCCTCAGCCTGCAAGTTTGTAGTTCAGTTAGTTGAGCTCACCACCCCTTCTGGGCCACAGGCCACTGACAGCAGCTCGACGGTGTCCCCTGTCCTGGGTCAGTCTTTCACGTTGTCCCTGGGTGTGGTCCATCTTCTCCTTGCACTCATAGGGATGAGGTCTTCAGAGCTTCTGCTGTCGTTTCTGCAGCACGGGGGTTTTACAGAATGGGATTATTAGCCCCATGTCCAACCCTTCTCCTTTCGCTGCCAGGCTTGGGACCGTCCATGGCAGAGTTTCACAATGTGCCAACCTGTTAACCTATGTGCCTACCATGGACAAACCAATTCTGAATCCACGCCGCCAAGTTTCCCTGCACCCCATGCCTCCTGACCTTCTGAATGGGGAAACTTATAAAACGCCTGATTAAAATCTGTCTACACCACATCCACTGCTCTACCTTCATCAATGTGCTTTATCGCGTCCTCACAGAAATCAATCAGGCTCATGAGGCACGACCTGCCCCTCACAAAGCCATGCCGTCTATCCCGAATCAGACAATGCTTCTCCAAATGCTCGTAAGTCCTGTCTCTAAGAATTCACTCCAATACTTTGCCCACCACTGAAGTAAGACTCTCTGGTCTGTAATTCCCTGTGTTGTCCCTACTTCCTTTCTTGAACAAAGGAATAACATTTGCCATCCTCCGATCATCTGGTCCGACTCCTGCCTTGCGCACTCTTCACACAGATCAGATCATTACAGTGTATTGAGGTAGAACAAGGTAAAACAGTAACAGGATGCAGAATAAAGTGTCACAGTTACAGAGAAAGTGCAGTGCAGGCAGACAATAAGGTGTATGCACACTGGGAGAGGCAGGAAACCAGGAATTAAAATGCCAGAAACACTCAGCGGAGAGGGACAGCATTTTTAGCTAGGTTGAATTCCTAACCATGTCATAGGAGCATAATTAGGCCATTTGGTCAATCGAGTCTGCTCCACCATTCCACTGTGGTCGGTATAGAACCCCTCTCAAGTCCATTCTGCTGCACTATTAGTCCCTCTACTACCCCAGGCATTCGCTGCCCGCCCCACTGCCATTTTCTGGAGGGTGCTTTGTGATTACTTGTCCGGACCCCTCCAACAAAACCTCACAAACCCACCAAAGATGCCAAGGACAAAGGCAGCAGATGCATTGGAAAATCTACCCCCAACCCTCCCACAGTACCAGTTTCACAAGATCATAAGATGTAGGAGCAGAATTAGGCCATTCATCCCAAATAGTCTGCTCTGCCATTCCATCATGGCTGATTTATTATCCCTCTCAACCCATTTCCCTGCCTTCTCCATGTACCTATCAGCTTCTGCTTTGAATATACTCACCAACTTGGTCTCCACAACTGCCTGTGGCAACGAATTCCACAGATTCACCTCCAGGTCCCGGACTGTCCTGGCTCGGAAGTGCATTACTGTCCCTCTCTCCCTATTAGCACTGAGCCTAAATCGTGGGCCTCCCTCCCCATTAGCACTGAGCCTAAATCGTGGAACTTCCTCCCCATTAGCACTGAGCCTAAATCGTGGAATTCCCTCCCCATTAGCACGTGGGGGATAGGCACCTTCCTCAGAAGGACCATAGTGGTTCAAGATGGCAGCTCACCTCTCCTGCCCCGCCCACCTCTGCAATGGTTATGGGTGAGAAATTATTATTAGTGATTCTTGATACTCAGAAAAAGGTGCAAAAGTACCTTGTACTAAAGATCACTGGCTCTATTTCACCTTGGACCCCGATCACCAGTGCTTTAATTCTGGAGGACCGTTCTCTTTAAGGTTTTCATTCAGCTCTTGCCTTACTGACCATCAGTAAGCCACTGTCCATTTTTCCAATCCTCCATCACATGACCACCCCCTCCTCTACCTCTCCTATCACCACTTCCCTCGCCTGCCCTTGGCCACTGCTCTGCTTTACACAGGCCCACAACGTTGTGCCAATCTGTTAACCTATTCCAAGATCACTCCTCTGTGACAAGGTGATGGATCACCTTTGGCTGAAGCTCTCCCCTATGACCAGACAAGTGGACACCCAGGATTAAATTCAGTTGAAATCCTTTGCAGAAAGGGCCAGTTTTGGGAACCTTGGCTACACAGCTATAAGGAGGTTTCCCATGTTACTGGAGACGCAAGGGATAGAAGATGCTGGGATCTGGAGCAGTGAATGTGGAGGAATTCAGCTGACTCTGTCATGATGATCCCAAAGCTGGTGGAAAAGTGGGAGGGTTGGGCATGCGGTTAGCAAACCCATCCCATGAAAACCCAGAGCTACAGAGACGCCAGCAGAAGCTCTGAAGGCATCATCCCTGGGAGAGGAAGGAAAGGCCAAGAAGATGGACTACACCTGGAGACAACGTAAAAGACCGTTCCAGGACAGAGGATTCTGGAGAGCTGCTGTTAATGGCCTATGCTCAAGTAGGGGTGATGGGCTCAGAAGCAGAAGAAGAAGAAGGAGGAGGAGGAGGAGGAACTCAATGGCTTGACCAGCATTGGTGGGAGGAAAGGAACGTTCGACCTTTCGGGTTCTGCAATTGCTTCATGGAGTGGTGTGATCACAGCAGAAGATCCCGTAATGTTTGCTCTTTGTGAGTGTTTATTGACAGGTTCCTCTCCGTAAGGTTTAAAGCAGTAAGTTCCCAATGCTTTTTAATGCTTTGGACCCCTACCATTAGCTGGGGGAATCCCTGGCTTAGAGGGATATAACCCATTCGCTGGCAAATAGGACTACCTGAGGTTAAGATCTCGGTTTTCTTTTAAGAGGCAGCAAGCTGTTAACCTGAGCCAGGCGATTTACCTGTGTTCAGCCCATGCATCTTTACACTAGGGGTTCACACCCTGGTGTCTGCAGACCCCTTGGTTAATGGTAGGGGTCCATGGCGTAAAACAAGGTTGGAAACCCCTACTCATTCCATCTACCCACCACCCACCACCCTCTGAGTAAAAAAAAGTTCAAATTTAAAGTCGAGTTTATTGTAATGCGCTCAAGTGCAAGGCCATATAGTAGCATAGCGGTTAACGTAACACTTCACAGCGCCTGCAATTGGAGTTCAATTCTCCCTGCTGTCTGTACGTTCTCCCTGTGACCGTGTGGGTTTCCTCCGGGTGCTCTGGTTTCCTCCCACAGTCCAGAGATGTACGGGTCAGGATTAGTGAGTTGTGGACGTGCTATGCTGGTGCCAAGTGGCGACCTTTGTGGGCTGCCCCCAACATATTCCCAGATGGTGTTGGTTGTTGATGCAAACGATGCATTTCACTGTAAGTTTTGATGTAAATGTGACAAATAAAGCTAATCTTTAATCTTTAACCAAAGGTACAAAACATGGGTTGCAAACCATTTGATGCACATCTGAATCCAGGCAAATGACAAAGTGTCACAGTGGCTACTGTTTCTACAACGTACCACCAGTGACCTAGGTTCAGTCTTAGTCTCTGGAGCTCAGTGTGAGTGTGTGTGAGTGTGGAGTCTGCATGTTCTCTCTATGACCTGGTGTGTCAGTTTTCTCCCACATCCTAAAGATTAGTGGATATGCCACTGGAATTGGCATTGGTTTATTATTGTCACATGTACTGAGACACAGTGAAAAGCTTGTCTTGCACATTGTTCATACAGATCAGATCATTACACAGTGCACTGAGGTAGAACAAGGGAAAACAATAACAATGCAGAATAAAGTGTCACAGTTACAGAGTAAGTGCAGTGCAGGCAGACAATAAGGTGGAAGATTGTGAGGTCCATCTTATTGTATTAAAGGTCTGTTCAAGAGTCTGATAACAGTGGGGTAGGAGCTGTCCTTGGGTCTGGTGGGACGTGCTTTCAGGTTTTTGTATCTTCTGCCCGATGGGAGAGGGGTGGAGAGAACCAAGAGGAAAAAAAAATTCAAAAGGGAGTCGGTGCCAAATGAGTGAGCATGGGTAAGAGACTACACGGGAAAGAGAGGAGAATGGGATTGGCGGGTATGGCTTGAATGGACTGCAAGTAATGTAGACCAAGACTGGTTTTAATTTATAATTTCTGTAAGGACTGAATTCTAACATGATTGACTCCAGGCTACGTTTTGTGATTGTCAGTACTGAATGGAATCTGGTTATCAATGGTCTAAAATAGAGCGTCATGGTAGTACAGCAGTTAGCGCAACACTATTACAGTGTGGGGCATTTCAGAGTTCAATTCCAGCGTCCTCTGTGAGGAGTTTGTACGTTCTCCTCATGACCGTGTGGGTTTCCTCCAAGTGCTCCAGTTTCCTCCCACAGTCCAAAGACGTACCAGTTAGTAGGTTAATAGATCATTGTAAATTGTCCTGTGATAGGCTAGGATTAAATCGCTGGCTTGCTTGGCAGGGCGGCTCGTTGGCCACGCTGTATCTCTAAATAAAAGTGTGCACCTGAAGATATATTAAACAAACAATGCATTGTGGGTAATGGAAGCAAAGGGCAAAAACCCTGTTCTTCTTAACAAGCACTCCAATGTTAGATTTAACCGTTCTGAAATCAGCCTTTTTTAACTTGTCACTGCACAATATACACCTTTAATCCTGCTTTCTCCATTTGAGATGTAACATGTACACTTACCACATCAAACTTTACTGTCTACGCACCTTACTGTCTAGCAGATTTGGAATTATAAAAGATTGCAAACATTTTTATATGTAAGTGAAATGCTCTGGTATATATATATAAACTTATGGATGTGAACTGGTTTAATGTGGTCTAAATTTCTTCCTGTGATGTTTCAAAGTAACTCCCAGTTAATCACTACTTTTGAACTGATTTCACATCTCCCTGGATGCAGGTTCGATCGCGATCTCAAAAGGACTAGAATGTAATGAGAGTTTTTCTCTGGGGCGGCATGGTTAGCACAGTGCTTTATAGTACAGGCAGCCTGGGTTCAATTCCCACCGCAGCCTGTAAGGAGTTTGTACATTCTCTGCGTGCTCCAGTTCCCTTCCACAGTCCAAAGACATACTGGTTGGCAAGTTAACTGATCACAGTAAATCGCCCTGTGATTAGGCGAGGGTTAAATTTGGAGTGCTGGATGGCAGGGTTCGAAGAGCCAGAAGGGGCTTTTCCATGCTGTATCTCAATAAATATCGAGCCTATAAAAAGTATTTGTCCCCCTTAGGAGTTTTCATGTTTTATTGTTTTACAAAATTGAATCACGGTGCATGTAATTATTTTGTGTTTATATTTGTAATTAATTTAGATCACTTTGTAGAGATCTGTTTTCACTTTGACACGAAAGAGTCTTTTTCCTGTTGAACAATATTAAAAAAGCCAAATTAAATCCACTGTGATTCAATGTTGTAAAACAATCAAACATAAAAACTTCTGGGGGTGAGGGGATACTTTTTATAGGCACTGTAAGTAATAAATAAATAAAAGCAAGGCTTTTGCTTTTTGAGCAGTTTGGGCCACCTATCTAAGAAAAGATGTGCTGGAATTGGAAAGGGTTCAGAGGAAGTTCATGAGAATGATCGCATGAATAAAAGGATTAATATATGAGGAGCATTTGATGGCTCTGGGCCTGTACTCACTGGAGTTTAGAAGAATGAGTGAGGATCTTATTCAAACCTGTCAAATATTGAAAGGCCTCAGTAGAGTGGATGTGGAGAGGAACACAAGCCCAAAGCATGATCGATCCACCCTCGTGCTTAACAGTTGGAGAGGTGTTCTTTTCATGAAATACTGCACCCTTTTTTCTCCAAACATACCTTTGCTCATTCTGGCCATAAAGTTCTATTTTAACTTCATCAGTCCACAGACTTGTTTCCAAAATGCATCAGGCTTGTTTAGATGTTCCTTTGCAAACTTCTGATGCTGAATTTTGAGGTGAGGACGCAGGAAAGGTTTTCTTCTGATGACTCTTCCATGAAGGTCATATTTGTGCAGGTGTCGCTGCACAGTAGAACAGTGCACCACCACTCCAGAGTCTGCTAAATCTTCCTGAAGGTCTTTTGCAGTCAAACAGGGGTTTTGATTTGCCTTTCCAGCAATCCTATGAGCAGTTCTCCCGGAAAGTTTTCTTGGTCTTCCAGACCTCAACTTGACCTCCACCGTTCCTGTTAACAGCCATTTCTTAATTACACTACGAATTGAGGAAACAGCTACTTGAAAACGCTTTGCTATCTTCTTATAGCCTTCTCCTGCTTTGTGGGCATCATTTATTTTAATTTTCAGAGTGCTGGGCAGCTGCTTAGAGGAGCCCATGGCTGCTGATTGTTGGGACAAGGTTTGAGGAGTCAGGGTATTTATAAAGCTTTGAAATTTGTATCACCTGGCCTTTCCTAATGATGACTGTGAACAAGCCATAGCCCTAACAAGCTAATTAAGGTCGGAGACCTTGGTAAAAGTTATCTGAGAGCTCAAATCTCTTGAGGTGCCCAAACTTCTGCATGGTGCTCCTTTCTTTTTTTTCACTCTAAAATTGTACAAAACAAAAATAATACACTAATCTTGCTTAAAATGTTGAAAAGAATGTTTCATCTTTAACCTTATGACTTTTGGAGATCAGTTCATCTTCTACTCATTTAAATATTCACAGTAACAGAAATTTTGACCAGGGGTGCCCAAACTTTTGCATGCCCACTTTATACAGTCAAAAAAAGCAGAGTTTCTCCAGGGCCAAGGTACACACAGCATTTACAGCAGAAAAACATACTTACAAAAATATATTTTAAAAATAGTAAAATAGCCCAAGCCTCTGAGTGTCATGGCCTGTACATTGATGGTGCATGGGATGCAGTCCTGGAGCCAGGTTTCTGCAAGAACAAGCACGCAACAGTTCCTCATCTCACACAAGTGCAGCTGCAGATGAAAGCAATCCAGCTTGTCTTCCGCTGAGCGAACACTGGAGGGGCCTGTCCCCAGCCCAGCACAGGATCCAGTGGCTCGCAGCCAGCTCTGGTATCTCCTTCCCGGTGGCTGCCGCAGACAACTCCAAGGCACAAGGGCCTGGTCCGTGCCACAACCGAGGCCAAGTGGTTCCCCCGCCGTCGGTCTCGTCAACAGATCAGTGAATCAACCTCACAATTTTGTACATTACAAATGTCTAACAGGGCTTTGCGATCACAACAAAAACGTTCAAGACAACCGCTCACACCATTTGTTGGAGCATGCAGCGCAGCATCCCCATGCATCAGCGCTGACACCTTATAGACAACAGGTGCAGGAGTAGGCCATTCGGCCCTTCCAGCCAGCACCGCCATTCACTGTGATCATGGCTGATCATCCACAATCAGTATCCAGTTCCTGCCTTATCCCCATAACCTTTGATTCTACTATCTTTAAGAGCTCTATCCATCTCTTTCTTGAAAGCATCCAGAGATTTGGCCTCCACAGCCTTCTGGGGCACAGCATTCCGTACATCCACCACTCTCTAGGTGAAAAAGTTTTTCCTCAACTCCGTTCTAAATGGCCTACCCCTTATTCTTAAACTGTAGCCTCTGGTTCTGGACTCACTCATCAGCGGGAACATGCTTCCTGCCTCCAGCGTGTCCAATCCCTTAATAATCTTATATGTTTCAATAAGATCCCATCTCAGCTTTCCAAATTCCAGAGTATACAAGCCCAATCGCTCCAATCTTTCGACATATGACAGTCCCGCTATCCCGGGAATTAACCTTGTGAACCTACGCTGCACTCCCTCAATAGCAAGAATGTCCTTCCTCAAATTTGGAGACCAAAACTGCACACAGTACTCCAGGTGTGGTCTCACCAGGGCCCTGTACAGCTGCAGAAGGACCCCTTTGCTCTTATACTCAATTCCCCTTGTTATGAAGGCCAGCATGCCATTAGCTTTCTTCACTGCCTGCTGTACCTGCATGCTTACTTTCAGTGACTGATGTACAAGAACACCTAGGTCTCATTGTGCTTCCCCTTTTCCTAACTTGACTCCATTTAGATAATAATCTGCCTTCCCGTTCTTACCACCAAAGTGGATAACCTCACATTTATCCACATTAAACTGCATCTGCCATGCAGCTGCCCACTCACCCAGCCTGTCCAAGTCACCCTGCATTCTCATATCATCCTCCTCACATTTCACACTGCCTCCCAGCTTTGTGTCATCAGCAAATTTGCTAATGTTACTTTTAATTCCCTCATCTAAATCATTAATATATATTGTAAACAGCTGCAGTCCCAGCACTGAACCCTGCGGTACCCCACTGGTCACCGCCTGCCATTCCGAAAGGGACCCATTAATCGCTACTCTTTGTTTCCTGTCAGCCAGCCAATTTTCAATCCATGTCAGTACTCTGCCCCCAATACCATGTGTCCTAATTTTGCCCACTAATCTCCTCTGTGGGACTTTATCAAAGGCTTTCTGAAAGTCCAGGTACACTACATCCACTGGATCTCCCTTGTCTATTTTCATATTTACATCCTCAAAAAATTCCAGAAGATTAGTCAAGCACGATTTCCCCTTCGTAAATCCATGCTGACTCGGACCAATCCTGTTACTGCTATCCAGATGTGTCGTAATTTCATCTTTTATAATTGACTCCAGCATCTTTCCCACCACCAACGTCAGGCTAACCGGTCTATAATTCCCTGTTTTCTCTCTTCCTCCCTTCTTGAAGAGAGGGACAACATTAGCCACCCTCCAATCCACAGGAACTGATCCTGAATCTATAGAACATTGGAAAATGATTACCAATGTGTCCATGATTTCTAAAGTACCCTGAGATGCAGACCATCAGGTCCCGGGGACTTATCAGCCTTCAGACCCAACAGCCTATCCAACACCACTTCCCACCTAATATAAATTTCTTTCAATTCATCCATTACCCTAGGTCTTTTGGCCACTATTACATCTGGGAGATTGTTTGTGTCTTCCCTAGTGAAGGCAGATCCAAAGTACCTATTCAACTCGTCTGCCACTTCCTTGTTCCCCGTAATAAATTCACCCGCTTCTGTCTTCAAGGGCCCAATTTTGGTCTTAACTATTTTTTTCCTTTTCACATACCTAAAGAAGCTTTTACTATCCTCCTTTATATTCTTGGCTAGTTTACCTTCGTACCTCATTTTTTCTCCGTGTATTGCCTTTTTAGTTACCTTCTGTTGTTCTTTAAAAGTTTGCCAATCCTCCGGCTTCCCACTCGTCTTTGCTATGTTATACTTCTCTTTTATTTTTATACTGTCCATTACTTCCCTTGTCAGCCACGGCCTCCCCTTACTCCCCTTAGGATCCTTCTTCCTCCTTGGAATAAACTGATCCTGTACCTTCCGCATTATTCCCAGAAACACTTGCCATTGCTGTTCCACTGTCATCCCTGCTAGGGTATTGATTCATTGAACTTTGGCCAGCTCCTCCCTCATAGCACCATAGTTCCCTTTGTTAACTGTAATACTGACACTTCTGAGTTTCCCTTCTCCCTTTCAAATTGTAGATTAAAACTTATCATATTATGGTCACTACCTCCTAATGGCTCCTTTACCTCGAGGTCCCTGATCAAATCCGGTTCATTGCACAACACTAAATCTAGAATTGTGTTCTCTCTGGTAGGCTCCAGTACAAGCTGTTCTAAGAATCCATCTCGGAGGGACTCCACAAACTCCCTTTCTTGGGGTCCAGCACCAACCTGATTCCTCCAGTCTACCTGCATGTTGAAGTCCCCCATAACAACTGTAGCGTTACCTTTGCGACATGCCAATCAATTTTAACTCTTGATTCAACTTACACCCTACATCCAGACTACCGTTTGGGGGCCTTCTTCCCCGGGTGGCTGAAACAGGCTGTAAACGGTGCCCAGCAAGTCCAGCTCTGCTGCAATAAGCAACTGGCTCGTGGAGTAGGTCTGCCGTACTTGATCAGCGGCAGTGTCTAACAATCGTAAAAAAAAATGTAAAGGATGAACAATTACACTTTGGTTCAACGCAGGGACACCTCTGCATTCGAGCACGGCGCCATCTTACTGGCACAGGAGGTACCTAATAAAGTGGCCACTGAGTGTCTCTCTGTAATCGATTTATTTTGTATATTCATACGTGTGATGTAATGGGCCCTCACTAATCCTTCCCGGGCTTTTAAGGCTATGGCTTCAGCCGCTCTTTCCCCTCTGTCAGTTTTACTCGCTGTTAACTCAAAGCACCAGACAGCTGCGTGCACACATCGCAGGCGAGAGGCGACAAAGATGTCTTGAACTAAATATATGACTGATGTAGGATGCACAAGAACTTGGAATCGATTAGACCCGCTTCTGGGACTGGGAGAGTCTGAGAGAGGGCAATTAGGACCCACACACATTTCACCGTCTCTGTGGGAACAGGCTGGTTTCTGAACGCAAGTTAGAAGGCAACGTAAAGAAAGTTGTAAAAAAGTGGGATTTACCAAAGACCAAAGCTCAGGTAAGAGATGGAAAACTTTTAACTCTTTTGCTCAGGCTGCACAGAATCTAGAGGAGCAGAGGAACACAGGGGAAAGAACAAGTAATTTTTCTAGGAAAGAGATGAACACTTTTGATAGGGCAGGGAATAACTCTCTTTTAGTTACATATCGCTATTTATTGTGTTTGTGTTAATAGTTCACAAAATAAAATTATTTCCTCTGCCTTTTGATCCTGATGTGAGGATTGTGCAGTGGCACTGAAATTGGTTTATTATTGTCAGGTACACAGCTATACAAAATTATGACGGGTATTGATAGGGCAAATGCAAGCAGACTTTCCCACTGAGGTTGGGTGAGACTAGAACTGCAGGTCATGGGTTATGGGTGAAAGGTGAAATGTTTAGGGAACATGAGGGGAACTTCTTCACTCCGAGGTTGGTGCGAGTGTGGAATGAGCTGCCAGCACAAGTGATGGATGTGGATTCGATGTTAACATTTGAGAGAAATTTGGATAGGTACACTGATGGGAGGGGTATGGTCCAGGTGCAGGTCGACGGAACCAGATTAATAGTTCGCCATGGACTAGATGGGCTGAAGGGCCTGTTTCTGTGCTGTAGGGCTCTATCGCTCTGTGACTCTATGTAAGAAAGAAAAAATATTCAAAGGGGAGGGTGAGGTAACCGTGACTGACAAGGGAAGTCAAAGACAGCATAAAAGCAAAGGAGAGGGCATATAACATAGCAAAAATTAGTGGGAAGTTAGAGCATTGGAAGCTTTTAAAGACCAACAGAAGGCAACTAAAAAAGTCATAGGGACAGAAAAGATGAAATATGAAGGTAAGCTAGCCAGCAATATAAAAGAGGATGCCAAAAGTTTTTATAGATATATAAAGAGTAAAAAAAGAGGCAAGAGTAGATATCAGACTGCTAGAAAATGACGCTGGAGAGGTAGTAATGAGGGCCAAAGAAATGGTGGCGAACTTATTAAGTATTTAGCATCAGTCTTCATTGTGGAAGGTACTTGCAGAATGCCATAAATTTGAGAGTGTCAGAGGGCAGTAGTGAGTGCAGTGGCTATTACGAGAGAGAAGGTGCTTGGGAAACCGAAAAGTCTGGAGGTAGATAAGTCACCTGGACCAGATGGTGTACACCCCAGGGTTCTGAAAGAGGTGGCTGAAGAGATTGTGGAGGCATTAGCAATGATCTTTCAGGAGTCACTAGATTCTGAAATGGTTCCAGAGGACTGGAAAATTGCAAATGTCACTTCACTCTTTAAGAAGGGAGGGAGGGAGGGAGTGAGGCAGAAGAAAGGAAACTACAAGTCAGTTGCTCAGGTTCCCTCTCACATTCCAAAGGCAAATGGGGTTAGAAGGTTAATTGGTCACATGGGTGTAATTGACTCTTTGGGTGCTACTGTGCTGTATCTCTAGAACATATACTGTATGTGTAGCCCCATTGCCTGCACCTGACCCATATCTTGCTAAACCTTTCCAATCCACTTACTGTATCTGCCTGTCGGATCTGGAGATCTTGTGATGCAGGGGTTCTTCAGAAGTCAAGAATGAAGCATGAACCTTGCTGGTTATGACCATTGTCACAAGTGTTATAGGGTCACAAAGTCATAGAGCAGAGAAATAGGACCTTTGGCTCATCTAGTCTATGCTGAAATACTACTTTGCCTCGTCCCATTGACCAGACCCATGCCACAGCTCTCCATACCTAACCAAATTACTCTTAAATGTTGAAATCGACCCCAGATCCACCACTTCTGCAGGTCGTTCCACACTCTGTTCCTCGTGAACATTTCACCTTTCACCCTTAACCCATGACCTCTAGTTCTGATCTCAGCCAACCTCAGTGGAAAAAGCCTGCTTACATCTACCCTCATACACTGTGATATAGGAACAGAGAACAAATAAAGAAAAAGACAGGTAACAAAGAAGCAGTGGTAGTCCCATACTAGAAAGCTAGCTCAGATTAGACAGATAACAAGCCATTCCAGTGATAACAATTAACCCAAGAGATAGCCAGATTCAGTGATGTGACACCTGCCGTGGACAAACTTCTCGAAAAATTGTTGGTTGTTCAACGTATCCAATGATGAGAGAACTATGCAGGAGAGTTTTTAAAATGGAAAAGCTTTGCACTGGGGTGGTTCCACTCTCTCGACCCCGGAAGTGTGGGTCCAGTGGTTTGAACAAGCATCACAAACTGGGATCAGATCATTACAGTGTATTGAGGTAGAACAAGGGGAAACAATAACAGGATGCAGAATAAAGTGTCGCAGTTACAGAGAAGGAGCAGTGCAGGCGGACAATAAGGTGCAAGTTCATAACGAGATAGATTGTGAGATCAAGAATCCATCACATGTATCAAAATACAGTGAAACACTTGGTGATAGTAGGTGATTCTAACTTTCCACATAGTCACTGGGACTCGCACTGTAAAAGGGCTGGATGGAAAAGAGTTTGTCAAATGTGCTCAGGAGAGTTTCCTCAATCAGCACATACAACAGAAAATCTGCAGATGCTGGAAATCCAAGCAACACACAAAATGCTAGAGGAACTCAGCAGGCCGGGCAGAATCTCTGCAAAAAAAGTACAGTCGACGTTTCGGGCTGAAACCCTTCGGCAGGACATTGCAGTCCCAACTAGAGAGAGAGCGAAACTGGATCTCCTGTTAGGGAGTGAGACGGGACAGGTGACAGAAGTTTGGAAAGGGGAACTCTTTGCACCTAGTGATCATAACGCCACTAGTTTCAAAGTAATTATGGAAAAGGATAGGTCAGGGCCTCCATTTGAGATTCTAACTTGGAGAAAGGCCAATTTTGATGGCGTCAGAAAGGATCTGGCAAGTGTGGATTGGGATAAGTTGTTTTCTGGCGAAGATGTGAGTGGGAGGCCTTCAAAAGTGACATTTTGAGAATACAGAGTTTGTACTGTATGTTCGTATCAGAATAAAAAGCAAAGACTGTGCAATTCTGGTCACCTACTTACAGGAAAAAAGTCAATAAGATTGAAAGAGTACAGAGAAAATTTACAAGGTTGTTGCCAGGACTTGAGAACCTGAGTTAAAGGGAAAGATTGAATTGGTTAGGACTTTGTTCCCTGGAGTGTAGGGAAATGAGGACAGATTTGATAGAGGTATACAAAATTATGAGGGGTATAGATAGGGTAGACTTTTTCCCTTGAGGTTTGGAGAGACTAGATCTAGAGGTCATGGGTTAAGAGTGAAAGGTGAAATGTTTAAAGTGAGCATGAGGGGGAACCTCTTCACTCAGAGGGTGGTGAGGGTGTGGAACGAGCTGTCAATGGAGGTAGTGGATGTGGGTTTGATTTCAACACTTAAGAGAAAATTGGATAGATACATGGATGGAAAGGGTATGGAGGGCTATGGTTCAAGTATAGGTCGTTGGAACTAGGCAGACTAATGGTCTGGCACCGACTAGATGGGCTGTTTCTGGCCTGTAGAATTCAATGACTCTATGACTCTACAGGATCAGCTATACTGCAATTACTAAAAGTTTCACTGAACTATTAAATGTATAGTGAACTGAGCAGCAGTGAACCATCTGATTGGCCTATCAGAGTTCTCTTTGGGAACTCGTTGACTTGATCAGCGTTTCTGATCTGGCTATTGTTCACGATTGCACTTAATAAAAAAAACGTGATTATATAAAAATACCAGCGAGCATAGAAAAAGATTAAAATATAACAATTTTACACTCTTTTCCAAAACATATATCACTTCTTCTGGCAGGTCATTCCATAAACCCACAACTCTCTGAGTAGCAAACAGGTCCTCTTTAAATGCCGACAACACAAGAGGCTGCAGGTGTTGGTGCCTGGGGCATCAAACAATCTACTCAGTGGGTCGAGCAGCTTTTCTGGGTGGAAAGGAATTGTCCATGTTTGGGTTAACTATTCCTCTTTACATCTCTATAAAACCCTGGTTACACCGGACTTGGAGTAGCGAGTTCGGTTCTGGTCACCTCATTACAGGGAGGATGTGGGACCTTTAGAGAGGGTGCAGAGGAGGTTCACCAGGATGCTGCCTGGATTAGAGAGGGTGCAGAGGAGGTTCACCAGGATGCTGCCTGGATTAGAGAGGGTGCAGAGGAGGTTCACCAGGATGCTGCCTGGATTAGGGAGGATGCAGAGGAGGTTCACCAGGATGCTGCCTGGATTAGAGAGGGTGCAGAGGAGGTTCACCAGGATGCTGCCTGGATTAGAGAGGATGCAGAGGAGGTTCACCAGGATGCTGCCTGGATTAGAGAGGGTGCAGAGGAGGTTCACCAGGATGCTGCCTGGATTAGAGAGGGTGCAGAGGAGGTTCACCAGGATGCTGCCTGGATTAGAGAGGGTGCAGAGGGGGTTCACCAGGATGCTGCCTGGATTAGAGAGGGTGCAGAGGAGGTTCACCAGGATGCTGCCTGGATTAGAGAGGATGTCTTATGAGGAGAGGTTGCGCGAGCCGGGGTTTTCTCTTTAGAGTGAAGGAGGATGAGAGGTGACTTGATAGAGGTTTACAAGATGATGAGGCATAGATCGAGTTACAATGTAGGGAAGTGTATGGTTATGCTCTTTGGCAGAAGAAATAAACGGGCAGACTATTATTTAAATAGGGAGAGAATTCAAAGTTCGGAGATGCAACGGGACTTGGGAGTCCTCGTACAGGATACCCTTAAGGTTAACCTCCAGGTTGAGTCGGTAGTGAAGAAGGCAAATGCAATGTTGGCATTCATTTCTAGAGGAATAGAGTATAGGAGCAGGGATGTGATGTTGAGGCTCTATAAGGTGCTGGTGAGACCTCACTTGGAATACTGTGGGCAGTTTTGGTCTCCTTATTTAAGAAAGGATGTGCTGACATTGGAGAGGGTACAGAGAAGATTCACTAGAATGATTCCGGAAATGAGAGGGTTAACATATGAGGAACGTTTGTCCGCTCTTGGACTGTATTCCTTGGAGTTTAGAAGAATGAGGGGAGACCTCATAGAAACATTTCGAATGTTGAAAGGCATGGACAGAGTGGATGTGGCAAAGTTGTTTCCCATGATGGGGGAGTCTAGTACGAGAGGGCATGACTTAAGGATTGAAGGGCGCCCATTCAGAACAGAGATGCGAAGAAAATTTTTTAGCCAGAGGGTGGTGAATCTATGGAATTTGTTGCCACGGGCAGCAGTGGAGGCCAAGTCATTGAGTGTATTTAAGGCAGAGATTGATCGGTATCTGAGTAGCCAGGGCATCAAGGGTTATGGTGAGAAGGCAGGGGAGTGGGACGAAATGGGAGAATGGATCAGCTCATGATAAAATGGCGGAACAGACTCGATGGGCCGAATGGCCGACTTCTGCTCCTTTGTATTATGGTCTTATGGAGTTGACAGCCGAGATGGCTAATAAATGGTTAATAAATGGGGAACATATTTCTAAGATGTTGGAGGAAAGTATAGGGGAAAGTCAGAGAAGATCTTTACACAGTGAGTGGGAATCCTGTGTGCATTCACTGTGTTGGTGCCCCTAGAAGAACAGTGGTTTCTCAGCCAATGTTTATTCCTCAGTTGACATGCCAAGTGCCGCGTCTCCTCTGACATGACAAGGACAGCAAGATGGCACAGTGCATAGATCCACTTCCTCACTGCTCTAGAGCCCCAGGTTTGATCCTGACCACTGCACTGTCTGTGTGGAGGTTGAACATTCTCCCAGAAATGCATGCTTTCCCCCAGATGCTCAGCTTTCTTCGCATAACCCAGAAACACGTAGGTCTCCAAGCAGACACTATCAGCATCGATTTTTCTAACTCCAGGTAACCATGCTGCTCTGTCCCCTTATCCCACTGACTCCCATCACCTCTCCTCTTTCCCCCTCTGCCCTCTTAATCTCCTCATCACCCACATTTCTCCCGCTGGATCCTCTCTCCAACTCCCTCCCTCTTTTCCACGGTCCATCCTCTCCTGTCAAATTCCAACTTCTTCCGCTCTTTTTCATGTCCATCTATAACCTCCTAGCCTCTTACACCATTCCCACTCTCCCCCTCCCTCACTTGGATCCACCTATCACCTGCCAACCTCCGCTACACCTTTCCCCCTCACCACCAGTCACCAGCAGTCAACCAGAATTGGCCGCCATTATTCCCACTCTTTGCCTTCTGCCAATCAGCCAATGCCCTGTCCGTGCTAGTATCTTTCCTATCATACCATGGGCACTTATTTTGTGAAGCAGCATCATGTGTGGCAGCTTGTCAAAGGCCTTCTGAAAATCCAAGTAAACAACATTCACCAATTCCCTTTTGTCTATCCTGTCTTATTTTCCTCAAAGCATTCCAACAGATTTGTCAGGCAAGATTTCTCCTTAAGAAAACCATGCTGACTTCAGCCTATTTTTCCACGTGCCTTCAAGTTCAATGAAACCTCATCCTTTATAATGGTCTCCAACATTTTCTCAACCACTGAAGTCAGGCTAACTGACCTGTAATTTATTTTCTTCTGCCTCTCTCCCTTCTTAAAGAGTAGAAAGACATTTGTGATTTACCAGTCCACTGGAACCATGACAGAATCTAGTTATTCTTGGAAGATCACTACTGAAGCGTGTTCTGATGAAGGGTCTTGACCTGAGATGTCATCTGTTCATTTCTCTCCGTAGATATTGCCTGATCTGCCAGTTTTTCCACCATTTTCTATGTGTTGTATCCAGATAAGCTGCTTTCTATAGTCCATCAATAAAAATTGATAAGGGTCGAGGGGTCATGCCGAATTCTTTTGGCCTCCTGAGGAAATAGAGACATTGATGACCTTTATTGGCCATGACATCAGCTTGGTTCCACCTGTTTGTTGATGTCACTACTAGGGCCTTGAAGTTCTGGCTAGCACACATAGTGCAGCAGTTAGCATAATGCTTTACAGTTGGGGTGTTAGGGAGGGCTAGCACCTCTGGTGAATGGGCTTGTCGTGTCCAGTCTGGGGCAGCTCACTCACCTTTGGGCACTCACTGGGCACTCAATGCTCATTTGCGGTTCCAAGTAGCTGTTTGCATGCAACTGTGGCCACACCCCGGTGTACCACTTGGACAGGTGGGATAAACCAGGAGAGGGTAGCTGGTGGGCCTCATACCCCAGTGAGATAGAGACAACCTGTTTTCTAGCTCCGGCTGGCTGGGAGATGAGAGCCACGGTGACATCTGATGGCCAGGGATGCCATACTGCAATGTTGCATGGAGAGTGAAGGCAATAATGAGGCACAGAAGTCACAGTCGTCCACTGCAACCATGGAGGACTCCATTCGTACCACTGCACCTGGGCATCTGAGTGCCCCAGTGCACTACGTTGAAAGCTCTCCTGCACACGGTTCCTGTCATCATCGGACACAATAGACAACCACCAATATTACAACCCCAACGATCGGAGTTAATTTCTGCTGCTGTATGTAAGAGGTTGAATGTTCTCCCCATGACCACGTGGGTTTCCTCCAGGTGCTCCAGTTTCCTCCCACATTTCAAAGACGTGCGGGTTGGGTTAGTGAGTGCTGGACATGCCACGTTGTCAGAAACATGGCGACATTTGCAGGCTGCCCCAACATAATCCTCGGACTGTGTTGGTCGTGGATGCAAACAGTACATTTCACTGTGTGTTTCGATGTTTCAGTGTAGATGTGACAGTCTTAATCATAAGCTTAATCTGAGGAAAATGACCCCTCATCCTCAGCACCATGTTACAGGCACATTAATGCAAATGTCCAATCAGCCAATCATGAAGCAACAACTCAATGCATAAAAGCATGCAGGCATGGTCAAGAGGTTCAGCCATTAGTTAGAATAACATCAGAAGGCTGAAGAAATGTGATCTAAGTGACTCTGACTGTGGAATGATTGTTGGTGCCAGATGGGGAGGTTTGAGTATCTCAGAATCTGCTGATCTCCTGGAATTTATGTGTATAACAGTTCCTAGAACTTACAGAGAATGGTGCGGAATACATATAAAACATGCAGTGAGCTGCAGTTGTGTGGAGGGAAATCGTCTTGTTAACGATAGAGGTCAGAGGAGAATGGCCAGACTGGTTCAAGCTGACAGGAAGGTGACAGTAACTCAAATAACCTCACATTACAACAGTGCTGCGCAGAAGAGCATCTCTGAACGCCCATGTTGAAACTTGAAGCGGATGGGCTACAGCAGCAGAAGATCACAGAATCGAGTCATAGAAAATCACAGCACAGGAACTGGCTATTTGGCCCTTCTAGTCAATGCTGAACTATTTAAAGTGCCTAGTCCCATCAACCTGCACTGGGCCCATAGCCCCCCATACCCTTCCCATCCATGTACCCATCCAAATTTCAGTTAAACACTGAAATCAAGCTCACACCCATCACTTCCACTGGCCGCTCGTTCCACACTCTGAGTGAAGAAATTCCCCCTCAGGTTCCCCTTAAATATTTCACCCTTCACCCTTAACCCATGACCTATAGATGCAGGCTCACCCAACCTTAATAGAAAATTCCTGCTTGCATTTTTTTTTGTGTGCCATACTCTGCCAGAGTCTCGGCAAACACTTCTTCACGTGGTTGTCTTGGAGGAAAGAACCTGTGAGTGGTCTCACAGCGCAGGTTTTTTTTACGAGGCCAAGTTTCGAGCTCGACACTCAACCCAGCACGGATGGAAAGCGTGCCCGGGAGCAAACTCGGGAACCTTTGCTGCGGAGTCCGGCGCTGATGTCACTGCGCCACCAGCCGGCTGGCATTTACCCTGTCGATACTCCTCATGATGAGCACACGCTCGGTGGCCATTTTGCGAGGTAAGGAGGTACACAATAACCTGGCCACTGAGTGTTTACCGTATGTGCACCGCCAACACACAAAGTCAACGGGGAGCTCCTTTGTGCTGCCGACATTGAGGGGAAGCTGGTTGTGACTAGATTCTCGATCTCCTCCCCACCGCAGTCCCTCTAGTTCCATTCTATTTGAGAGTGTAAAGTTGAGAAGATAAATATTCCGTGCCAGCCGTGGCGACAATGATGACTGACTGGCCTGATTTATCGTGGCCTTCCAGTTCCCAATTTACTTAGTGCTTACATGGGGGAATGTGATCTGCCTCACAGGGACGGTACGATTAACTGCTACACCCCTGTTCTCACATCTTAGAGTGAGAGGATCAGAGAGTCAGACACCACAGAAACAGGCCCTTCGCCCATCAAGTATCTACTGACCAGCAGCAACTTTCACAAAATGCTGGAGGAACTCAGCAGGTCAGGCAGCATCCATGGAGATGAATAATCAGTCGGCGTATCAGGCCGAGAGTCTTCAACAGGACTGGAAAGGAAGGGGGAAGGAGCCAGAAAAAGAAGGTAGGAGGGGGGGGATGAAGTGAGACACTGGGAGGTGATAGGTGAGACCAGGTGAGGGGGAAGGTGGGTGGGTGGGAGAGGGGGATGAAGTGAGACACTGGGAGGTGATAGGTGAGACCAGGTGAGGGGGAAGGTGGGTGGGTGGGGAAGGGGGGATGAAGTGTGAAGCTGGGAGGGGACAGGTGGAAAAGGTAAAAGGCAGGAGTGGAGAGGAGAGTAGATCATGGGTGAAAGTGGTGGGGAACCAGGGGAAGTGATAGGTCGGAGAGGAGAAGAGGAGAGATATAGAAGGTGCCAGAGTGGGGAATGGAGAAAGAGGGAAGGGGGAGTGGGAAAAATTATCGGAAGTTAGAGAAATCAATTTTTGCCCAGCAAGAATTTTTGCCCTGACAGTCTATATCAGTACAGCTCCTGAGTGTGATAAGATGGACTACTGATTTCACATTCTGCGTTGTTATGGTTTTGTACCTCACTGTCTGCCTGCTCTGCACTTTCTCTGTAACTGTGACACTTTATTCTGCATCCTGTTATTGTTTTACCTTGTTCTACCTTCATGCTTGAGTCTGAGGCCTCTGTCGGTCAGTCAACCATTGATGTTGTGTCCTAGCTGTCTAGATACGCCAGCCGGGGCAGTACGATACCCGTGTAGCCATCTCCCCCTCTTCACACATCTGATGATCCCAAAGGAACGGCAGAGACCCAGCAGCCTCACACCGTGTAATGAAATCATCTGTAGAGCTGACATGCAAAACAAAGCTTTTTACAGTACCTCAGTACACATGACAATAATAAACCGTTATCACAACATCAGGGTAGTAAACAGAAAACAGAACGCAGTTACCTTCACAGAGAAAGTGCAGGGCAGGCAGACAAGCAGCATTCAAATGTGACGATGAAGTGGGTAGGAAGATCGAGGTCAGTGTTTAGAGTATGAAGTGTCTGGTCAACAGTCTGATAACAGTGAGATAGAACTGGAATTCCAGCCCAAGGCCATGCTAACCTCACTGCTGCCATTGGGAAGGACGAACAGGAGCCTTAGATCTCACACTACCAGGTTCAGGAATTGTTATTACCCTTCAACCATCGAGTTCCTGAACTCATCTCAACACTAAACCGAATCAGTTATAATGATCGAGCCTGGGCCCAAAACATCGGCCTCAGAAGGGGTGAGATGAGGCAACACACACCAATCCTCATGGAGGGATCGGTAGTGGGGAGGGTGAGATGAGGGAACACACACCAGTCCTCATCGGTAGTGGGAAGGGTGAGATGAGGGAACACACACCAGTCCTCATCGGTAATGGGGAGGGTGAGATGAGGGAACAAACACCAGTCCTCACGGAGGGATCGGTAGTGGGGAGGGTGACCACTGCCAAGGTCCTGGCTGTCAACATGTCAGGAGGCGTTAGGGGAGAACTGATGAGGAGACACTGACAAAAAAGACAGATGCACTGTGGAGGGCATTCTAACTGGCTTCCTGGAGCCATGCCTCAAAAAGGCAGCATCCATCAATAAGGACCCCCATCATCCAGGACATGCCATGTTCTCATGTTCAGGTACAGGAGCCTGAAGACACTCACTCAACGATTCAGGAACAGCTTCTTCCCCTCTGCCATCTGATTTCTGAATGAACAATGAACCCATGAACACTACCTCACTATTTTTCTCCTTTTGCACTACTGATTTAATTTAACTTTTTAAATACAAACACCTTTTGCTGTAGTTACAGCTGTTTTATCATTATGCAATGTACTGCTGCCACAAAACAACAAATTTCACGACATAAGCCAGTGATATTAAACCTGATTCTGATGCTAAATCACAAAGAAGCCAGTCACTCTACTTCATTCACAGTTTGAGGAGGTTCCGTATCTCACCAAAGACTCTTGCAAATTTCTACAGATGCAATGCACAGAGCATCCTAACTGGCTGCATTGCTGTCAGGTTTGGAAGGGCTGCTGCCCAGGATCGGAAAAGGCCGCCAAGGGTTGTAAACCCAGCCAATTTCATCATGGCCACCAGCCTCCCCAGCCTCAAGGATGTCTTGAAGAGTTGATGCCTCAAGAAGATGGCATCAATCACTAAGGGTCCTCACCACCTGGGACCTGCCCCCTTCTCATCGCTACTATCTGGGAGGAGGTACAGGAGCCTGAAGACACACACTCAACGGTTCAGGAACAGCTTCTTCCCCTCTGCCATCCGATTTCTGAACAGTCCATGAAACCATGGACACTATCTCAGTATTCCTTTTTTTTGCACCATTTATTTATTTTGAAATGTATGGTAATTTGATGTGTTTGCGCTGTGCTTTATATTCCATGTAATGAAACAGCAGGGGAGATGAGGCTGAGTACAGGGCTACGGTGGGAAACTTTGTCACATGATGTGAGCAGAATTATCTGCAGCTTAATGTGAAAAAAGACTAAGTAGCTGGTGGTGGACCTGAGGAGGGCTAAGGTACCGGTGACCCCTGTTTCCATCCAGGGGGTCAGTGTGGACATGGTGGAGGATTACAAATACTTGGGGATACGAATTGACAATAAACTGAACTGGTCAAAGAACACTGAGGCTGTCTACAAGAAGGGTCAGAGTCGTCTCTATTTCCTGAGGAGACTGAGGTCCTTTAGCCGGATGATGCTGAGGATGTTCTACGAGTCCGTGTTGGCCAATGCTATCATGTTTGCTGTTGTGTGCTGGGGCAGCAGGCTGAGGGTAGCAGACACCAACGGAATCAACAAACTCATTCGTAAGGCCAGTGATGTTGTGGGGATGGAACTGGACACTCTGACGGTGGTGTCTGAAAAGAGGATGCTGTCTAAGTTGCATGCCATCTTGGTCAATGTCTCCCATCCACTACATAATGTACTGGGTGGGCACAGGAGTACATTCAGCCAGAGACTCATTCCACCGAGATGCAGCACAGAGCGTCATAGGAAGTCATTCCTGCCTGTGGCCATCAAACTTTACAACTCCTCCCTTGGAGGGTCAGACACCCTGAGCCAATAGGCTGGTCCTGGACTTATTTCCTGGCATAATTTACATATTACTATTTAATTATTTATGGTTTTATTACTATTTAATTATTCATGGTGCAACTGTAACGAAAACCAATTTCCCTCGGGATCAATGAAGTATGTCTATCTATCTATCTATAATGTGAGTAAATGCAATTGGTATAGATGAGCAAAGAGGTTAGCATGGATGATGTGGGCAGAAGGGCCTGGTTCTGTATTCTATGACTCTGACACTGACAGAATTCATAGTTTAAAGTAAATTTATTGTCAAAGTACGTACATGTCACTGGGTAGCCAACGGCCTCGTAGGAACATGCCTGTCCTAGCATGAGAATCTGCTCTGGCGGACTGGGCAGATGACATCTCCAGTGAGATCCAACGGCCAGGAAGCTGGCACTGCGATGCTCCATGGAGAGCGAAGAGTATCGAGGCACAGAAGACATCGTGGTCATCCAGTGCAACCACCAAGGAAGATGCCAGTTTGTGACACTTGTTCGTACCACTGGACGTGGACTTCTGAGGTGGAGATAGTGGAAGTGACCCAGTGCAGCGGCGTTTCCACTTTAAAAACTCTCCCACACAGCTTTCCTGTCATCACTGAATACATGATGGACAACCACCATCATACATCGTATGACCCTGAGATTCATTTTCTTGCAGGCATTCACAGAAGAACAGAGAAATACAATAGAATCAATGAAAAAAATACACACAAAAGACTGACAAACAACCAATGTGCAAAAGAACTCCATCTCTGAAAATAAAAATAAATAAGGCAATAAATAATACTGAGAACATGTGCTGTAGAATCGTTGAGGGTGAGTCTGTAGATTGTGGAATCAGTTCAGAGTAGTGGTGAGTGAAGTTCTCTACTCTGGTTCAGGAGCCTGATGGGTGAGGGATAATAACTGTTCCTGAACCCGGTGGTGTGGGTCCTGAGGCTCCTGTATGTCCCTCGTGGCAGCAGCGAGAAGAGAGCACGTCCTGGATAGTGGGGGTCTTTGATGACAGCAGCGTTCCATGTAGATGTGTTCAACAAATTTCACAATGTACCGTCTGCTGACGATATTAAGCCTGTTTCTGATGGGGGGGGGAGGGATTTTCCTGTGATGGACTTGGCCGTGTCCACCACTTTTTGAGCGCTGGTTTTTCTGTCCCTGGGCATTGGTGTTTCCATACCAGGCTTCAGGACACTCTCCACTGTGCATCTGCAGAAGTTTGTTAAAGTTGGAGATGACATGAGTTGTGCTGTGGAGAAAGAGGCTCTCTCCTCCTGAAGGACTATTGTAAACCCAACAAGGTTTTTAAACCCATTCAAACTGAGTGTGATCGACAGACCGGAGATTGTCTTGTTACTGTGATGAACCTAACTCGCAAACCAGTTATGCTGAGAAGCAGCTCCTCGTGAGGTCTCTCCGTTGGTCGGGGATGACCATGGATGTTTGTCCCAGCTGTCTATGTGGTATGCAAGCCAGGCTGGACAATATGGAGAGCAAGCTGCTGCCCATGTGCCAGGCTTTCCCTCTCCTCATAGCTGATGAACCCAAAGGAACGTAGGGACCGATACAGGTTTGCCAACAGTGGCATGACAGGAGTTCCAGTCAGTGTGGAGCTCAATGTAGGACCCCAGCTCTTGATTTTACCCTCGGGTTTACTCCCAAAGCCTTCTCCACGCGTGGGTGTAGCCGGAAGACAGTGGAGGCATGAGATCAGAGCTTTCCTTCTCCTGGACGAACTGTCATCCACAGCCGCCGAGCCCCGTCTGCCCAAAGCGACTGGTTACAAAAGCAGCTACATGTGGCTGGATCAGTATTCCAGGCCCCACAGTTACATGTGGCTGGATCAGTATTCCAGGCCCCACAGTTACATGTGGCTGGATCAGTATTCCAGGCCCCACAGTTACACAGAAACAGAAACATAGAAAATAGGTGCAGGAGTAGGCCATTCGGCCCTTTGAGCCTGCACCGCCATTCAGTATGATCATTCCTGATCATCCAACTCAGAACCCTGTACCTGCCTTCTCTCCGTACCCCCTGATCCCTTTAGCCACAAGGGCCATATCTAACTCCCTCTTAAATATAGCCAATGAACTGGCATCAACTGTTTCCTGTGGCAGAGAATTCCACAGATTCACCGCTCTCTGTGTGAAGAAGATTTTCCTCATCTCAGTCCTAAAAGGCTTCCCCTTTATCCTCAAACTGTGACCCCTCGTTCTGGACTTCCCCAACATCGGGAACAATCTTCCTGCATCTAGCCTGTCCAATCCCTTTAGAATTTTATATGTTTCAATAAGATCCCCCCTCAATCTTCTAAATTCCAGAGAGTATAAGCCTAGGCGATCCAGTCTTTCATCATATGAAAGTCCTGCCATCCCAGGAATCAATCTGGTGAACCTTCTTTGTACTCCCTCTATGGCAAGGATGTTTTTCCTCAGATTAGGGGACCAAAACTGCACACAACACTCCAGGTGTGGTCTCACCAAGGCCTTGTACAACTGCAGTAGTACCTCCCTGCTCCTGTACTCAAATCCTCTTGCTATGAATGCCAGCATACCATTCGCCTTTTTCACCGCCTGCTGCACCTGCATGCTCACTTTCAATGACTGGTATATAATGATACCCAGGTCTCGTTGCACCTCCCCTTTTCCTAATCCACCATTCAGATAATTAACCTGTTTTCCTGTTCTTGCCCCCAAAGTGGATAACCTCACATTTATCCACATTAAATTGCATCTGCCATGAATTTGTCCACTCACCCAACCCATCCAAGTCACCCAAGTTACATGTGGCTGGATCAGTATTCCAGGCCCCAGCGTGAGACTGTAGCCTTGAGACTGGTGACCTCCCCCCTCCCTCCTTCTTTCTCTTTCCATTCCCCATTCTGGTTCTCTCTCATGCAGTCCTTCCCCATCTCCTCCCTCTGGTTCCCCTTCTCCTTCTCTTCCTCCCGTGGTCCACTCCCATCTCCTATCAGATTCCACCTATACCTTCTCAGCTTCTCACTTCATCCCCCCTCTCCCACCCACCCACCTTCCCCTCACCTGGTCTCCCCTATCATCTTCAGCTTGCGCCTTCTCCCCTAACCCTACCTGCCTTCTGTCCCCTTCCTTTCCAGTCTTGATAAAGGATCTTGACCTGAATCGTTGACTATTTATTCCTCTCCGTAGATGCTGCCTGACCTGCTGAGTTCCTCCAGCATTCCGTGTGCGTTACTCTGGATTTCCAGCATCTGCAGAATCTCTTTTCTTTGGATGTCGAGTGTGCCTGGAAGCCAGCGTGACTCACCTCAGTCTAACTTCTCTCCCTAGCCCCTCGACGCCGGAGAAGGAAGGGGGAATAATGTCGTACGCCTCGCTGATCAGGGAGAGAAAGGAGAAGGCTTCGGCCATTGCCCGGGAATTCCATGGAGAAGGTAAGGACTGTCAGACCAGTTATTTAAGAACAGAGGAGGCTATTTGGCACATCTTGTTTATTCCGGCCTAAAATAGACTGTAGGTTAATGAGGTGAAAACATCTTGTTGGCCTCACAATCTACCTCGTCATTACCTTTGCCTCACTTGTACTTTCTCTGTAGTTGTTACACTTAATCTTGCATTCTGTTATTAGTTTTCCTTTATGCTACTTCAATGTCCACAATGGTCACCTCCATGGTACTGAGGCTATGTAGACTGCCCCCGACTATGGTGCTCCATACCCGCTAACGTAATGAACTCATAAGTGAGGCTTTGGGCCTACTCTGGGCTGCTCCTGGCTGTCCAATATGAGGACTCATTCTTGGTTCGCAACGCTGTTATTCACTTCAATTGTTGGCATGATTTATGTTTCTTTTTCTTCCTTTTGCACATGGGGTGCTGGTCTTTTATTTTCATTTTTGTTATTTTTTCTCTTTAATTGGGTCCTTTCAGGTTTCTTGCTTTGAGGCTATCTGTGAGCCAGCAAATGTCAAGGCTGTATAGTTTCTTTGATGATAAGTGTACTTGCAGCTTGAGTGCTGAATGTACTGCGGTGATGAGATGAACGGTGTGAATGGTGTGCCAGACAAGCTTTTCCATTGTATCTCTGACCGGGTGATGATGATAAACCAACTTACCAATCAGCTTATTACGCTTTTCTTCCAAATTCTGACAAAGTTCAAGCTTATCGTCGTCTGGTTATACATATATACAACCAACGTTCCTTCGGGCCACGGTGCACCCATTATACAGATATCACACACAGCACAAGCTGTAAAACAAAATATTACCTCAAATACTGCAAGTTAATAAAATATATGTAAAGCACAGCACAGGTAAAGAGCAATCAGTAAAACAGTACAGGAAACAGTGAACAGCTCGCTGTCCTAGTGACGAGACCCCGGTGGGGCAGGGTATTCATTAGTCTCACAGCCCGGGGGAAGATGCTGTCCTAGTCCTGATGCTCCTGTACCTCCTTCCTGACGGTAGTGAGTCAGAGAGATTGTGGGATGGGTGGTAGAGATCTTCAACAATGCTTTGAGCTCCTTGTCTACGACACTCCTGGTAAATGTCACAAATAGGGGGGGAGGGAGACCCCAATGATTCTCTCGGTGGTCAAACTATCCTCTGCAGGGTCTTTGCGGTCAGATTACTGCTCAGCAATCAGGCTCCTGAACGAGCGTGGATAACTTCAGTTGCCTCAATTCTGAACTAAATTTTACAACCTACAGACTCACCTTCAGGAACTCTTAACAACTTATGTTCGTAGTAGTAATTTTAATTTGCACAGTTTGTCTTCTTTTGCACTTTGTACGTTTGTTCGTCCTGTACTGCCTCGATGTAGAATATAGAACATAGACCAGGAGCAGGGTCTACTGTCAGCGATGTTGTCTTGAACTAGTTAATCTAGTAATTAAAAGTAAGTAAATTCAAGTTCCATTTTCATTCAACCATACATGAATACCCATTGTCACGTACCCCGTGACGGGTTAAACATCCAGCAGAAATGGAAAACACTTTGGAGTCCAGTATTGCTATTAACTAATGGTATTTATTAGTAACTACGCAATACAGTAATATAAATGCAGATATATAAAACAGGTTAGCAATGATTATATATATATGTAAGTGTGGAAATACATGAAAACCAAGCTTCTTCAAGTCTAGGGGTAAATAGATAGTCTTACGATAATGAGTGAAGTTCAGTTCAGTTCGTGGTATTTAGTTGAGTAGTGATGGAGAGAGAGGGGGAGAGATTTGAGTCTTCAGGTGAGCTGATGCCATTGATCTTCCCGTTGTCTAACGAATTCCTTTAGAAGTCACCGGCTGTGACCACAACAAAGGGAACCGTTCTTCTGTGGTAGAATTATCAACCCAGGCGAGGGTTGGCACATGAATAACCCCCCACCGGTCACACCCTTTTCACACTGCGAGAGCCACTGATCGATCCACCTGATTGATCCTCCAAAGCCCACCTTTCTGTGGGCACAACAAAGCTCATTCAGTGTCCAAAACCATGTGTCTGTAGGTCTGACAGCTGACCTATTTATCTCACCGTGCTGAACACCAGCTGTCCATCAAGCAGCTCCTCCTCTCTCTCTCTGTAAGAGCTTGGAAGCTGCCAGTGTCCTTGCAGAAAGTATAAACAAACTGTGAGCAGTCTTCGCCTCTCTCTCTCTTTCTTTCTCTCTCATTTTAACAAGGTGTCTGTGTTGAACAACTCTCTCTTTTTCCATGGCAACCCAAAAGCTGACAGCAGCAGTCAGTCTCCTTGTAAAAGTATAAAAACGCTTCCGAAAAACTATAACACCATCTCAAAGCAGTCTTTGCCCCTCTGTCTCTTTCTTTTTAAAGGTATAGTCCATTAAAAAAAATGACCCCTAGGGGTACATAACACCATAAATACAGCCGGAAGTTCTTTAAAGTTGTTATAGCCAGGGATGGTAATGGGGATGAGCTCCCAACAGCGTGCACCTCAAATAGCCTCTGACAACCAAGTCCAGCTCCTGGCCTTCATGTGTAGCTTAGCTACTAAGCCCGGCAGAAATGTTTCTGCTGATAAGAGAAGGGGCAAAGGCCGTTTATTGGTGCCTTAAAACCAGTCACATCAGGCAGATAGGGCTCATCAGCTGCGTTTGCCAGCTCATAGAAACATAGAAAACCTACAGCACAATACAGGCCCTTCGGCCCACAATGCTGTGTCAAACGTGTACTTACTTTGGAAATGACCTAGGGTTACCCATAGCCCTTTATTTCCTAAGCTCCATATACCATTATCTAGGAGAAGAAAAACTCTGATCTCAAACCTCCCCTGCCATGCGATGATACCCACTCATAGGAAGGCTTCGGGAGTAAGCTACAAGGAAAAATCCAGAACTGGAGTCTCTAAGGCAATACATTGAGTTCAACGCTGAATGGCAACTCCTGCAAAGCTGCTGGTGCCAAACTGTAATGGTCTCTGCTGTTTCTTGGGATTCATAGAAACCCTACAGTACAATACGGGCCCTTCAGCCCACAAAGCTGTGCCGAACATGTCCTTACCTGAGAAATTACCTAGGGTTACCCTTAGTCCTCTATTTTTCTAAGCTCCATGTACCTGTCCAGGAGCTGCTTAAAAGACCCTATCGTATCCGCCTCCACCACCGTCGCTGGCAGCCCATCCCACGCACTCACCACTCTCTGAGTAAAAACTTACCCCTGACATCTCCTCTGTATCTACTTCCCAGCACATTAAACCTGTGCCCTCTTGTGCTAGACATTTCAGCCCTGGGAAAAAGCCTCTGACTATCCACACGATCAATACCTCCCATCATCTTATACACCTCTAACAGGTCACCTCTCATCCTCCGTCGCTCCAAGGGGAAAAAGCCAAGTTCACTCAAACTATTCTGATAGGCATGCCCCCCAATCCAGGCAACATCCTTGTAAATCTCTTGCAATGAATGCTAACAATGCATTTGCCTTCCTCACAACAGACAACCTGCAAATTAATCTTGAGGGAATCCTGTGCGAGGACCCCTAAATCCCTTTGCACCTCAGACTTTGAATTTTCTCTCCATTTAGAAAGTAGTCAACCCTTTCATTTCTTCTACCAAAGTGCATCCTGATTCCATCTGCCATGTCTTTGCTCATTCTCTGAACTTGTCCAAGTCGTTTCTGCAGCCTCAGAGCTACCTGCCCCTCCATCTATCTTCATATTGTCCACAAACTGGCTACAAAGCCATCAAGTCCGTCATCCAAATCATTGACATATTGAAGGCACACACTCACCAAATCAGGAACAGCTTCCTCCCCTCTGCCATCCGATTCCTAAATGGACATTGGACCCATGAACGCCACCTCACTTTTTAAATATATATTAGAACATTACAGCACAGAAACAGGCCTTTTGGCCCTTCTTTGCTGTGCCGAACCATTTTTCTGCCTAGTCCCACTGACCTGCTCCTGGACCATATCCTTCCATACACCTCTCATCCATGTACCTGTCCAAGTTTTTCTTAAATGTTAAAAGTGAGCCCACATTTACCACTTCATCTGGCAGCTCATTCCACACTCACACAGAGATTATTTCTGTTTTTGCATGATTATTAATCTATTCAATATACATATGCTGTAATCAATTGACTGATTAATTAATTGATTTATTTATTTTCTGTATTATGTATGGCATTGAACTGCTGGTGCCAAGTTAATAAATTTCACGACACATGCCGGTGATTATAAGTCTGATTCTGATAAAACATAAAAAGAATCGGTCCCAACACAGACCCCTGTGGAACACCACTAGTCACCGGCAGCTGGTCAGGAAAGGCTCCCTTCATTCCCACTCTTCGCCTCCTGCCAATAAGCTGCTGCTTCATCCATGCTAGAATCTTTCCCGTAATAACATGGGCCCGTAACTTGCTGAAACCATGCTGACTAAGCCTATCTTATCACGTGCGTCAAAGCAGTTAAACTAGAAAGAGTGCGGAGAGGACTTACGAGGGTGACAGAGTGCCCCTCCCTCAGTCCTGCCCCTCTGACGGTGGGAATAGTGACAGAGGGAGCAAGTGGTGAAGGTGACGGGAAATGGTGGAGGAAGAGCTGGCAGGCGATGGGTGGATCCAGATGGGGAGGGGGATGACAATGAGGAGGGGAGAGTGGGAATAGTGACAGAGGCTATGAGAATTTGATTGGAGAGGAAGGTGGAACATGGAACCAAGTGAGGGAATAGGGGAACAATGGGGGGGGTCCAGTGAGAGGGGTGTGTGGGTGATGGGCAGATGGAGGAGGGGAAAGAGACAGGGTGAGTTCACGATCCATGAGGTAATGTTGCCGCTCTATAAAACCCTGGTTAGACCACACTGGGAACACTATTGTGTTCAGTTCTGGTTGCCTCATTATAGGAAGGACATGAAGCTTTAGAGAGGGTGCAGAGGAGGTTTACCAAGAGAGCATTTCTTATGAGGATACGTTGGAACGAAGGAGGATGAGAGCTGTACAAGTTGATAAGATGCATAGACAGAGTGGACAAACCAGAGATTTTTTTTCTCGGGGTGGAAATGGCTAATACTAGGGGGCTCAATTTTAAGTGATTGGGGGTAAATATGTATATGGGGCATGTCAGAAGTTTTTTTACACAGAGTGCTGGGTGTGTGGAACAGCTTGCCAAGGGCGGTGGTAGGGGCAGATACATTTGGGGCATTTAAGAGACTGTTAGATAGACACATGGATGACAGGAAACCGCAGGACTGTGTGGAGGGAGAGGTCAGACTGATCACGGAGGAGGCTGAAAGGTCGGCACCACATTGTGGGAAAGGGCCAGTGCTGTGCCATACAATGGAGCTGGGGAGGGTGTAGCAGGAACTGGGTAGAAGAGGAGGAGAGAAAATAATGTCAGGCCCGGTCACAGGAGCGGGACTCAGGTCACAGAGTGTTCTCGAGTTTCACCAACTGCAACAGCACTCCCGGAATCCTCACTCGACCCTCAAACGTCGATGCTGTGCACAGCTGCGGGGTTTCGGATAACAGTGCCTAATTTAACCGCCGCTTTGATTGGCGGAAGGAGAGGGTTGCTTAGTAAGGAGGGAGGGAGAGAATTTAACTGTGAACATTTGACTCTACTTGCTTGGAAAGTCCGAGTTTGGAACCTCCTGCCCCAGGTCTCATGAAAATGGAGAGACTATTTAGGACTGAGATGAGGAGAATTTCCCACCTATGAAGGCTATTCAATTTTAGAATTTCCTCTCCTGGAGAGATCACCTTTGGGAAAGAGTGAAGCAGTATTGAGAGAGGAGGCCCTCTGTTGGTCAGAGTTGACCTTGGATATTGTCTACGTTGTCAGTCAATTCACACACCAGTACGCAAGCCAGGGCAGTATGATATGGAGAGCGAGCTGTTGCTCTCGCCACACAGCTGATGAATGCAAAAGAATGGCAAAGACCAATACAGTTTGGCACCAGTGATGGGATAGGGGTTGTCAGTTAACGTTGAACTCACCGTTGGACTGCTTTAGGTCCTCCAGCTCTGGATTTTTCCCTTGGCATTTACTCCCAAAGCCTCCCCCATGAGTGGGTATCGCCGCAAGGCAGTGGAGGTTTGAGATCAGAGTTTTCCTTCTCCTAGGTGAGCTGCCAACCATGGCTGATTAGCCCCATCTGCCTGAAGTGACTGGTTTTAAGGCGTCAGCAGCCCACCTTTGCCCCTTTGCCCCACCTTCGTCAGTAGAAATAGTTCCACAGGGCTTAGTAGCTAGGCCATGCGTGAAGGCCAGGAGCTGGACTTAGTTGTCAGAGGCTATGTGAGATGCAAACCCATCGGGAGCATTTCAAAGATTCAAAATACATTTGTTATCAAAGCATGTATGTAGTAAACAACCCTGAAATTCAACGTCTCCACAGACAGCCATGAAACAAATAAACTCCATGGAACCCGTCTAAAGAAAACGCCAAGCACCCAACGTGTAAAAAAAAGAACAAATCACTCAAATGGCAAAAAAAAAAGAGCAAAAGACACACATAATATAAAGGTGCATTTAGTAGGTAATAGGATCTTATCCCCACTAACCACACCCACCGTCCCCCCGGCCACTGGCTGAGACAACCTTAAGGAACCGTTGAGGGAGAAGGGTCGAAGATACCCAGAGAGTGAGAGTCACACAAAACAGAACAAGGCTCTTTTGTCCAATCTACCCTCCCGACCAAGGAGCCCGCATACACGGTCCCATGTGTCCACAGTTGGTGCATCGCCCTCTAAAGCTTCCCTATCCATGTACCTGTCCAGCCCAAGTATCTGTTAAACATTGTTCACATCCCTGCCCCAAGCAGCCCAGACATAGACAACAATACACAGGCAGATTCAGAGTGAGATGTATCAGCTAGCTGAGTGGCATTGCAGCAACGATCTTGTTCTCAACAGTAGGACCAAAGAACTGATTGTAAACTTCAGGAAGGGTAAGACAAGGGAAGACACATCAGTCCTCATAGAGGGATCAGAAGTGGAGAGAGTGAATAGCTTCAAGTTCCTGGGTGTCAATGTCTCTGAGGACCTAAACTGGACCCAGCATGTCGATGCGATCATAAAGAAGGCATGACAGCAGCTGTATTTCATTAGGAGTTTGAAGAGATTTGGTATGTCACCAAAGACGCTTGTAAATTTCTACAAATGTCCTATGGAGAGGCAGTCTAACTGGCTGCATCAGTGTCTGGTATGGGGTGGGGTGGGAATGGGGTGGACAGGAGTGAAGTAAGCTGCAGGAAGTTGTCAGCAGTCAGCTCCATCATGGGTACCAGCCTCCATAGTATCCAAGAGGTCTTCGAGGAGTGATGCCTCAGGAAGGCGGCGTATGTTATTAAGAACCCCCTCCACCCAGGACATGCCCTCTTCTCACTGTTACCATCAGGGAGGAGGTACAGAAGCCTGAAGGCACACACTCAGCGATTCAGGAACAGCTTCTTCCCCTCTGCCATGAACCCATGAACACTACCTCACTTCTGTCACTTCTTTGCCCATTCTCCTAATCTGTCTAAATCCTCTGTAGCCTCTCTAATTCCTCAACACTATGTGCCTCTCCACCTGTCTTCATATCGTTTGCAAACTTGGCCGTAAAGCCACCAATTCCTTCATCCAAATCATTAACATATAACATAGAAAGAATCGGTCCCAACAGAGACACCTGTGGAACACCAGTCACCAGTGTGTGTAGCCTCCGTCGGCCGTGATCGACCTTGGGAGCTGCGCCTATGGTAGTCACTGGTTTGTCGAGCAGCGTCAACTGTGGCTACTGAGACCGATCCTGGAACGGCAGGCTCTGCTATAGTTGCTGCATGTGTAGGGTATCGTGGAATTGTTGTCCACTGTCCGCTGTGCTCTCTGTTTAGTTCTGCGCTCCTCAAAGCGACTCAGGATCACTCTTTCGCCTTGCTCTAGGTGTTGCTGAAGAGTACCTCGCCATTTGTTGCGGTCATCTGCTGTATCCTCCCAGCACTCTGCGTTGATTTTTAAGGCTTTCATGTTGCGCTTGCGGAGGTCCTTGAAGCGAAGCTGGGGTCTACCAACGTTCCTCTTGCCTGTTGCTGGTTCTCTGTAGAGGATGACCTTTGGCAATCTACCATCCTTTATACGACGGATGTGGCCCAGCCAGCGCAGTCTGCGTTGTCTTAAAAGCATGAACATTGTGGGAAGTCCAGCGCGGGAGAGGACCTTAGGGTTTGGGACTTTGTCTCTCCAGGTGATGCCGAGGATGCGGTGAAGGCTGCGCAGGTGAAAACTATTGAGTTTCCTCTCCTGCTTGGAGAAGATGGTCCAAGTCTCGCTACCATACAGGAGGGTGCTGATAACGCATGCATTGTACACAGCAGTCTTGGTCTTTGTAGCGAGTTTCGGATTTTCCCAGACCCGCGAGTAGAGTCGAGCAAGGATTGATGCTGCTTTGCCGATACGCCTATTGATTTCAGCATCGAGGGAGAGAGTGTCGCTAATGGTCGACCCCAAGTACGTGAGCTTGTGGACCACTCCTAGATCGTAACCCCTCTATGTCGCTTTCATCGAGTTGACCAAGGCATTCGACCTTGTCAGCAGGGATGGGCTCTTTCAGATTCTCCTCAAGATCGGCTGTCCCCTGAAACTCCAAAGTATCATCAAGTCATTCCATGACGAATTGAGGGCTACTGTTCAGTACGTTGGCAGTTCATCCGAACCCTTTGCTATTCGTAGTGGAGTCAAACAAGGATGCGTGTTGGCCCCAACATTATTCGGCATTTTCTTCTCTCTGCTATTGAAGCACGCGTTTGGGACGTTGACAGAAGGCATCTACATGCACAGCAGGTCTGATGGGTGGCTGTTCAACCCTGCGCGCCTGAGAGCAAGACCAAAGGTGCGAAAGATCTTAATACATGACATGCTATTTGCCAATGACGCTGCTATAACCTCGCACACCAAACAGCAACTACAAACTCTCATGGACCGCTTCTCTAAGGCATGCAAGAACTTCAGGCTTACCATCAGCCTAAAGAAAACAAATATCCTTGCCCAGAACCTGGTGGAGACTCCAGTCATTACCATCGACAATTACAATCCAGTCACCAGTAGTCAACCAGAAGAGGCCCCCTTCATTCCCATTCTTTGCCTCCTGCTAATCAGCCACTGTTTTATCCATGCTAGAATATTTCCTGTAATATCATTGGCTTGTAGCTTGTTAATCGGCCTCATGTGTGGCACCTTGTCAAAGGCCTTGTGAAAATTCAAGTTGTCAACATCAACTGATTCTCCTTTGTCTATCCTATTTGTTATTTCTTCAAAGACTTCCAACAGATTTGTCAGGCAAGATTTTCCCTTAAAGAAACCATGATGACTATGGCCTATTTTATCATGTGCCTCCAAGTACCCCGAAACCACATCCTTAACAATCGATTCCAACATCTTCCCAACCACCAATGTCAGACTAACTGGCCTGTAATTTCCTTTCTTCTGCCTCTCTCACTTCTTGGAGAGTGGAATGATATTTGCAATTTTCCAGACCTCTGGAACCATGCCAGAATCTAGTGATTCTTGAAAGATCATTACCAATGCCTCCACAATCTCTTCAGCCACCTCTTTCAGAAACCTGGGGTGTAAACCATCTGGCCCAGGTGACTTATTTACCTCAGACCTTTCAGTTTTCCAAGAACCTTCTCCCTTATAGTAGTAACTTCACACACTTCATGACCTCTGAGACCTGGAACTTCCACCACATTTCAGTGTCTTCCACAGTGAAGACTGATGCAAAATACTTATTCAGTTCGTCTGCCATTTTATTGTCTCCCATTACTACCTCTCTGGCATTATTTTCCAGCAGTCCAATACCCACTCTTGCCTCTCTTTTCACACTTTATGTATCTGAAGAAAACTTTGTATCTCTTTATTATTATTGGCTAGCTTACTTTTGTATTCCATCTTTATCTTCTTGATGACTTTTTTAGTTGCCTTCTATTGGATTTTAAAAGCTTCCCAATCCTCTAAATTCCCACTAATTTTTTGCTCTATTCTATGCCCTCCCTTTGGCTTTTATGCAACACACATCAAAGTTGCTGGTGAACGCAGCAGACCAGGCAGCATCTGTAGGAAGAGGTGCAGTCGACGTTTCAGGCCGAGACCCTTCGTCAGGACTAACTGAAGGAAGAGTGAGTAAGGGATTTGAAAGTTGTAGGGGGAGGGGGAGATCCGAAATGTTAGGAGAAGACAGGAGGGGGAGGGATGGAGCCAAGAGCTGGACAGGTGATAGGCAAAAGGGGATACGGGAGGATCATGGGACAGGAGGTCCGGGAAGAAAGACGGGGGGGGGGACCCAGAGGATGGGCAAGAGGTATATTCAGAGGGACAGAGGGAGGTATGAGGGGGAGGTGGGGCCTTAGCGGAAGTTAGAGAAGTCGATGTTCATGCCATCAGGTTGGAGGCTACCCAGACGGAATATAAGGTGTTGTTCCTCCAACCTGAGTGTGGCTTCATCTTTACAGTAGAGGAGGCTGTGCATAGACATGTCAGAATGGGAATGGGATGTGGAATTAAAATGTGTGGCCACTGGGAGATCCTGCTTTCTCTGGCGGACAGAGCATAGATGTTCAGCAAAGCGGTCTCCCAGTCTGTGTCGGGTCTCGCCAATATATAAAAGGCCACATCGGGAGCACTGGACGCAGTATATCACCCCAGTCGACTCACAGGTGAAGTGTTGCCTCACCTGGAAGGACTGTTTGGGGCCCTGAATGGTGGTAAGGGAGGAAGTGTAAGGGCATGTGTAGCACTTGTTCTGCTTACACGGATAAGAGCCAGGAGGGAGATCAGTGGGGAGGGATGGGGGGGACGAATGGACAAGGGAGTTGTGTAGGGAGCGATCCCTGCGGAATGCAGAGGGGGGGGAGGGAAAGATGTGCTTAGTGGTGGGATCCCGTTGGAGGTGGCAGAAGTTACGGAGAATAATATGTTGGACCCAGAGGCTGGTGGGGTGGTAGGTGAGGACCAGGGGAACCCTATTCCTAGTGGGGTGGTGGGAGGATGGAGTGAGAGCAGATGTACGTGAAATGGGGGAGATGCGTTTAAGAGCAGAGTTGATAGTGGAGGAAGGGAAGCCCCTTTCTTTAAAAAAGACATCTCCCTCGTCCTAGAATGAAAAGCCTCATCCTGAGAGCAGATGCGGCGGAGATGGAGGAATTGCGAGAAGGGGATGGCGTTTTTGCAAGAGGCAGGGTGAGAAGAGGAATAGTCCAGATAGCTGTGAGAGTCAGTAGGCTTATAGTAGACATCAGTGGATAAGCTGTCTCCAGAGACAGAGACAGAAAGATCTAGAAAGGGGAGGGAGGTGTCGGAAATGGACCAGGTAAACTTGAGGGCAGGGTGAAAGTTGGAGGCAAAGTTAATAAAGTCAACGAGTTCTGCATGCGTGCAGGAAGCAGCGCCAATGCAGTCGTCGATGTAGCGAAGGAAAAGTGGGGGACAGATACCGGAATAGGCACAGAACATAGATTATTCCACAAAGCCAACAAAAAGGCAGGCATAGCTAGGACCCATATGGGTGCCCATAGCTACACCTTTAGTTTGGAGGAAGTGGGAGGAGCCAAAGGAGAAATTATTAAGAGTAAGGACTAATTCCGCTAGACGGAGCAGAGTGGTGGTAGAGGGGAACTGATTAGGTCTGGAATCCAAAAAGAAGCGTAGAGCTTTGAGAGCTTCCTGATGGGGGATGGAAGTATATAAGGACTGGACATCCATGGTGAAAATAAAGCGGTGGGGGCCAGGGAACTTAAAATCATCGAAAAGTTTAAGAGCGTGAGAAGTGTCATGAACATAGGTCGGAAGGGATTGAACAAGGGGTGATATAACAGTGTCGCGGTATGCAGAAATGAGTTCGGTGGGGCAGGAGCAAGCTGAGACAATAGGTCGGCCAGGACAGGCAGGTTTGTGGATCTTGGGTAGGAGGTAGAAACGGGAAATGCGGGGTGTGGGAACTATAAGGTTGGTAGCAGTGGATGGGAGATCCCCTGAGCGGATAAAGTCAGTGATGGTGTGGGAGACAATGGCCTGGTGCTCCTTAGTGGGGTCACGATCGAGGGGTAAATAAGAGGAGGTATCCGCGAGTTGTCGCTGTGCCTCGGCAAGGTAGAGGTCAGTACGCCAGACTACAACAGCACCCCCCTTATCGGCGGGTTTAATAATAAGGTTAGGATTAGTGCGGAGGGAGTGGAGAGCAGAGCGTTCCGAAGGAGTGAGGTTGGAATGGGGACAAGGTGCGGTGAAGTCGAGACGGTTGATGTCCCGTCGGCAGTTAGCGATAAAGAGATCCAGAGCAGGCAGAAGACCAGAGTGGGGTGTCAATTCCTCCGTCTCCGCCGCATCTACTCTCAGGATGAGACTTTTCATTCTAGGACGAGGGAGATGTCTTCCTTTTTTAAAGAAAGGGGCTTCCCTTCCTCCACTACCAACTCTGCTCTTAAACGCATCTCCCCCATTTCACGTACATCTGCTCTCACTCCATCCTCCCGCCACCCCACTAGGAATAGGGTTCCCCTGGTCCTCACCTACCACCCCACCAGCCTCTGGGTCCAACATATTATTCTCCGTAACTTCCACCACCTCCAACGGGATCCCACCACTAAGCACATCTTTCCCTCCCCCCCTCACTCTGCATTCCGCAGGGATCGCTCCCTACACAACTCCCTTGTCCATTCGTTCCCCCCCCATCTCTCCCCACTGATCTCCCTCCTGGCACTTATCCGTGTAAGCGGAACAAGTGCTACACATGCCCTTACACTTCCTCCCTTACCACCATTCAGGGCCCCAAACAGTCCTTCCAGGTGAGGCAACACTTCACCTGTGAGTCGACTGGGGTGATATACTGCGTCCGGTGCTCCCGATGTGGCCTTTTATATATTGGCGAGACCCGACACAGACTGGGAGACCGCTTTGCTGAACATCTACGCTCTGTCCGCCAGAGAAAGCAGGATCTCCCAGTGGCCACACATTTTAATTCCACATCCCATTCCCATTCTGACATGTCTATCCACGGCCTCCTCTACTGTAAAGATGAAGCCACACTCAGGTTGGAGGAACAACACCTTATATTCCGTCTGGGTAGCCTCCAACCTGATGGCATGAACATCGACTTCTCTAACTTCCGCTAAGGGCCCACCTCCCCCTCGTACCCCATCTGTTACTTATTTTTATGCACACATTCTTTCTCTCACTCTCCTTTTTCTCCCTCTGTCCCTCTGAATATACCTCTTGCCCATCCTCTGGGTCCCCCCCCCTTGTCTTTCTTACCGGACCTCCTGTCCCATGATCCTCTCGTATCCCCTTTTGCCTATCGCCTGTCCAGCTCTTGGCTCCATCCCTCCCCCTCCTGTCTTCTCCTATCATTTTGGATCTCCCCCTCCCCCTCCAACTTTCAAATCCCTTACTCACTCTTCCTTCGGTTAGTCCTGACGAAGGGTCTCGGCCTGAAACGTCGACTGCACCTCTTCCTACAGATGCTGCCTGGCCTGCTGCGTTCACCAGCAACTTTGATGTGTGTTGCTTGAATTTCCAGCATCTGCAGAATTCCTGTTCTTTGGCTTTTATGTTGGCTTTGACTTCTCTTGTTAGCCACAGTTTGTCATCTTGCCTTTAGAATACCTCTTCCTCTTTGGGTTGTATATATCTTGTGCCTTCCAAATTGCTTCCAGAAATTCCAGCCATTGTTGCTCTGCCGTCATCCCTGCCAGTGTTCTTTTCCAATCAATTCTGGCCAACTCCTCTCTCGTGTTCTGTAATTCCCTTTACTCCACTGAAATACCAATAGATCTGAGTTTTGTTTCTCCTCAAATTTCAGGATGAATTTGATCATATTATGATCACTTTCCCCGAAGGGTTCTTTTACCTTAAGATCTCTAATCAATTCCAGTTCCTTGCAAAACACACAATCCAGAAAGGCTGATCTCCTAGTGGGCTCAACCATGAGCTGCTCTAAAAATCTATTTTGTAGGCATTCTAGAAATTCCTTGTTTTGGAATCCCACACCCACCTGATTTTCCCAGTCTATTTGAGTATTGAAATCCATTATGACTATTGTAACATTGCCCTTTTGGCATGCATTTTCTATCTCCAATTGTAATTTGTAAACCACATCCTTACTACTGTTTAGGGGTCTGTATATAACTCCCATCAGGGTCTTTTTACCTTTGCAGTTCCTTAACTCTATCCACAATGATTCAACACCTTCCAATCCTATGTCACCTCTTTCTACAGATTTGATTTCATTTTTAACCAACTTAGGAACGCCACCCCTTCTGTCCTCCTGCCTGTCCTTTCAATACAATGTGTATCCTTGGACATTAAGCTCCCAGCTGCAATCATTTCAGCTATGATTCAGTGATACCCACGACATCATACATGCCAATCTGTAACTGTGCTGCAAGTTCATCTACCTTATTTTGTACACTGCACACAGTATAGGGAATAAGATCTTGTGATGAAAACGCAAACAAGAGGAATTCTGCAGATGTTGGAAATTCAAGCAACACACATCAAAGTTGCTGGTGAACGCAGCAGGCCTGGCAGCATCTCTAGGAAGAGGTACAGTCGACGTTTCAGGCCAAGACCCTTCGTCAGGACCCTTCGTCATGAATGTTGCTTTCTTGTGGCCTCAACAAAGTCCTAAACTAAGGGACAAAGCTTCAGGAAAAGAAGGCAACACTTTAGGACTGAGATGAGACGAACTTTCCATGTCCTGATGTTGTCTGAGGTTGGAGGTTTTTCTCCCAGAGAGATAAGGATCAGGCCACCCTTCGGACAGAGTGAGGGGGCATTGAGGAACAGCACCTGACTGGTTGCATCATTGCCCGGTACGGAAACTCCAGTGCACAGCATCACGAGCGGGTTGTAGACACCGCCAGCCAGGATGGACATAACCCATCGAGGACATCTTCAGGAGGCAGTTCCTCAAGAAGGTGGCGTCCCTCACCAAGGATAGGGACCCTCACAATATGGGACATCTTATTACCACCATCGGGGGGAGATACAGGAGCCTGAAGACACAATAATTCAGGAACAGCTTCTTCTCCACACCTTCAGATTTCTGAATGGTCTACGTACACTACCTCATTATTCCTTTTTATGTCTTTGCACTTTATGCTGCTGCAAAATCAAAAACTTCACATCCGATAGGATGGTGACAATGAACCTGATTCTGATTCTCTCTCCACAGATACTGCCTGACCTGCTGAGAATTTCCAGCTTTGTCCGTTTTTATTTCAGAGATTCATCAGCTGCGGCATTTTTTTTGTTGCTCTAATTTCTGGTTTAAAACTTGTGATCTCTCTCTCTCTGTTTTCAATAAGTGGTCGAGCTTGACCTGGGAAAGAAGGTCAGTGTACCACAGGATGTGATGATGGAGGAACTCTCTCTTCTCACCAACAAAGGATCCAAAATGTTTCAGATGCGGCAGAAGAGAGTGGACAAGTTCACAGTGGAAGGGATAGGAGGACAAGCGGCAGGGAGTGGCCCCCAAGGTGGCGTAATTGCTGGAGAGCATCTCGGCCAAGGCCATGTGGTAAATCAACATTGTTGAGATGAGCATTGATTGGCTTACTGGGGCTTGGGTCGAGGGTCAATGGTCTCACAGTGGTGGGGGAAGTCAAGGTCCCTGGGCAGAGGTAGATTGATGGTCCCACGGTGGAGGGGAGAATCAATGGTCCCACGGTGGAGGGGAGAATCAATGGGTCCCAGACAGAGAAAGATTGAGTGGTCCTTGGACAGAGGGAGAAATCAACGATCCCCTGATGGAGAAGGATTTAATGGTCCCCAGATGGAGGGAGAGTCAATGCTGTCTGGACAGCACGAGAATCAATGGACCCAAATCAGAAAGTGATTCAATGTCCCTGGTCAGAAGGGAAATAAATGGTCACCTGACAGGAGGAATTTAATGATCCCTGTGTGAAGTGGGAATCACTGGACCCCGAACAGAAGGGGATTCAATTGCCTCTGGACATAGAGGGATTCAATAGCCCCTGTGCGGAGGGGGATCAATGGTCACCATGCGGAGGGGGATCAATGGTCATCGGGCAGAGGGGGATCAATGGTCATCGGGCGGAGGGGGATCAATGGTCTCAGGGTGGAGGGAGATTCAATGGTCCCTGAGCGGAGAGGGACTCAATGGTCCCTGGACGGAGGGGACTCAATGGTGGCAGGGCAGAGTGAATTTGCTAGTCTCTGTGTGGAGCTAGTTTGGGAGATTTGGAACTAATAGTAGGGTTTGGCAAACATTTCTTGAGCCCCTCGCTCCAGTGTAGCTGCTGTGTGATACCCTGCCTCCTCCCTTCTATTCACAGGAGTCAGATGAAGAGGGAGGGATATCCCACTGATGTCAAACAATCTGTCACCATGCCTCATCTGGCTACCTTCAGACCTGCCACTAGTTCGGAGGACATCCCATTCTAGAGGCTCACATCGCACATTGAACTTTACAGCACAGTACAGGCCTTTCAGCCCACAATGATGTGCTGACCCTTAACCGATTCTAAGATCAATCTAACCCTTCCCTCTCACATTGCCCTCCACTTTCCTTTCATCCACCTGCCTAAGAGTCCCTTAAATGACCCTAAGGTATCTGCTTCTACCACCACCCACGGCAGTGTGTTCCACACACCCACCACTCTCTGTGTAAAAGAAAAAAACTACCTCTGACATCCTCCCCCCTGCCCCCACTATACTTTCCTCCAATCACCTTAAAATTATGCCCCCTGTATTAGCCATTACTGTCTTGGGAAGAAGTCTCTGTCTTCCACTTGATCTCTGCCTCTTATCATCTTGTACACCTCTATCCAGTCAACTCTAATCCTCCTTCACTCCAAAGAAAAAAGCCCTACCTCACTCAACCTGTCCTCATATGACACCCTCTCTAATCCAGGCAGCATCCTGGTAAATCTCCTCTGCACCCTCTCTAAAACTTCCTCATCCTTCCTATATTGAGACGACCAGAACTGAACACAATACTCCAGGAGAAGAATAAACAACAAAAACGTAACTTATGGCAACACACACGTAATGCTGAGGAACTCAACAGGTCAGGCAGCACCTGTGGAAATGAATAAACAGTCGACATTTTGGGCTGAGAGCCTTCTTCAGGACTGGAAAGGGAGGGCAAGGCACCAGAATAAAAATATGGGGGGAGGGGAAGGAGGAGAGCTGGAAGGTGAAGCTAGATGTATGGGAAAGGTCAAGAGCTAGAGAAGAAAGAATTGGAGAGAAGAGTGGACAATAGGAGAAAGGGAAGGAGAATGGGAACCAGGTGAGAGGAGGTAAGGGGCCGGAGTGGAGAATAGAAGAAGAGGGGAGGGAGGAGGGAATTTTTTTTTCCCTGAAGGAGAAATCGATGTTCATGCCATCAGGTTGGAGGCTACCCAGACAGTACAAAATGTTGCTCCTCCACCGTGAGGGAGGCCTTATCATGGCACAAGAGGAGGCTGTGGACCAGCATGTTGGGACGGGAGTCAGAATTAAAATGTTTGGCCACTGGGAAGCTCTGTTTTTGGTGGATGGAGTGGAGATGCTCAACAAAGCGGTCCCCGACTTATGGCGGGCCTCACCAGTGTAGAGGAGGACACATTGGGAGCACCGGACACAATAGACAATCCAAACAGATTCACAGGTGAGATGTTGCCTCAGCTGGATGGAATGTTGGAATGGAAGTGAGGGGAATTTATGGACAGGTGTAGCATTTTGGCCACTTGCAGAGATGAGTGCCAGGAGGGACGAATAGACAAGGGAATCGCGGAGGGAATGATCCATGTGGAAAGCAGAGAGGGTAGGGGAGGTAGAGATATGCTTAGAGGTAGAATCCCTCTGGGGACGGCACGAGGTGCGGAGGATGATGTGGTGGCTCATGGGGTGGTAGGTAAGGACGTGAGGAACACTGTTAAGACGGTAGGAAGATGCGGAGAGCGTGGATGTTCATGAAATGGAGGAAATATGGGTGAGGGGAACATCAGTAGTGGAGCGAGGGAACCCCTGTGCTTTGAAGAAGGAGCTCACATCTCTGATGTCCTGGAACAGAAAGGAACAGATGCGGTGAGGCGAAGGAACTGAGAGAAGGGAGATAGGGTGGGAAGATGTATAGCTGAGGTAACTGTGGGAATCGGTAGATTTATAAAAGATAATAATTTATGTTCTTCGTGTGAATGCTGCTTATCTGATGCTGTGTGCCTGTGATGTTCACACAGCAATAAATGCAACTTGAACTCCAACAATCGCCTTGATCACCTTCTCCAAAAACATAACTGAGTTTCCACAAGACATAGGATCAGAGTTAGGCCATTCAGCCCATCAAGTTTGCCCTGCCATTCCATTATGGCTGATTTATTATCCCTGTCATCCCCATTCTTCTGCCTTCTCTCCATAACCTTTGACACCATTATGAATGACTAGACCTCCACTGCCATCTGGTGCAATGACTTCCACAGTTCACCACCCTCAAGCTGCAGAAATTCCTCCTCATCTCCATTCTAAATGGACATCTCTCTATTCTGAGGCTGTGTCCTCTGGTCCTTGATACCCCTGCTATAAGAAACATCTTCTCCGCATCCACTCTTACTAGGCCTTCCAGTATTTGATAGGTTTCAGTGAGATTCCCCTTATTCTTCTAAACTCCAGCGAGTACAGGCCAGATCCATCAAATGCTCCTCATATGTTAACCCTATCATTCTCAAGAACCTCCTCATATACACATACGTACTGTGCCTATAAAAATGTTTTAGAACATTGTTTTACAACATTGAATCACAGTGGATTTAATTTGGCTTTTTTGACATATCAACAGAAAAAGACTTATGTGTCAAAGTGAAAACAGATCTCTACAAAGTGATCTAAATTAATTAAAAATATAAAACACAAAATAATTGATTGCATAAATATTCACCCTCTTTAATATGACACACCAAATCATCACTGATGCAGCTAATTGGTTTTAGAAGTCTCATAATTAGTTAAATAGAGATCACCTGTGTGTTTCAATTGATTGTAGTAAAAATACACCTGTATCTGGGAGGTCCAACTGTTGGTGAGTCAGTGGCTGAGATGGGAGAGACTGTGCATACAACAACTGTTACCCAGTTGCTTCACCAGTCACAGCTTTATGGGAGCGTGGTAAAGAGAAAGCCACTGTTGAAAAAAAACTCACATGAAATCTTGACTAGAGTTTACCAGAAGGCATGTGGGAGACTCTGAAGTCAACTGGAGAAATGTTCTATGGCTTGATGAAACCAAAATTGAGATTTTTGGCCATCAGACTAAATGTTATCGAAAGCTTCTGAAAGTAAAGGGTAAAATGAATGCAGCAAAATACGAGGAAAACCTGATGCATCTGCAAGAGAACTGCGACTTGGGAGAAGACTTGTTTTCCAGCAAGACAATGACCTTAAGCATAAAGCCAAAGCTACACAGGAACGGCTTAAAAACAACAAAGTGGCCAAGTCAGAATCCAGACCTCAATCTAATTGAGAATTTGTGGCTGGACTTGAAAAGGGCTGTTCACTCACCATCCCCATGCAACTTGATAGAGCTTGAACAGTTTTGTAAAGAAGAAAGGGGAAAAATTGTAGTGCCCAGATGTGCAAAGCTGATAGAGACCTATCCACACAGACTAGAGGCTGTAATTGCTGCCAAAGGTACTTCTACTAAATACTGACTTAAAGGGGGTGCAGATTTTTGCATTGTAGGGGAATTAAAGGTTATGGGGAAAAGACAGGCAGTTGGAGATGAGTCCGTGGCCAGGTCGACCGTGGTTTTATTGAAAGACAGAGCAGGCTCGATGGGCCAGGTGGCCGACTCCAGCTCCTATTTCTTATGTACTTATGCAATCAATTATTTTGTGTTTTATGTGGAGATATATACATATATAATATAGCGACAAGTGCTGGCCCAGAGTCATCAAATTATCTCATACATTATGTCATTCATTGCTTTCCCTCTCCGCAGGGCGCTGGTCAATATGTGGACGGGTTGAAGGAGAACTACAGGACAGAGGTCCACATGTACCCCAGTAAAGGGTCTGGGCCGGCTGTTCCCCCCAAACCCTTCGCCAAACTCTCCGCCGCCAAGAACATCAAGGTTGTGTTGAACCCTAACATCATTGCTCCAGGTAACTTCCGCCACCATGGTCGTAGTGAAGGAGCCATTTCTGTTCACTAGCAGGATGGACGAGGGTCACAAAGTCAGGACCCGCTGGAGCAGATCTTCATCTGGGTGTGGAAAAGATTACGAGAGAAAGGTCACCACTCCAATGGGAAATGGAGTCACCCCAGACAATACTCACAGGAATTCAGAGGACTGAGAGGGGATCCTAGAAACATATATAAAATATAGAGCACTATAGCATAGTCCAGGTCCTTCAGCACACAAAGTGCTAAATTTTTGATCAATCTCAATGGTTCCATTTAATATGAGAGAATGTACACAGTTCACAGCCTGAAATTCGTACTCTCCGCAGACATCCTCGAAACAGAAAACCCCAGAGAATGAATGACAGAAAAAAAACTTTAGAACCTCAAAGCCCCCCGCCCCCTCCCATGCACAAGCAGCAGCAAACTATCAACCCTCCCCCCCCCCACACTTTTTCCAGCAGAAAGCATCAGCCCCCCACCTTGCAAGCAATACTGAAGCCCCCAAAGAGACAATGATCTGTGGTCCATCAGAAACTATAGTCCACAACCCAGCAGGTTATTGGGTGTACTTAAGGCAGAGGTTGACGGATGCTTGAGTGGTCAGGGCATGAAGGGATACGGGGAGAAGGTAGGAGATTGGGGCTGAGAGGGAAGTGGAGCAGTCAGGAAATCGCAGAGCAGACACATTAGGTCAAATGGCCTAAATCTTCTCCTTTATCTTATGGTCTTAATCAGAAGTCAAAGGATTTTCCCTTGTTCTACCTCAATACACTGTGTAATGATTTGATCTGTGTAAAGCAGGATACAAGACGAGCTTTTCCCTGTAACAATAATAAACCAATTTACCAATTCCAATTGATGTATTATTGTCATATTATTATACCAAGATGCAGTGAAAGAATTTTTTTAATGTGCCATCCAGACACATCATTCCATGCATGAAGGTAGTATAAAGGAAAACATAACTCAGAATAAAGTTCCTGAGAGAGTGCAGTGCAGACAGAGAGACAATAAGGTGCAAGGGGCAAGATGGAGTAGATTGTGAGTTCTAGAGTTAGCATTTAGCGTGTGGAGAGAGGGAAGGGCTACTGCACAGGATTGATATAAGCGGCAGAGACTTGTAGACATAGTCAGCTCCATCATGGGCACTAGCCTGCATAGCTCCAGGACATCTTCAAGGATCAATGCCTCAAAAAGGCAGCATCCATCATTAAGGATCCCCATCTCCCAGGACATGTCCTCTTCTCATTGTTACCATCAGGGAGGAGGTACAGGAGCCTGAAGACACATACTCAATGTTTCAGGAACGGCTTCTTCCCCTCTGCCATCAGATTTCTGAATGGACAATGAACCCATGAACACTACCTCAATACTTTTTGTTATCTTCATTTTTGCACTACTTAATTATTTTAACTATTTATATATGTACTGTAATTCACAGTTTTCTGTTATGTATTGCATTGTACAGCTGCCTCAAAGACAAAAAATTTCACAACATATGCCAGTGATGATATGACATAGGTCAGACATATGCATGTCAACAAATACACTCAAAAACTTCTCCAGATGTGCCGTGGAGAGCATTCTGACAGGCTGCGTCACTGTCTGCTATGGAGGGGCTACTGCACAGGACCAAAAGAAGCTGCAGAAGATTGTAAATTTAGTCAGCTCCATCTTGGGTACTAGCCTACAAAATACCCAGGACATCTTTAGGGAGCGGTGTCTCAGAAAGGCAGCATCCATTATTAAGGACCTCCAGCACCCAGGGCATGTCCTTTTCTCACTGTTACCATCAGGTAGGAGGTACAGAAGCCTGAAGGCTCACACTCAGCGATTCAGGAACAGCTTCTTTCCCTCTGCCATCTAATTCCTAAATGGACAATGAACCCTTGGACACTACCTCACTTTTTTAATATACATTTCTGATTTTTAAATATTTCTGATTTTTGCACATTTTTAATCTATTCAATATACGTATACTGTAATTGATTTACTTATTCATTATTTTTTTCTCTCTGCAAGATTATGTATCGCATTGAATTGCTGCTGCTAAGTTAACAAATTTCACGTCACATGCCGGTGATATAAACCTGATTCTGATTTTAAACCTGATCCTGATTAGAGGCCTGGGGAAGAGTCTGGAGACTACCCGGTAGAAGTTGTCCTTGAGTCTGGTGTCATAAATGAAATAAGGGATGTGGACATCAGTTGTCCTTGGGTCTGCTGATATTATCAGACATCCCACCTCTCCCGGAAGTTCCAGGAGTCTCCCGCATATTAATAGCAGCTCCCCGACGCCCGCAAATTATATCCAATATCCCAGAAATGAGAGGGGGAGCAGGAGTGGGCATCCTGATAGGTCTACTTAGCACAAAGAGACCAATCAGTTTTCCCTCTGGGCGGGCTTTACAGTCGACCTCTGTCTCTCCATCAGTTCAGTTTCGTGTCCTGCACCGCCATGGTAGGGTGTTTCAAAAAAAGAAAATATAAAACGTACGTCACCCCAGACTACACTGAAGTGTACCCCTGCCTAATAGGGGTCAAAAATAATGACAGTGTTGCTCGCTGCACTGTTTGCAACAGTGACTTTTCTATTGCCCATGGTGGGTTAAGACTGTAAAAGACATGTTGAGGTGAGTTTAACAGGTGTCATTCGTTCATTAGCATAGCTAACGTTATTTAAACTAGCTGGCCAGCTGCTCAGGAGCTACTCTACTGAAGACATCCCACCTCTCCCGGAAGTTCTGGAAGTCTCCCGCAAATTGATGGTGCTACCTCCCTGAAATGAGTTTTTGCAGGGTGGGATGTCTGTATTATACATGTGTAAGGGATGTGGACATTGGCTGTCCTTGGGCCTGCTGGTATATGTTTTACATGTGTAAGGGATGTGGATGTGGAGCATTGTGAGTGGTTTTGGGCCCCACAATTAAGAAAGAATGTGTTGACATTATGAGGGTCCGGGGGAGATTCATGAGAATGATCCTGGGAATGAAGGGGTTAATGTATGAGGGCTGTCTGATGTTTTGGGCCTGTACTCACTGGAGTTCAGAAGAACGAGAGGGGAATTGCAGTGAAACCTTTTGAATATTGAAAGGCCCAGACGGAGAGAACGTGAAAATGATGTTTCTAACAGTGAAGGACTCTAGGACCAGAGGGCACAGCCTCAGAATAGATGGACGTCCCTTTAGCACAGGGATCAGTTGAAATAGGATTTCTCCAGGTGCTCCAGTTTCCTCCCACAGTCCAAAGATGTACCTGTTGGGAGGTTAATTGGTCATTGTAAATTGTCCTGTGATCAGACGAGTGTTAAAAATAGTTGTGTTGCTGGGGAATGCTGCTTGCTAAGCTGTGGGCAGCCAGTTCTGCATTGTATCTCAAAATAAAATTGATTTCTTTTGCCAGATCTGTGGAATTCATTGCCACGGACGGCTGTGAAGGCCAGATCATTGGGTACATTTAAAGTGGAGGTTGGTAGGTTCCTGTCTAGTCAAGGCTTCAAAGGTTACGAGGAGAAAAATGGGGTTGAGAGGGTTCCATGATGGAACGGTGGAGCAGAATCGATGGGCCAAATGGCCTAATTCTGCTCCTACGTCTTATGGTCAGCGGCTGGGAAAGAAGTCAGACTGTGGATCAGGTTTGATTGTGCTCTCTCCTCTCCGACCAGGTTACTCTGGCCCCCTGAAGGAAATCCCACCGGAGAAGTTCAATGTCACGGCCATTCCCAGATCCTATCAATCACCCTGGGCTGAGGCACTGGGTGAGCAGGCGGACATCCTGGAAACTGTGACTACTCAGCTGCCAGAGGCCCCTCCAAAGGCCGAGGCCCAGGCGTACAGGTGCTTCAACAGGTAAATCTCAGCGAGTTGCTCTTGTCTTTATCTTCATGTACTCCCTCCCAACATCAGTGCACACCTCCCCCATTCCAAACTCATTCCACTCCGGGATCGAGCGCAAAGTCCCGGTGAAGGCTCTCAGCCTGGGATGCCCATTGCTTATTCCCCTCTATAGGTGCTGTCTGACCCAGAACAGAGACCAGTACAGTACAGGAACAGGCCCTTCAGCCCACAATGCTGTGCTGACCCAATTAAATTAGTCATCAAGTGGCTAACTAAACTAACCTCCTCTGCCTACACAATGTCCAACTCCTTCCACTTCCCTCACAATTGTGTGCCTATCTTCTCTTAAAAGTCTCTAAAGCCTCCACCACCACCCCAGACAGCACATTCCCGTCACCCACCACTCTCTGTGTGAAAAAACTTGCCCCCGCATCTTAAATGCATGCCCTCTGGTATTGACATTTCATCACTTGGAAAAAAATATTGTCTGGCTACTCTATCTATGCCTCTCATTATCTTATACACCTCTATCGGATCTCCCTTCGACCTTAGCCACTCCTGAGAAAACAACCCAATACTGTCCAACATCTTGTTATGGCCCATGCCCTCGAAACCAGGCAACATCCTGGTAAACATCTCCTACACGCCCTCCAAAACTTGACATTCTTCCTGTAATGGGGTGACCAGAACTATACACAACCCAGGCTGCATCCTGGTGAACCTCTTCTGCACCTTCTCCAAAGCCTCAACATCCTTCCTATAATGAGGTGACCAGAAGTGTATGAGCTCCTCCGGTGTTGTGTGTCACACCAATTTGTTTCTGTGGTGTAGCAGGTAAAGCCGCTACCTTCCAGCTCCAGGTTCAATCCTGATGCCCAGAGCGATCTGTGCTTTCCCTGTGAACGTTTAGGAATGAGAATCCGGTTTATTATCACTGACCTCTGCGATGTGAAGTTTATTGTTTTGTGGCAGCAGTACAGTGCAAAGACACTTACTGGAAATCCAGCAAGAGCACAAGCTTTAGACCGGAAACGAGAGCACGAAATAAAATTCTGCAGATGATGAAAGTCTAAAATAAAAACGGACAATGCTGGAAATACTCAGCGTGTCGGCAGCATCTGCAGATAGAGAATCGGAATCAGGTTTATTGTCCCCATCCTACAGGATGTGAAATTCATGTTTTTTACATCAGCACTACAGTGCTAAGATGTAAAATTACTATAAATGACAAAATAAATAGTGCAATAAGAGGAAATAGTGAGGTAGCGTTCATGGGTTCATGGAATGTTTAGAGATCTGGCAGAGGGAAAGAAGTTGTTCCTGAAACATTCAACATGTGTCTCTGGTTACCTCCTCCCTGATGGTAGCAATGAGAAGAGGGTATGTCCTGGGTGGTGAGGGTCCTTAATGATGGATGGCACCTTCTTTAAGATTGACCTTCCAAAGTCAATCACGTCACACTTTTCCAGATTGAACTCCGTTTGCCACACCTCAGCGCTGCCCTGCATCCTGTCGATGTCCTGTTGTAACCTCCTGTCCACAACATCACCACCTGCAAACTTACTAACCCACCCTTCCACTTCCAAGTCATTGATAAAAGTCACAAAGAGCATGGGTCCCAGAACAGATGCCAGTGTAAAATCACTGGTCACCAACCTCCAGGCAGAATACCCTCCATCTATTCCCACCCTCTGCCCTCTGTGGGAAGCCAATTCTGTTTCCACACAGCCAGCTTTCCCTGGATCCTATGCCTCCTGACTTCCTGAATGAGCCTACCGTGAGGAACCTTGTCAAACAGCTGACTGAAGTCCAAATACACCACATCCACTGCTCTACCTTCATCAATATGTTTTGTCAGATGTTGAGATGCTCCCACTGGTGGGAGAATAACAAACAAGGGGACACAGCTACCAAATATGAGGCCTGTCACTTAAAACTGAGGGTGTAGAAATTCCTTCTGTCAGAGGTGATGAATCTCTGGTATTCTCTGCCCAGAAGGGTGGTGGAGGCCTAATCACTAGACATAGAAAAATACCTGAACTGTCAGAAGATTTTCCATTGTATGTCGTTCCATGGGGTTGCCTCATTAGTCGAGATTGAGTTCAAGAGCTGTGAGGTAATGTTGCAGCTCTATAAAACTCTGGTTACACCACACTTGGAATATTGTGTTCCGTTCTAGTTGCCTCATTATAGGAAGGATGTGGAAGCTTTTGAGAGGATGCAGAGGAGATTTACCAGGATGCTGCCTGGATTACAGAGTGTGTCTTATGAGGATAGGTTGAGTGAGATAGGGTTTCTCTTTGGAGCGAAGGAGGATGAGAGGTGATTTGACAGAGGTGTACAAGATGATGAGAGGCAAAGATCGAGTCGACAGCCAGGGTGCAAATGGCCAACATGAGGGGCACACAGTAATTTTAAGGGAAATGGAAGAAAGTATAGTGGGTATCTCAAAGGTGGGTTTTTTATACACAGAGTGGTGGCTGTTGGGAACAAGCTGCCAGGGTTGTGTCAGAGGCAGATCCTGCATTAACCCTGAACTCTGCTGTCAAAGTGAATCACATCACACTGACTGTATAGGAGGGATGTCAGAGGTAATTTTTTTTTTACATAGCGTGGTGGGTGTGTGGAACACGCTGCCAGGGGTGATGGTAGAAGCAGATATGTTAGGGACATTTAAGAGTCTCTTGTATGGGCACATGGATGAGAGAAAAATGGAGGTCTGCGTAGGAGGGAAGGGGGAGTAAGTTTGGCACATCATTGTGGGCCGAAGGGCCTGTACTGTGCAATACTGTTCTATGTTCCACGTTCTAGAAGTTTGGATAGGAGGAGTATAGCGGGCTTTAGTCCAGGACAGGGCTGAAAGCCGTCAGGTAATATTGCAGCTCTATAAAACTCTGATTAGACCATACTTGGAATATTGTGTTCGGTTCCAGTCGCCTCATTATAGGAAAGATATGGAAGCTTTCGACGGGGTGCAGAGGAGATATCTGCTATCTTTGTATGAGAAGTGGCAGATGGTGTTCAATCACATCCACTTCCTCATCCAGGACCTTCCCCAGAACAGCTCCCTGTGTAAAATCTCTGGTTGCCAACCAGAGATAGCACACTCTCCATCTACAACCACCCTCTGCCTCCTGTGGGCATGCCAATTCTGAATTGAAGGCATGATGGGTCCTGGACAACCAGGGAGTCCCTGCCATAACACTACCAGATCACCTATCACGTGGCCGGTTCAAGTAACTTGTGTGCCCAAGTTTCTGGTCACATTAGAAAATTTTATCCCGAGGTAATTCATTTACCACACGCTCTGTCTGTACACGTTGGAGATCTAACCGGTGTATTCTGGTCCGAGTGATTTCACTGCTTTGGACCGTAGTGAACATATGATCTAAACTGGTCTCAGAGTGCAGAAATAGAGTGTTGCTAGCCCAATAATAATCCTTTATGGGCAGTCTCTCGCTGTCCTCAAGAGGAGGTAACACAAAGACTGAGCTGACCATAGAAGACCCTAAGCCGACGTGCTAGTCCACAGCCTCCTCTTTAGCCACAATTAGGCCACTGTCTGAGTAGAGATCCAACCTGATGGCATGAACATTGATTTCTCCTTCTGGTAATTTCCCCTCCCCCTTCCCTCTTCAATTCCCCAGTCTGACCTCTTGCCCCTTCTCCTTGCTTGCCTCCCCCCTTTGCCAGTATTCCTCCTACTTCCGTTTCTCCCATGGACCACTCTCCGCTCCTATCAGATTCCTTCTTCTCCAACCGATCTGACTTCACCTTTCACCTTCCCCCCGCCTTTTTCATTCTGGTGTCTTTCCCCTCCCTTTCCAAGGGTGTCAGCCCGAAATGCTGACTGTTTATTCATTTCCATTGAAGCTGTCCAACCTGCTGAGTTCCTCCAGCATTTTGTGTGTGTTGCTCTGGGTTTCTGTTAATGACTCCAAGAATTGTATCCCAATCAACTTTTCAAAAGGCTCGAGAAGGAATTTTTTAAGAAGTGGAAAGACTCAGCAGGTCAATCAGCATCTGTGATGAGAGAATTGACATTCCAACTCCTAAGCCCTTCATTGTTTGGACCTGAAATGCTGCCTGTTTCTCCCTCCACAGATACTGCCTGACATGCTGAGTGTTTCCAGTGCACTCTGGTTTTTATCTCAGATGCCCAAAATAAACCAGTGCAGTACAGGACCAGGCCCATCGGCACACAACATTGTGCTGAACCAATTAAATTATTGATCACACTAACTGCTGCAGGAACTCAGCAGGTCAGGCAGCACCTATGGAGATTAATTTATTGTGTTTAAAATTAATAATCAAATGGCCAACTAAACTAATCCCCTCTGCCTACACAACTTTTTTATTAAGTGCAATCGTGAACAATAGCCAGATCAGAAACGCTGATCAAGTCAACTAGTTCCCGAAGAGAACTCTGATAGGCCAGTCAGATGGTTCGCTGCTGCTCAGCGGGAGAACACAAGAAAAATCATATGTACTCATAGCAAGTACATAGAACAGGCACAAGGGTTGCTAGCTCCCGTATCCTAGAAACACACCTGAGCGGTGGGCGGAGGTATGTGCTTTGCACGACCTGATCTGAAAGCATCATGTTGACTCATAACAGATTGTGAACATGGTGGAACAGCTTAGTTAAGGATAGGGTGATCAGCACAGATGGACAAATTATACCTCCACTACCCCATGACAATGTCCATATCCTTCCATTTTCCTCACATTCATCTGCCTATCCGAACATCCCTTGTGTTTCTGGAACACAAACAACAAAAGAAAACAATAGAATTCACAAAAAACACACACACCACAAACATCCAATGTGCGAAAAAGAAGGAACAAATCGTGCAGACAATAACAAGCCAATAATAATCCGCAGAACGTGAACCGTAGAGTCGCAACTTACCCCTCACATCTCCTTTGAAATTACCCCCCTCACCTTAAATGGATGCCCTCTGTTATTAGACATTTCAACCTAAAGAAAAAGATACCGCCTACTCTATCACTGCCTCCCATAATTTTAAAAACCTCTATTAGATCTCCCCTCACCCTCGGCTGCTCCAGAGAAGACAACCCAAGTTTGTTCACCTTCTCGTTATAGCACATCAGCAGGGTTTTATTTTTTAATTTTCATGCAAAAAGGGATTTGGGATTTTTCTACTTCCTGTTCCGACATGTCAGTTCAAGGCCTACTCTACTGCCGCGATGAGGCCACACTCAGGTTGGAGGAGCAACATCTTGTATTCCGTCTGGGTAGTCTCCAACCTGATGGCATGAACATCAATTTCTCAAACCTCTGGTACTTGCCCACCCCCTTCACCATTCCGCATTTCTGTTTCCCTCTCTCATCTTATCTCCTTACCTGCCCATCACCTCCCTCTGGTGCTTCTCCCCCACCTTCCCTTTCTTCCAAGATCTTCAGATACCCCAATCTCCAACCCTGTATCTCTTTCACTGGGAAACAACTTCCCAGCTCTTTACCCCTTCCCTCTCCCGATGTCACCTATCACCTACCAGCTTGTACTTCTTCCTCCCCTCCATCCACCTTCTTATTCTGACTTCTCATCTTTTGTTTTTCCTCCATCCTGATGAAGGGGCTCAGCCCGAGAGGTCGACTGTTTACACTTTTCCACAGATGCAGCCTGGCCGCCTGAGTTCCCCTAGCGTTTTGTGTGTGTTTCTTGGGTTGTTTTACTCGTCTACCTTTACTGGCCACACCTGTTTCCCCTCGAAGGTGGGGGGGGGGGTGAGCCGCCACCTTGTACTGCTGTGGTCCTTCTGGGGAAGGTGCTCCCGTGGTGCTGGTGGCGAGGTTCCGGGATTTAGACCCTGCAGCGATGAAGTAACAGCAATGTAGTTCCAAGAATGGTGGAATGGTGGCTGACCGGGAGGGAAAGCTGGAGGTGAAGGTGCCAGCCATGTAAAGAGCGGGGCCACTTGATCGTTGGGTCCATGCTAGGAAAGAGAGTTTACAACTCAAAGTGGCCATCCAGTGTCCTAACAACAAGGCATCGGAGCAGAGTTAATCAAAATGCTGGAGGATCTCAGCAGGTCAGGGAGCATCCACTGAAATGAACAATCAGCCCAGACTCTTCATCAGGACGACAAAGGACGAGGGAAGAAACCAGAATAGGGAGGGGGAAGGGAAGGAGTACAAGTTAGAAAGTGATAGGTGAAGCCAGGTGGGTGGACGAGCGGTTGTGAAAAAGCTGCCAGGTGATAGGTGGGAAAGGTAATGGGCTGATGAAGAAAGAATGTGAATATGGGAGGAGGGTGGACCATGGGAGAAAGGGAAGGAGGAGAGGAACCAGAGAGAGGTGAAGGGCAGGTGAGGAGAAGAGGGAAGGGGTTGCCAGAGAAGGGAGATCAAAATAAGCCCATTGAGCCCATCAAGTCTGCTCTCCCATTCGATCATGGCAAATTCATTTTCCCTCTTAAACCCACTCTCCTGCCTTTTCCCCATAATCTTCGACATCCTGACTAATCAAGAACCTGCCAATCTCCTCTTTAAATATACCCATGTAGTGCAGACCTTTAAACCAACACCACAATCAATGTCCCTCCGTTTTTCTATCATCCATATGCCTATTGAAGAGTCTCTTCGATGTCCTCGATGTTATGTCGAAGCTGTATAAGATGTTAGAGTACTGTGTGGGGTTCTGGTCACCAAACCTACAGGAAAGATGTCAATAAGGTTGAAAGAGTGCAGAGAAAATTTACTAGGCTGTTGCCAGGACTTGAGGGCCTGAGTAGTATGGGAAGGCTGAATAGGTTAGGACTTTATTCCTTGGGGTATAGGAGAAAGAGGAGGGATTTGATAGAGGGGCATAGATAGGGTGGTTGCAAGCAGGCTTTTTTCCACTGAGGTTGGGTGAGGCTAGAACTAGAGGTCATGGGTTAAGGGTGAAAGGGGAAACTTCTTCACTCGGAGGATAGTGTGAGTGTGAACGAGCTGCCAGAGGTGTAAGGGGGTTGGATTTCAACACTTAAGAGAAACCTGGATAAGTACACGGATGGGGGAAGTATGGAGGGTTCTGGTCCAGATGCAGGATGATGGGAGTAGGCAGTTTGCATGGTCTAGATGGGCCAAAAGGACTGTTTGTATGCTGTACTGGTCTGAGACTCTGTGTGTCAGCAACTGTCAACACCACCGGTTGTGTGTTCCACACACCCACCACTGTCTGTGTAATAAAACCTACCTCTGACATCCCCCTATACTTCCCTCCAATTACCTTAACCAGGGATCCCCAAACTGGAGTCCACAGACCCCTGCTTAATGGCATTGGTCCGATGCATAAAAAACCATTGGTCGCCCTGTCTTAAAAGGACGTCCTCCAGTATTAGTTATTATTTGTGTTGCCTTCAAACTTAGCCAATCCATATTCACATCCACACCATTTATATATAACACAAGGGGCACTTGAAGGTGGAAAACCTGGCTGATGCCCTCCAGAGCGTCAGAAGGTGAGGGCAAACTGCGAGCAAAATATAAAATCACAAGAGGCATAAATGTGATGCTGTGGAAGCGTTAACAGTTAGCATGACACTCTTAAAGCTCAGGGCATCTGAGTTCAACATTCAATTCTGGTGCTGTCTGTAAGGAGTTTGTATGTTCTCCCTGTGACCGTGTGGGTTTCCTCCGGGGGCTCCAGTTTCCACCCACAGTCTAAAGGTATACTGATTAGTAAGTTAATTGGTCATTGTAAATTGTAAACTGTCCTGATACACAGTTCTCAAACGTGCAAGTGTAATAGCTATCACAGGCCGGGCGTCAAAGAGTTCGAATACTGGTGTCCTCGGTAAGAAAGTTTATACGTTCCGTTCTGTGTGTGCATGGATTTCCCCCGGGTGCTCTGGTTTCCTCCCACAGTCTAAAGACCTACCAGTTGGTAGGTTAATTGGTCAGTGTAAATTGTCCTGTGACTAAGCTAGGGTTAAGTGGGTGGGTTGTTCTCACCAGAAGGGCCTGTTCCACGCTGTACCTCTAAATAAATAAACAGGGTAGGTAGAGTCTTTTCTGCAGGGTGGAAATGCCAAATACTAGGTTTAAGGTGGGGGGGGGGAAGAGTCTAAAGGAGTAACACTCACAAAGTGCTGGATGATTTTAGCAGGTCAGGCAACATCTAGAAAGGAATAAACGGTCATCATTTTGGGCCGTAACCCTTCTTCAGAACTGTTCACTTAGGGAGAACTGTTGAAGGGTCTCGGACCGAAACGTCGACTGTTTATTTATTTCAGTCTGACCTGCTGAGTTCATCCAGCATTTTGTGTGTGTTGCTCTGGATCTCCAGTATCTACAGAATCTCGTGTTTATGATTTAGGAGGTATATTTTTTTTTTTTTAGTGGTGGGTGCCAGGGTGGTGGTAGGATAACAATGTTTAAGAGACAGCCACTTGAATGTGCAGAAAATCGACCATGTGCAGGCAGATGGGATTGGTTCAAACTGGCATCGTGGGTTAGTACAAGCATTGTGGACCAAAAGGTCTGTTCCTGAAACGGCAACCAATGACTAAACAGTCCCAATTTGTGTTCCTTCCCCTTTCCCCAGAGCCGCCACGCCGTTTGGTGGTCCAGGCGCCTACAGGAGGCTGCTGGAGGTGAACGGCCCGGAGACCATGGCGACGCCAGTGGAGCCTGATATCGTCGAGACTCCACTGTTCACCAACAGGCCCTGTTTCAACCGCCTGCCCCGAGGATGGACAGGGCCGCCTCTCCCAGAGTCCGCGGAACTCTGAGACCGTCCCCGGACGGCTATCTAACAATTGGAAGCCGCAAGCACATCCGACAGGTGAAGGGAAGGTTTTACAGAGGGCGGTGTGTGCCCCAAATACATCTGATAACCCCTGCTTCCCCATGACTAACATACAGTACTGAATGCAATTGTACTGAACACAACTGGTTTCTGCAGTGCAAACCAGCCAAGATGTTAACCACAGCACAAACACCAACACTGTTAACCTAATATATACTAAATAAATGTGTAGTGTATGAAACTAACGATATTTCACTGTGTTCTCTTTCAGTTTACTGTCCAATACAACAGTTTGAGGGATGGAAATCTGGCCTTACAGAATCCGTATATAAATGCCAACATTCAAAAGTACATTCATTGCCAATGTATGTATACTACTCACAACCTTGACATTCGTCTCCTGGCAGGCCGCCACAAAACAAAGAACCACAATAGAATTCACAAGAAAACACACACACCACAAACATCCAATTTGCGAAAAAGAAGGAACAAATCGTGCAGACAATAACAAGCCAATAATAATCTGCAGAACGCGAAGCCGCAGAGCAGCTCAGCACCGCGACGTTCAGCCACTGAGTTAAAAAAATTGTTCTTGCAGAATTTTAGTCAGAGAGAAAGAACCACAAAAATGAGAAGGAAGCAAATATTTCTGGCAAGGGCTTTCATTACGGGAATTCGATTGTTTTCTAGGAATGAATTAGATTATCACTAATTTTAAAAACGCAAACAACAGGAATTCTGCAGATGCTGGGAATTCAAGCAACACACATCAAAGTTGCTGGTGAACGCAGCAGGCCAGGCAGCATCTCTAGGAAGAGGTACAGTCAACGTTTCAGGCCGAGACCCTTCGTCAGGACTAACTGAAGGAAGAGTTAGTAAGAGATTTCTAAGAGTTTAATAAGAGTTAGTTAAAATCTCTTACTAACTCTTCCTTCAGTTAGTCCTGACGAAAGGTCTCGGCCTGAAACATCGACTGTACCTCTTCCTAGAGATGCTGCCTGGCCTGCTGCGTTCACCAGCAACTTTGATGTGTGTTGTCTATCACTGATTTACATAGCATGAGATCTGTTTTGCGGCCGCCGTACAGCGCAAAGACATAACGTTATTGTAAACTGCAAAATAATGCTTTAAAAAGGAGCAAAGGGAAAGTGTTTTTGGGTTCATGGGCTGCCCAGGACCCAAACCACCAGGCTACCCTACAGCCATCAGGGTCTTCAACCAGCGTGGGCAACCTCATTCACCGATTCCACAAACACAATGTTCTGCAGATGCTGAAACACTAGAGCAGTGCTTCCAAAACTTTTTTGGATGACTGCCCTTGGCTCCCAGACCATGTCCCCGGCCCCCCTCCCTTTCCAGCCATTACATAAAAACAACAATGAAGTTTGATTTGCAATGCACAGTGAAAGCAAACAAGAATCGCAACTTTTCAAACAACATTTACAACTACAAAATAAAATGGTTTCTTTAATTACAGTAAACACAAATTTCACCAATAATTTCAGAGTGTACATTGGTGGTCCAACTATCCTCTCCTTCATTGCTTTTTCACTCTGACGCAGCTCACCCCGGTAGACACAGTGAACTTGAAGATCACCAGCTGGAATTCTTTCCTTCTCTTCCAACTCAGAGAGGCTCAGAAATTGGGAAAGGTTGCGACGGCCAATGTCACATTTAAGTAGGGTTAACTTGGACGCTACCATGGGTGCCGTGGTAGCGCAGTGATTAGCGCAATGCTATTGCAGTTCAGAGTTCAATCCTGGCGACCTCCGTAAGGAGTTTCTGTACGTCCTCCCCACGGAATGCGTGAGTTTTCCCCGGATGCTCTGGTTTCCTCCCACAGCCCAAAGACCAACTGGGTGGGTTAATGGGTCATTGTAAACTGACCTGTGATTGGATTAGGGTGAAGTCGGGGTTGTCAGGGATTGCTGGGCAGCGTGGCTCGAAAGGCTGGAAGGCCTACTCTGCATTGTATTGCTAAATAAATAATAAATACAAAAATGTGGAGACAACTGACTTGACTTTGATAAGGCTCACATCGTTTTCTTGCAATTGAAGAGTGATTTTATGAAACTTCGCAAATAATTCTGACAAATAAGCAACGCCATGCCTAATATTCTTGTGTTGATTACTGAATGAAGCATTCAACTCTTGAAAGAATGTTATCACTGTTTCAAAACGTGCATTAAAAGTGTCTCAGGCAGTTTCCTTTTGAGAGCTGTGTGCTACAGGAAGCCTTCAAACTGTTCATCATTCCAAGTACAAAGCTCTCAGGATTGTCAAGAAATGAAGCATGGGACTTGATTTTATTTACCACTGTGATAACAGTATTTAATGATTTGTGCATGCGATCACTTGGGGGTGTTTTTGTAACAAGATGTCTGTGAATTTCAACTATGTTATGTGTAGCTATTTTTAAGAAAGTGGTGTCCTGTCATTGATGGTGCCTCATCTGTTACACAAGACCCTGCAGCGGATAGTGAGGTCAGCTGAGAAGATCACTGGGGTCTCCCTTCCCGCCATTACAGACATTTACACCACGCACTGCATCCGCAAAGCAAACAGCATTATGAAGGACCCCACGCACCCATGCAAACTCTCTTCCCTCCTGCCATCTGGCAAAAGGCACCGAAGCATTCGGGCTCTCACGACCAGACTATGTAACAGTTTCTTCCCCCAAGACATCAGACTCCTCAATACCCAGAGCCTGGACTGACACCAGCCTACTGCCCTCTACTGTGCCTATTGTCTTGTTTATTATTTATTGTAATGCCTGCACTGTTTTGTGCACTTTATGCAGTCCTGGGTAGGTCTGTAGTCTAGTGTAATTTTTGTGTTGTTTTACGTAGTTCAGTGTAGTTTTGGTATTGTTTCATGTAGCACCATGGTCCTGAAAAATGTCTTGTTTTTACTGTGTACTGTACCAGCAGTTATGGTCGAAATGAGAATAAAAAGCGATGTGACGTGACTTGACTGTGACGAGTGGAGAATGTTGGTGAGTGACATGTCTTTCTCTTTGAAAAATTGCTCTGCAACCCAAGATATTGACTCCCCCTTCGCATCAGTTTCTAGTCCCCTGACAAATAACAGCTCTTGAACCATACTTCTATCTTTTATGAAGCAAACATAACCAAGAAGAAAAGATTAATTACCTGGCATCCTACAACACAGGAAGTTCCGTTGTCCTAAGTATGCTGCACAATGTGTCTTCCACATTCTCAGACATTTTATCGATTCATCTTTGAACAGAGTTGTCATTGAGTAGAATTGCTTTAATTATTTGATCTGGTGACTTACGCAAAACTGTTCTCAGAACCTCCTTTCCTGCTAGCAGAATCAGTTCTTCTTCCATTAAATGGGGATCCCCAGATTTAGCAATGAGCAATGAAATGTTGTGTGAGGCGTGCGAACCATCACTGTTTTGTTGTGAAGTGTTGGCAAACATGTTTTGAAGTGTTTCCTGTTTCTTAAAGTTTTCACAAAGTGACTGAAAATAAGCCAGATTTCTTGTTTGTTTTATCACAGTATATTCTCTTCAAGTGTCCAAGGAGCCTGGACGGATTAAATGCCTCATTTGAAAACCCTTTTCTTGGAACTGACACATTGGCTGCAGCTGGTTGCTTGGTGCTAATATAAATCCATTTTCAGATACTGTACACCAGACTATACTGTCTAAACTCCTTCTCCTTTTGATCAGTTTCTGCCATTTTCATTAGGGATTAACGACCAAATTCAATTGTCTACAGGTTAAGTCCAACCTCGATTGCTGCAGTCAATGAAGGGGAAAGTTATGATGTCATTATGGCTCAGGCAAAACCTGACTATCTGCCAGGAGGTACGCAAAGTGGGGCAGTGTATCTCGATTGGGCTGTGGGCCAGACAAAGGTGGTCAAGACCATTCGAAAGCACAAAGTCTGAACTTTACCCCTTTGAACCCCATTTCTCTAATTCACAGGAAATGCTTTCATTCCATTCTTTCCCCCTTTGTCCAGTCCCTTCCCAGCTACATTGGCGACACATCTCAGGCTCTCGATTGCCTCAGTAACTTCCAATTCCCTGTCCCTGACCACCTCATTCTCATCATGGATGTCCAGTCCCCATACACTTCTATCCCCCATCAAGAAGGCCTTAAAGCTCTCCACTTCTTTCTCAATAAAAGGTCCAACCAATTCCACTCCACCAACACCCTCCTCCATCTGACAGAACTAGTCCTCACCCTCAAATATTTTTCTTTCAGCTCCTCCCACTTTCTTCAGACTTGAGGGGTAGCCGTAGGCGCCCACATGGTTCTGCGTTGACTATGCAGAACAGTACATGTTCCAAGCCTTCCCTGGTAATGCTCCCCAACTCCTTCTCTGATACACTGATGACTGCTTCATGCACCCATGCTGAGCTCATCAATTTCATCAACTTTGCCTCCAGCTTCCACTCTGCCCTTAAATGCACTTGGTTCATCACTGAAACCTCCCTCCCCTTTCTCATTCTCTCTGTCTCCATCTCTGGAGACAAACTGTCAACCTATTTCCTAAACCTACCAATTTCCACAGTTACCTTGACTCTTCCCACCCTGTCTTTGTAAAAATGTTATTCCCTTTTCTCCATTCCTTCATCTCCTGGTACGCAGTTCCAGGACATCAGAGATCTTCTCCTTCTTCAAAGAATAGAGTTTCCCTTCCTCCACTACAGATGCTGCCCTGAGCCACATCTCTTCCATTTCCCAAACATCCAGACTCACCCCAGCTTCTCGCCACCGTAACAGTGACAGAGTTCCTTTTGTCCTTACCTGCCACCACCCTGCAGCTTCTGTCATCCTAAAGGGATCCTACTGGTAAACACACCTTCCTCCCCCTCCCCCTCCCCACTTTCCAGAGGGATCACACCCTCCACAATTCCCTTGTCCGTTCGTCAACCTCCACTAATCTCTCTCCCGGCACGTATCACTGCAAGCAGCCCAAGTACTACACTCCATTGATGCTGCTCGACCTGCCGATTTCCTCTGGTATTTTGTGCGTAATACTTCTCTGACCCACCCCAAGGCTAAAACTATAAATGCCATCTCAGACATGAATACTGTACCATGGACATACAACCTTTCTTCACCTTGATCTTTTCTTGAAGGTCCAAGTCAACCACAGGCAAAGGGAAAAGCCATGGAATTATGACATAAAGGGGGTACAGTGGGATCATATTCCAAATCAAAATATCTCAAGGTTTTGTGCCCCTTGGTTTCCCACCCACCCAGAACTGAAGGCCCTACAAATACAGTGCTTCCAATACTACTGATGTTGCGATATTGGATGACCAACTTTACGCCCTCTTACGTTAACCCAATAAACCAGTGCTAACTGTAACCTGTGTAGAGGTAAAGATACTCCACCCATTTCTACCAAAACTGGGGATGGTTTAATAGCACCACAACATCATCTCAATGCTTGAGCATTAACTTTAGCTTGGAGCTTTAAGACCGCCGGTGAGAAATAAGGTGGTGGGAGGAGGGAAAGGAAGACAAGCTGGAAGGTGATAGGTGAAGCCAGGTAGGTGGGGGAGGGGCCATGAAGTGAGAAGCTGGGAGGTGAAAGGTGGAAAAGGTAAAGGGCTGGAGAAGAAGGAATCTGATAGGAGAGGAGAGTAGATCATAGGAGAAAGGGGAGGAGGAGGTGCATCTGAGGGAGGAGATAGGCAGGTGAGGAGAAGAGGTAAGAGGTAAGAGGCCAGAGCTGGGAATTAAAGAAGAGGGAAGGGGGAAGGGGAAAAGTACTGGCAGTTGGAGAAATTAATGTTCATGCCATCATGTTGGAGGCTACCAGGATAGAAGTTGGGGTGCTGCTCCCCAACTTGAAAGTGCCCTCATCGTGACAGTAGGGGAAGCCATAGGCTAATATGTCGGAATGGGAATGGAGATTGGAATTAAAATGATTGGCCTCCGGGGAAAACCTGCTTTTTGTGAATGCAGATGTTTCCATGACATATAGATTCACTTTCAAAGTCTCTACGATGCACGTCCTCAGTATCATTTATTTACTTGGCTGCACAATCTGTCCTCTCTTGCACATTGGCTGTTTGCTAGCCTTAATATCCAGTTCTTCAGAAATTCTATTGCTTGTTTTTATTTTCTCCCGTAAATGCCTGCAAAAAAAAGGATTTCAAGGTCGTGTATAGTGAGATGTGTGAGATATAGTGGATATGTATTTTGATGACAAATTTACTTTGACTTTGAAGTCCGATGGTGAAGGGAGGGTTGCTGAATTGTTGAGTTGAGTGTGGGTCTTCAGGCTCCTGTACCTCCTCCTTGACACAAATACAAAAAATTAAAATGACTGCAAATAAAACTTCATTAATGAGGAATTGAATGACATTTTTGTAAATTGTGTTAAAATTCCACTAATTCTATCAAAATTCTGATTTGAAAACGGCAAACCTTAGCTTCGTTTGCAAGTGTAGAACTATTTTGCTCCTGAGCTGCCCCCAGGCCTGCTTGGTTGTCGTGGCGCTGGCAGCAGCTGAGCCGGTCACATGCCAGCGGCAAGCTGGCGAACGGCTGCTGGTTGTAATGGTGCTGCCTGAAGTGCTGGATGACACGCTCCTTAGTGAACCGGACCCGCTGGTGCACCCAGGGACCTTGGGCCTCCCTGGCCATGGCGGCCACCGTGCTATGGGCGAGGCAGAAGTGCGGCGCCGAGGCTGCGGAGGACCCGCCCGTACTTGGCCTCAGGCCGTGGGTGTCTCTCCTTGATGCCCTGGCTTCTGGAAAAAGTCATCCCCGCTTTTCCCTTTTCCTTCTGTGGCAGCTTCGTGAAGCTAGAAGATCTACTATGCAATCGGGAGGTAGACATCCAAAGTAGAATCCACTTCCTCGAGTGTTAGGTATGGTCAGTGCTGAGGTATGGATCAGAAACATGGACCCTGAAGAAGGATGTCATGAAACGGATTAATGATTTTGAAATGTGGTGCTATCGACGAATGTTGAAGATCAGTTGGGTAGAGAAAGTTTCAAATGAGAGGGTTTTATCTGAAGCTGATAGACCACGAATATTGCTGGAGAAGATTATGAAGTTAAAAGTTGCTTATTGTGGACACGTTACGCAGAGAGATAACATCTTGTCGGACTTGCTATACGGAAAGGTGAGGGGAAAGAAAGGAAGAGGAAGGCAAAGAACAACATGGCTGGGTAACATCAAGGATTGGACCAAGCTGGACAAGACTAGGGATGTTGTGGACAAGTGTCAGGATAGAGCGGCGTGGAGGGAAATCGTCCGCCAACTGGAAATTCCAGATGTGACAGCCTCCTCCTTAACAGTGATACCTGGAACTGCTCTGTAACATGGAGGTGGACTGTATTAGATCAAATAGACACTGTCCATAATGCCTCCTTTACCTCATACAATACCCTTTTCTCCTCAAAGTTCAATGTAAATTTATTATCAAAGTACATATATGTCACCATTTTCAACTCTGAGATGTATTTTTCTGTGGGCGCTCACAGTAAATTCAAGAACCATAATAGAGTCAATGGAAAACCACACCAACAGGACAGACAACCAACCAATGTGCAACAGACTGCAACCTCTGCAAATACTAAAGGAAAGAAAAAGTAATAACAATAAATAAATGAGCAATAAGTATCGAGAACATCAAATAAAGAGTCCTTGAAAGTTAGTCCATAGGTTTTGGAAACACCTCAATGGTGGGCAAGTGAGATGGAGTGAAGTTATCCTCACTGGTTTAAGAGTCTGATGGTTGAGTTCTGGTGCTGAGTTAGTGTTCTGCTAACTGATATGTTACCATGCCATAACATAAAATAGAGGAGCAGAATTAGGCTATTTGGCCCATCAACTCTGCTTTGCCACATCATCATGGCTGATCCATTTTCCTATCAGCCCCAGTCTCCTGCCTTCTCCCCATGGCCCTTCATGCCCTGGCTAATCAAAATCTATCAGTCTCTGCCTTAAGTGTACCTTGGCCTCCACAGCCACCAGATTCACCACTCTCTGGCTAAAGAAATTCCCCCACATCTCCACTCTGAAAGGTTGTCCCTCTATTCTGAGACTGTGGCCTCTGGTTTCAACTCTCCCACCATAGGAAACATCCTCTCCACATCCACTCTATCAAGGCCTTTCACCATTCGATAGGTTTCAGTGAGGTCAGCCCTCATTCTTCTGAATTCCTGTGAATACAGACCCAGAGCCATCAAATGCTCTTCATATGGCAAGCCTTTCAGTCCCAGAATCATTTTTGTGAACCTCCTTTGAATCCTCTCCAGTTTCAGCACATCCTTTCTCAGATAAGGGGATAAAAACTGTTCATAGTACTCCAAGTGAGGCCTCTCCAGTGCTTTATAAAGTCTTAACATTACATCCTTGCTTTTATATTCTAGTCCTCTTGAAATGAATGCCAACATTACATTTGCCTTCCGCACTACCAAATCAACCTGCAAATTAACCTTTAGGGAATCCTGCACAAGGACTTCCAAGTCTCTTTGTACCCCAGATGTTTGAATTTTCTCACCATTTAGAAAATAGCCAACCCTTTTAGCTCTTCTACCAAAGTGCATGACCATACACTTCCTGACACTGTATTCCATCTGCCACTTCTCTATCCATTCACCTAATCTGCCTAAGTCCTCTGTAGCCTCTCTAATTCCTCAACACTATGTGCCCCTCCACCTATCTTCATATTGTTTGCAAACTTGGCCATAAAGCCATCAATTCCTTCATCCAAATCATTAACATATAACGTAAAAAAAATCGGTTCCAACACAGACACCTGTGGAACACCACTAGTCACCATTAGCCAACCAGAAAAGGCTCCCTTCATTCCCACTCTTTGCCTCCTGCTAATCAGCCACTGTTTTATCCATGCTAGAATATTTCCAGTAATATCATGGGTATGTATTCAGTTCATCCGCCATTTCCTTGTGGCACAGTACCACCTCTCCAGCATTATTTTCCAGCAGTCCAATATCTACTCTCACCTCTCTTTTACCCTTTATTCATCTGAAGAAACTTTTGGTATCCTCTTTAATACTGTTGACTAGCTTACTTTCGTATTCCATTTCTTCCTTCTTTACGACTTTTTAAGTTGCCTTCAGTTGGTTTTTAAAAGACTGCCAATCTTCTAACTTCCCACTAATGATTGTTCTATTTATATGTTTTCTCTTTGGTTTTGATGTTGGCTTTGTGTCATCCTGCCTTTAGAATACTTCATTTTTGGGATGCATATATCCTGCACCTTACGAACTGCTCCCAAAAATTCCAGCCATTGCTGCTCTGCTGTCATCCCTGCTAGTGTTCCCTTCCAATCAATTGTGGCCAGCTGCTCTTTCCCTTTACTCTACAATAATATTGATACTTCTGACTTTAGCTTCTCCTTCTCAAATTTCAGGGTGAATTCTATCATATTATGGTCATTAGGGTTCCTTTACCTTAAGCTCCTTAATCTATTCTGGTTCATTTCACAACACCCAATTCAGAATAGCTGATGTCCTTGTGGGCTCTACCATGAGCTGCTCTAAAATGCCATCCTGTCAGCATTCTAAAAATTTTCCCTATCGGATCCGGCAACCAACCTGATTTTCCAAATCTACCTGCATATTGAAATCCTCCATGACTATCGTAACATTGACCTTTTGACATGCATTTTCAATCTCCAGTAATTTGTAAACCACATCATTACTACTGTTTGCAGGTATGTATAGAACTCCTCCCAGGGTCTTTTTACCCTTGCAGTTCCTTAGCTCAACCCACAGCTATTCTACACCTTCTGATCCTATGTCACATCTTTCTAAGGATCTGATTTGATTTTCTAGTCAACAGAGCCACCCCACCTCCTCTGCCTACCTGCTAGTCCTTTCGATAAAATGTGTATCCTTGAATGTTGCTCCCAGCTATAATCCTCTTTAGCCATGATTCAGTGATGCCCACATCATAGTTGCCAATCTGTAACTGTGCTACAAGTTCATCGACTTTATTCCATATACTGTATGTATACAAATATAACATCTTGTCCTGTATTCACCCTTTTTAGTTTTGACCGCCTTTTACGTTGCAGCTCATCCTGCTGACTGATTTTGCCCTATCATCAGTCTCCCCTTGCTAGCAGTCTCTACACTCTGCCTCAGACTGTAAACCAACTACCCCATCCTCAGCACGATCCCTCCAGTTCCCACCCCTTGCCAAATTAGTTTAAACCTTCCATGACAGTTCTTCCAAACCTGCCCACAAGGATATTGCTCCTCCTGGGGTTCAGGTGTAACCTGTCCCTTTTGTACAGGTCATACCTGCCCCACAAGAGATCTCAATGATCTACAAACCCTGCCTCCATACCAGTTCCTCAGCCATGCATTCACCTGCCAAATCATCCTATTCCTCACGGGCATGTGGCATAGGCATCAATCCAGAGATTATTATCCCGGAGGTCCTCTTTTTCAGCTTTCTACCTAGCTCCCTAAAATCTATGTTCAGGACCTCTTCACCTTTCTTATCTATATCATTGGTGCCAATATGTACCTAGATTTCTGGCTGCTCACCCTTCCAATTTCAATGCCATGGACCCGATCTGAGACATACCTGACCCTGGCCCCTGGGAGGCAACATAGCATCCGGGTGTCCTCTATTGCACCCATAGAATCTCATCTCTGTTCCTGTGACTATGGAATCTCTTATCACCACTGCAGTTCTCTTCAGCTCTCTTCTCTTCTGAGCCACAGCACCAGTATCAGTGCCAAGGACACAGTCACTGTGGCTCCTCCCTTGTAGGTCGTCCCCCTCAACATTATCCAAAGTGGTATACTTATTACTGAGAGGAACAGCCACAGGGGTACTCTGCACTGGCTGCCCATCTTCCTTCCTTCTCCAGGGGTGACCACCTCCCTGTCTATCGCTTCCTCAGTCTCCTGCATGAGCTGAAGGTCCAGTTCCTTAACACATTCTCAGAGGAGCTGCAGCTCGGTGCACCTGGTTCAGATGTGGTTATCCGGGAGGCTGAAGGTCTCCTAGAATTTTCACATCTCACACACAGAAGAAAACACAGCCCCTGGAGCCATTCTCACTGCACTAACTGACAAAGAATTAAAAAGAGGAAAAAGAAACACACTGAATACTTACCTCTCCCAAGCCTGATAAGCCAAAGCCACTCCAACACTAGCCCACTCACATAATGGCCGCTCCACTTGTACCAGCCTTATTTTTATTCCACCTTTTCTGTAAATCCCGTTCACTGATCGGGTGCAGTCTAACTCCAAAAACTGTGGCAAAGTGCTGCCTTTTTCACCCTCAGTGGTGTGAGAGGCATTAAAAGGCTAGACAGTCAGTATCTTTCTTCCATGGTAGAAATGTCAAATACAAAAAGACTAGAATTTAAGGTGAGAGGGGGAATATTTAAAGAAAATGTGTGAGCAAGGTTTTTTTAAACACAGAGAACATGGGGCACCTGAAGCAGGTTATTAGGATGGAAACAGTAGTCAGGAAGCTACGTTGCAGCTTTATAAAACTCTGAATAGCCTTCATCTGGAGTAAGATCATGTGCCATGTACTGCCTTCAGATCTGGTTGCCAATGATAGGATGAGGAAGCTTTGGAGAGGCTTATCAGGGCTCTGCCTAGATTAAAGTTCAAAGTAAATTTATTATCATAGTACATATGTATGTGTCACCATATACTACCCTGAGATTAATTTTGTTGTGAGCATTCACAGTAAGTACAAAACACAACAGAATCAATGAAAAACTACATACAACAGACAACCAACGTGCAAAATACAACAAACTGTGCAAATACAAAAAGAATAAAACTAACAAAATAATAGCAATTAATTATAAGCAATATCAAGAACGTGAGATGAAGAGACCTTGAAAACGAATCCATTGGTTGTGGGAACCATTCAGCGATGGGACAAGTGAAGTTATCCCCTCTGGTTCAAGAGTCTGATGATTGACGGGTAATAACTGTTCCTGAACCTGATAGCGTGGGACCTGAGGTTCTTGTACCTTCTTCCTGATGGCTGTAGTAGTAAGAAAGCATGGTCTGGATGGTGAGGTTCCTTGACTGGAGGGTATGCACTATAAGGAGAAATTTGATTGTTTGCTCTGGAGCAGCAGAGACTGAAGGGAGATCTGAAAGAGATTTACTACATTATGAGGCGCAGGTAGGCTGATGGTTATCTTTTCTCCAGGGTCGAAATGTCAAATACCAAAGGGTCCACATTTAAGGTGAGAGGGGAAAAGGTGCAGAGTATTTTTTTTAAAAACAGAGTTGTGGGTGCTTGGAACGTGTTGCCTGGGGTGGTGGTGGAGACAGATACGACAGAGATGTTTTGGGAGGCTCTGAGTAGATGTGCAGAGAATGGAGGTATATGGATGTAGTAAACAGAAGAGATTCTTTTTGAGGTCCTCCATGGCAATTACATCCCAGCTGTCTACATGATACACGCCAAGGCAGTATGGTATGTAGAACATGCTGTTACCCATGTAGCACCAACTCCTCTTGCCAAAGGAATGGCAGAGACTGATACCATTTGGCACCGGTGGCATCACTGAAGGGCCTCTAAATCCTGAAGCCTTCCCCATGAGTGGGTACATCCCCAAGGCAGTGGAGGTTTGTGATCAGTTTTCCTTTTCATAGCTGAGCTGCCAACCACAGCTAACGAGGTCCATAAGACTATAGGGCATAGGAGCATAATTAGGCCATGGAGTCTGCTCCACCATTTCATCCTGGCTGATCCATTTCCCTCTCAAACCCATTCTCCAGTCTTCGTCCTGTAACCTTCCATGCCCTGACTGTCCACCTGCCTGAAGCAACTGGTTTTGAGGTGCTAGTAACCTACCTTTGTCCCTTTTCCTGTCAATAGAAACGGTTCCACCAGGCTTAGTAGCTAAGCCACATGTAAAGGCCAGGAGCTGGACTTGGTTGTCAGAGGTTATTTGAGAGTTGTATGATTGGGAGCATTTAATAGGTAGCAGGAGCTTATCCCCTCTACTTCCTCCGGCTATGACAACCTTAAGGAAGTAAATGGGATTCGCAAGCATTTAATTACAAGTTTTATTAGTTTGGCACAGCACCATGGGCTGAAGGGCCTGTTCCTGCGCTGTACCAGAAACATTTAGGAGGCATTTAGACAGACAGGGAATGGAGGCAAAACACACACAATATGCTGGAAGAACTCAGGTCAGGCATCATTTAGCGGAGGCAGGGGTGAATAACCAGTCAGCATTTTGGGACACGACCCTTCATCAGGGCTGGAAAGGGGCAGAAGCCAGAATTAGAAGGTGGAGGAGGGGAAGGAAGACAAGCTGGTAGGTGATAGGTGAGGGGGGGGGGAAGGAAGTGAGAAGCTGGAAAGTGATAGGTAGGACCAGGTGAGGAGGAAGGTGAGTGGGTGGGGATGGTGCGAAGGACGAAGGGGATGCGGAAACCTGGGCCACATGCTGACAGACGGAATTAATTTAAATTGGCATGATCGCTGGCACACGCATTGTGGGCCGAAGGGTCTGCACCTGTGTTGTATTGTTCAGGGTTCTGTGTAACCAAGTTACTTTTTTAGGCGGAAAAAAAACACCCACAACAATCCCTACTCGTCTCATGTTACATCTTTAAATAGTGAAACACATGCAACTTTTTAAAAAGAACCTTAAAGATATCATCCAATCATATTTCTCAGAAGGCAGCTTTAAATAAATCATAAACACAAGAGATTCTGTAGATGGTGGAAGTCTTGGGCAACGCACACAAAATGCTAGAGGGACTCAGCAAATCAGGCAGCATCTATGGAAAGGTAAGAAGCCATTTTCCTCCCCCTTCCCTTTCCAGTACCGATGAAGTGTCTCGGCCCAAAACGTCGACTGTCTATTACTCTCTGTAGCCTGACCTGCTGAGTTTCTCCAGTATTTTATGTATTTGTTGCTTTAAATGAACCAGACTCAGAAACCATTTTTTAAAAAGACGAATCTTTAGAAGTGTGAGGTGTGAAGGTCAACATCCAACATACCTTGCCACTCGGTGACTTGGGCTATGTATTTTTTGTGACTATGATTTTTCTGCTATCGTAACCATATGTGCTGTGTGTCGTTGGTAGTGTTTTGCACTGTGGCCCTGGAGGAACATTTTCGTTTTGCTGCATTCATGTATGGTTAAATATGAACGTTTTTGCTGAGTTCATGGCGACAGGTCACCTGCAGTTTCCCTGTATTCAGGATAAGATGAACCATCTCCGGAGGTGTATGATTATATACAGCCATACATAATTCAGTCACGTAATGGTTCAGAGGCACTGAGGCTTGCGCGGTGGCGGCTGCAGAGTTGAGGAATACGAATTGCGACGTGAGTTTTGAAAGGGGTGGGTGTCGAACAGTGTGATGTAGGGAACGGAGACTCTCAGCTACAGCGGGGGCGCATTTCTCCCTCCTCCCCCCCCCGCCCCCCCGGGACAGCTTTAGTTTAACCTTAAACACAAGAAAGTCTGCAGATGCTGGAAATCTTGTGTAGCACACACAAAATGCTGGAGAAACTCAGCAGCCCAGGTAGCATCTATGGAGAGGAATAAATAAAGTCTTGATGAAGTGTCTCCGTGAAACGTCAACTAGTGGAACAAAGGGATCTGAGAATACACGTCCATAATTCATTGAAAGTGGCATCACAGGTAGATAGGGTCGTAAAGAAAACTTCTACCACATTTGCCTTCATGACTCAAAGTATTGAGAGCAGGAGACTGGATGTTATGCTGAAGTTGTATACGACGTTGCTGACGTCTAATTTGGAGTATCGTGTGCAGTTTTGGTCACCTACCTACAGGAAAGATGTAAATAGGGTTGAAAGAGTACAGAGAAAATTTACAAGGGAGTTGCTAGGTCCGGAGGACCCGAGTTAGGGTAAGATTTAATAGATTAGAACTTTATTCCCTGGAGTGTAGGGGAGGTTTGATAGATGTGTACAACATTGAGAGGGGTATAGATAGGGTTAATGCAAGCAAGCTTTCTCCACTGAGGCTGGGTGGAACTACAACTGGAGGTTATGGTTAAGGGTGAAAGGTGAAAAGCTTAAGAAGAACATGAGGGGAAACATCTTCACTCTAAAGGTCGTGACATTGTGGAACGAGCTGTGGTGCATTTGAGCTTCATTTCAATGTTTAAAAGAAATTTGGATAGGTACATGGATAGCATGGGTAGAGGTCGACAAGAATGGGCAGTGTAAATAGTTTGGCATGGACTAGATGGGCCAAAGGACCTGTTTCTGTGCTGTACTTTTCTGAGTTACAGCACAAAACAGGCCTTTCCAGCCCAATGAGCTGCGCTGCCCAGCAACCCACTGATTTAACACTAGCCTAATTACGGGACAATTTACAGTGATCGATTAACCTAACTGGTACTTTTCTTGACTGTAGGAGGCATCTGGAGCCCCCGGAGGAAACCCACACGGTCACAGGGAGAATGTACAAATTCCTTCGAGAGGACACTGGAATGAACTCCAAACTCTAGTGTCCCTAGCTGTAATAGCGTCGTGCTGTCACGTTACTGTGCTGCCCATTCTCCGATCACCTCAAACCAATGCTCAATCCACCAGCTTCACTCACACTTGACCGCTATGCCCTTGATTTAAGGTGCTGCAGAATGGTGGGGGAGAACTGTGGAAGAAACTGGCAGACCCCAACAGGGACACAGCAGTTTGCTCCTGACATACTGGTACCCAGTGCGAGGGGTGGGGGTGAGGTCATTGGATTTCCAGGTAGGCTTTCTCCTGAGCCTAGCCAATTTGGGTATTTGTGGGTCTAGACAGCAGGTTGCTGCAGGCAATGTCTGAGCCAGCTGCCTTCCGGGGTGAAGTTCATGCCCCGGTGTCCTTGAAGAGGGAAATTACGGTCACTATGGGTACAGTGGGGGATTTCCAGGAATGGTGTCGTTTCCCCCCCCCCCCCCCCGGGAACTGAGTGGTTTAATAGATGGTAAAACCTCTATTTTAATTTGAATTCATTAACAGCATTGTAACTCCTAACCTTTGCATGATGCAATGGTAGTGTAGCCGTTAACATCGTGTGGTGCAGCTCAGTGGCTGGAGGGGTCTGCCCCATGCTCCATCTCTAAATACAATTGGCTGTTGTAAGTTGCCCTTAGTTGTGTAGGTTGAGGGGTAGAATGGGGCGGGGGGGGGGAGTTGATAGAAATGTGAGTATAAAATGGGCTGGAATGGGATTAGTGTAAATGAGTGTTTCATAATTAGCACAGACTCAGATGGGCTGAAGGGTCTGTTTTACTCTCTCCCTGGCATCTGGAACTCCACTAGCAAAGACTAGAGGGGGACAAATAATCCCAGTAAGTATCCTGGGATGTTTTGACTCAATAGAACTTTGATGTAACAGTACTGTACCACATCTGTTACCTTTATCTGGCTCCCTCTGGAAATGCATGGTTACTTGGCCCATTCACGTGCCGTACTGTGCTATGTTTAAGAGACACTTAGACACATGAACTCCCCAACCCAGCAGGTTGGGCAAGAGGTTAACAACCCCATCCCATAAAAACCCACAGCTACAGAAATGCCAGCTGAAGTTCCAAAGACCTCATCCCTGGGAGAGGAAGGAACTTTGCCTAGAAGTATGAAGTCACGTGGCAAAAGCAGAACCCAGAGGGCTGATCAACCTTCGGCCCAGGACAGAGGACTCCGGTGAGCTGCTGTTGCCGTAGGCTGCCGACAGCAGCTCCCCAGATTCCTGTCATGGGTGATAGGCTTAAAATGAAGAGAGACATGGAATGTAGGCATACAGGCAGATGGGATTAATTATGCATATGTATCATGAGCCAAAGAGCCTGTTGCCGCACTGTACTCTGTGCAAACAAGTTATTTTCCTGGGCAAAACAGACAGGAAGAAGCAGGTGAAAGCAGCCCCTAAACCCTCAGAACCCTTTTTCAATAAAACAGACTGCTCCCAGGCCGCAGTTAGACTCGATCATCGACACACATCTCAGGCCGCTGATGGTAGGCGTGTGTTTATTTTTCTTTAGCAGACCTTTGACCCATTACCCTCACTTCAAAAACTTTGCTGGAGCCAGTGCCCAAACAGACAATAAAAATCCGCCCAGCCAAGGCTCCCTGCTCCCTCCCTGTTTTGAGGCAAGGTCCGGGAAATAACGCAGGAAAAGCTGGTCCTCGAGTCCCGTGGGTTAAGACCTCCAATGTTTCTCCTCCCACAAACCCAGACCAAACAGCATGGTCTCCAGATTCAGCGCTCTTTCACTGTGTAACTGGTGGGGTGACAGGAAGGTACACACCTCACTTCCAGCCAAAACCCAGTACGCAGGGAGTCTCGTACGAGACAGCAAGCCCCTTGAAAGGGGAAGCTGAGTGGGCACTCCAAAGGCATCCTGTTAATATTCAGACTGTGCAGGTCTGACCGACACAGAGACAGTCTCTATACCAGAATTCTTCGGCTGAGACAGATCAGAGGGAAATAAAAACTAAACTAATTCCTCAACACATATGTATAAAAAAAAATAAACTCCACTGGAATGGTTGGGGGCCCAGTTTAAACCGACGCTCACCCAGCTCTGACGCCTGCCCGTCCTTTCACGGCTAGCGAGGCAGGCGGAGGGGGCGAGAGTGACGGGGTGCGGGACTTGGAGGAGTTAGGCGCTGTTGGCTTTGTTCGTGTGAGCACCCATGCGCTGTGGGTCCTGGGATGGGTAGTGGATGGGTCCTGGTGCCCGGAGGAAGGGAGGTGGTGGCGGAGGCATGCCGTGGAATACAGTGGGTCCAAATCCTGTGGGGAGAGACAGACAGAGAGAAGAAAAGACACGAGTTAGTGATCCAAAGTTGTAGAAACATGCAGTATACATAGAACTCCCAAGAAGGCATCAGAGGCGGTGCGCGATCTGACGGAGAGTGCGGGTGATTGTCCTGGATGCTTGTGTTGTGATATCAAGATCCTGTTGGACATCGGTTATGTAGAATACTGCGAGTCCGATGCACTGGTTCGTTGATGAGACTGACGATGGGGAGCAGAGTGCACTCGTTTCTGGCACGGAACAGGGCTCATTTCTGCCTGTTGCGGCTGCCAAGGAAGGAGACGCTGGAGTCGGCTGTGAGTCACCGGATTCAGTGCTGGGTTGGGGGCAGGCCCCTCCCATTCATGCTGCTCTCCAGTGTTTGCTCGGTGGGAAACACGCTGGATTGCAGCTGCACTGAGCGAGATGAGGAACTGCTGTGGGCTTACTCTTGCAGAAACGAGGCTCCAGGACAACATCCACGCACCATCAATCTACAAGCCTCGACACTCAGGGTCTTGGACTATTATGTTTTTAAATCTTTTTTGTAACAATGTTTCTTAGCTGTCATAATTATATGTGCTATGTGTGCCGTGTGTGACTATTGGTATTGTGTTTTGCACCTTGGCCCCAGAGCAACACTGTTTCATTTGACTGCAGTCCTGTGTGTAGTTGAATAACAAATAAACTTGAACTTGTCTGAACTTGGACAAAAAAACCATATAGCAGAGAAACAGACCCTTAATAAATAAACTAAATGGCCATTCCATCATGGCTGATTTATTTTCCCTCTCAACCCCATTCTCCTGCCTTCTCCCTGTGATCTTTGATGCCCTGACTAATCAAGAACCTATCAACCTCTGCTTTAAATATACCCAACGACTTGGCCTCCACAGCTATCTGTGCCAATGAAATCCACAGATTCATCACCCTTTGCTAAAGAAATTCTTCTCATCTCCTTTCTAAATAGACACCTCTCTATTCTGAGGTTGTGTCCTCTGGTCCTAATTTCTCCCACTCTCATAAACATCCTCTCCACATCCACTTGATCAAGGCTTTTCAGTATTAGATCACCCCTCATTCTTCTAAACTCCAGCAGGTACAGGCCCACAGCCAGCATATGCTCCTCATACGTTAACCCTTTTATTCCCAGGATAATCCTTGTGAACTTCCTCTGGACCCTCTCCAATGTCAGCACACCCCTCCCTCGTTTGTGACATTCACCGGGAGCATTACAGATGAAAGGCCTGAAGCATTGCTGAGGATACTCACCAGCCATCACACAATCTTTCTCACCCACTCCCATCAGGAAGGAGGTACCAGAGCATCAGGACAAGGTCTGTCAGACTGGGTAACAGCTTCTTCCTCCAGACCGTGAGACTAATGAATACCCTGTCACCACTGAAGTCTCATCATCAGGACAGAGAGCTGTTTACTGTTTACACTACATGCATATTCATTTATATTAACTTATTTGTGGTAATATTAGTTTTACAGTATGTGCTGTGTGTGATATATGTTTTGTGGGTGCACTGTGATCCAGGGGAATATTGATTTGTTTGCTTGATAACTTTGCTCAGATATGGGATCCAAATTGCTCATGATATTCCAAATACTCCAGTGAATTTAGCAGCCTTGAGCCCCAGCAAACCAGAACCCCTCCCCCCCACCCCGAGTTTTCCACAGTGGAGACCCACACCCACGAGGCTCACGGAACAACCAAAGTAACGACATTGCGGTGCATACACTGAGAGACCGATATGAGCGCTTGTACCTGGGGGTGGGGGTGGAGCGAGTCCCGGCGGGGGAGGCAGCGAAATGTTCACCACAGCCGGAGGGGCACTGGGCGGCAGGTTAAAGAAGTTAGCGGGAGCCTCCTCCTCGACGGCCGTGGGTGGTGGAGGCAAGGCTATGAGAGAGAGAGAAAGCAGGGAATAAGTTTGCAAGCCATTCACGTATGTCAGTTCATGGCCCCTTCTACTGCCATGATGAGACCACGCTCGGGTTACAGGAGCAACACCTCAAGTTCCATCTGGGAAAAGTCTAACCTAACGGCATTAGCATCAACTTTTCTAATTCCAGTAATGTCTTCCCTCTTCCCCCATTCTAATTCCCCTCTCAGCCCTTCTCTACTCCTCACCTCCCTCTTGTGCCCCTTCTCCTTCTCCCACGGTCCACTCTCCTCTCCAATCACATTCCTTCCTCTTCAACCCTTTTCCACTTATCAACCTCTCAGCTTTTCACTTCTCCCCTCCTTCCCCACCCACCCACCCAGCTCCCCCCTCATCTGGTTTCACCAATCCCCTGCCAACGTGGACGCCTTCCTCTCCCCTAACCCTATTATGGATTCTGCCCCCTGCCTTTCCAGTCCTGAAGAAGTGTCTTTGCCCGAAACATTGAATGTCCATAGACGTGGCTGACCTGCTGAGCTGCAGTTGCTCCAACATTTCACGCGTGTTCCATACCCCCTTCTCCTGGAGAAGGGGCAAAGGTGGGCTACTGGGGCTTCAGGCAGATGGAGCACATTGGCCATGGTGGCAGCTGTCTAGGGCAAGGAACACTGATCTTAACCCTTCACTGCCTTGCAACTACACCCACGCATGGTGAAGGCTTCCGGAGTGAACCCTGAGGAAAAGTTCTGGAGCTGGAGTCCCTAAGGCAGTCCTACATTGAGTTCAATGCTGGCTGGCAACTCCTGTGATGCCACTGGTGCCAACTCTCCGCCGTTCCTTTGGATTCATCAGCTGCGTGAATAGGGGGGAGCGTGCAGCATGGGCAACAGCTTGCTCTCCGTGTCATACGGCCCTGGCATGTGCGTCAAGCCTGACCAACAGAGGGGCTCCCTTATCTCTGTAGAGCTTCCCTATCCATGTCGCTGGCCACACTTCCTATCTACAGTGGGCTGGTTACATCGCCTCTACTTACCACCAGGCAGCCCGGGCACAGGCTCCAACTTCATCCCTGACTCTGTCAGATTGGAGTCCTTATCCTTCTCCTTCCCCCTCGCGGCCTGAGACCTGCCATGAGTAAAAGAAGGATCAAAGATCGGAACGGTTAACGCCCCACAAACAATGCGGCAGAAACCCCTCCTGACCTCAAGGAAAATGTCACAAAGCCAAGGTGCTTGGCATTAAGAATAAACAGAAAATGTAGGAAACCAGCCAGCAGGTCAGGAAGCTTCTGTGGAGAAAGATAGAGTCATGGAGACACAGGAACAAACAGGCCCTTCAGCTCAACTAGTTCATGACCAGCCATTTCAACTGCACAGTCCCATCGAAGCCTTTTCATCGAGGTGTTCAAACCTATTCCAAAAGCTCCCTTCTGAAGAGTGCTACAGGCGAGTAAACCAAAAACTTCACACCATCTTCTTCTCCCAGGCAGTTAATCAGATCAAACATACTAGTTAGTCCCCTCAGACGCCCCTCTGTCTGTCCCCTCACACTCCCCTCCGTCTGTCAGTCCCCCCACACTCCCCTCTGTCTGTTAGTACCCTCACACTCCCCTCTGTTAGACCCCTCACACTCCCGTCTGTCATTCCCCTCACACTCCCCTCTGTTAGACCCCTCACACTCCCGTCTGTCATTCCCCTCACACTCCCATCTGTCATTCCCCTCACACTCCCCTGTTAGACCCCTCACACTCCCCTCTGTCTGTCAGTCCCCTCACACTCCCCTCTGTCTGTCAGTCCCCTCACCCTCCCCTCTGTTAGTCCCCTCACACTCCTCTGTTAGTCCCCTCACACTCCCCTCTGTCTGTCAGTCCCCTCACCCTCCACTCTGTTAGTCCCCTCACACTCCTCTTTGTCTGTCAGTCCCCTCACACTCCCCTCTGTCTGTGTCTCCTCAGACGCCCCCCTGTCTGTCAGTCCCCTCACCCTCCCCTCCGTCTGTTAGTCTCCTCATTGCACTGTAAACGCTTTAAACATTTTTATAATATTGTTTACATTGTAGATACTTGCTGGTACTTTTGCACGTTTTATTCCATACTATACTTCAACCTCAGTTTGTACCTTTAGTATAAAAGTATTAAATTTTTGCATAATTTTAAATTGTTGAACGCTGTTTTCTGTTGCATGTTACACCCAGACTAACACACCACAACAAATTTCTAATACATGTAAATGTGTATGCGAATAAAGTTGATTCTTGATTCGTGAGGTACTTGTTGAATGGAGTCTCCAGCCTGGAGCATTAATCCAGTTTCTCTCTCCAGAGATGCTGCCTGACCCTCTGAGTAACATGCACAAAAGTGCTGGAGGAACAGATGAAGTGCACAGTCGATGTTTTGGGCTGAGACATCGACTGTTTATTCCCTCTCCATAGATGCTGCCTGGCCTGCTGAGTTCCTCCAGCATTTTGTGTGTGTGTGTTGCTCTGGATTTCCAACGTCTGCAGAATGCCTCGTGAGTGTCTGTTCACTCCCTCTGAAGCAAGTATATATTGCTTTTGATCAGTCAGGGAGGAATTCCAGGACTTTGACCCAGCCATGGTGAAGGAAGGTGAGGTATTTCCAAGTCAGGACGGTGTGTAGCTTGGAGGCAACTTCCAGCTGGTGCTGCTTTCCTACCATTGTCCTTTGTGGTCTCACCGTTTTCTGTTGTCAACAATTCCTCATCTCCTCACCACCCACCCCTGCCATCTAGATACTCAACAACTGCTGGCTCTCAATGCCTGCCTGATGCCACACTCACCTGCCCCACTTGACGTTCAGCCTTCGGCCGTTAATAATGAGCTTGTTGAAGGACTTCTCAGCCGCCAGCTCTGAGGACTGCCGGGTGGCGAACTGGATGAACGCGCACTGCTGCCGTTGAACCACTGTGATGGAACGAATCTCGCCGAACTGGTAAAAGTGGTTCCTTTGGAAAAAAGTGTCCAAACAGAGGTGTTTCATGAATGGGTCATCTCCTTCACTCATATCCATACACAGGTATTACTTAGTCACAGAAACAAGCCCTTCAGCCCATCACGTCTATTAATCACCCATTTACATTCATCCCATTTTAAACTTTCCACCAACTCCCCCCCCAGATTCCACTCCTCACTCACAACAAAACTTAAATAGTGCAAAAAGAGAGCAAATAAAGTAAAAAATAGTGAGGTAATGTTCATGGGTTCAATGTCCATTCAGAAATCTGACGGCATTCCTGAAGAAGCTGTTCCTGAAACATTGAGTGTGTGTCTTCCGACTCCTGTACCTCCTCCCTGATGGTAGCACTGAGAAGAGGGCGACCCTGGGTGATGGGGTCCTTAATGATGGATGTCGCCTTTTTGAGTTGCAGCCTTTTGAAGATGTCAAAGATGCTGGGGAAGCCAGTGCCCAAGATAGAGCTGGTTGAGATTACAACCTTCTGCAGCTTTTACCGATCCTATACGCCGGCCCCTCCAGTTAGAATGCTCTCCACGGTACATCTTTGCGATGTGGGAGTAAAGTGGAGAACTGGCTCGGACTTCATTCTTGGAGCACAGGAGAATGACAGGTGGTATTACAGAGGTGTATAAAATCCTGTGGGGTGGAGGGAGGGTTAGGTTGAGCAACATTGCTCAACAACCAAAGGGTCTGCACTATACTGTGAGGTCCTAAGCTCTATATGGATAGGTAGAAGGCACTCAGACCAGGGTTAAAAGCTCAAGAACCAGAGGGCATAGATGAGAGAGGAGAGATTTAACAGGAACTTGAGGACTTTCACTTTTTGTCATTTACAGTAATTTTTATGTCTTTGCACTGTACGTCTGCAGTGAAGGAAAGGTAAGTCGCATCCGGAGTTTCTCCGGTTAGCGGACAATTCCCCTCCACACCTCTCTGACGTAGAGGGGAACCGGATACGAGGCAAGTTACAGCAGTGGTTTGCCATTGCCTTCTGCCGGGTGAGCTTCCAAAGAAATCACCAGCTCGTAACCCAGCACGGATAGAGAGCGTGCAGGGGAGCCGGCTGGATTCGAACTCGGGACCTTTCGTCCCGAAGTCCGGCACTGATGCCACTACGCCACCAGCTGGTAAAGCAACAAATTTCACATCATCAGTCAGTGATAATAAACCTGATTCTGGAAACTATTCAATGCCAGCAATACCCGATCACTACCCAAAGCATGGCCAGAGAGTTTACCGTAACTCCGTCTCTGAGATCTGCTCGCCGAGACCTCCGACGTAGAGGGTGGTAATGGTCTTGTCCTCGGGAGGATCCAACCTGGGCATGGTGGCTGCACGTTTGAGCAGCTTGTCTGCCACCGGGTCGTTAATGCCGTAGTAACGATCTTTGATGTTCTGATCAGCCAGGGGATCGTCCGGGTCTGTTGGCTTCTCATGCCTATGTGTGACAAATTAAAACAATGGAACTGGTACGGAAACTGCACAGCAAGAGACCAGAAGGTTCAACATAGGATGGTAAAAAACAAGAGGATCACCGGGGTCTCCCTCCCACTATTTGTGACATTTACTGGGAGTGTTGTATACGAAGGGACTGAAACATTGTTGAGAATCCCTACCACCCATCCCACAATCTCTCTGACCCACTGCCATCAGGAAGGAGGGACAGGAGCATCAGGACTGGGACTGTCAGACTGGGTAACAGCTTCTTCCCTCAGGCTGTGAGACTAATGAGTACCCTGCCTACATTGCGGTGTTGTCACAAGGACAGCGAGCTGTTTACTGTTTATTTGCACTGCGCACTTCACATGCATTTTTGAATTACATTTTATTGACTTCTTTCAGGTAATATTTTGCCTTGTGTGCTGTGTGTGATATACGTATTGTAGGCGCACCATGGTCTGGAGGAATGTTGTTTCGTTTGGTTGAATACATGCACACAGATGACAATAAACTTGAACTTGATCCCCCCAGGAGGACCAGAACCCTGTCATGGTTTGGAGGCTTGTGCGCCTCAATGATATGTTACAGAAACAGCCACAGAGACTCCTTCTACATCTGTGTGTGACGGTATGGACAGGCAAAGATGGGGGGCCTTCATTGCTGCCCTGGACATAACGGGCAGTAAATAAATAAGTGAACTAAAGCAAAACGGCTTCACTGCTCGGTAATCAATGTGCACGGAAGGTTTTCACCTGTGCTGCAAAACGGTACCAAATAAACTTAAGGGAGAGTGGGGGTCAAATGCAGGCGGCCTGGTAGCATCACCCGGCTTGAATTCCCACCGCCGGCTGTAAGGAGTGTGCATGTTCTTCCTGTGACCACGTGGGTTTCCTCCAATTTCCTCCCACAGTCCAAAGACGTACCGGTCAGTACGTTAATTGGGCAGCATGGGCTCATTGGGCCTGCTGTATCTCTAAGTCTAAACCCAAGTCTGCTGGCACTCAGAAAGGCAGAAGAACATAAAACAGTTCAGCACAGGACAGACTCTCCAGCCCACTGCGACTTAAACTAATCCCTTGGGTTTGTACGTGATTCATGTGTCTGTCTAATGCCACTATCATATCGATAGAAGTACACATACAAAGTAGTGCATATGGGTCAGTCCGTCAAGGATAAGGCCCCCCGAACCACCAAACATATCTACATGAAGTACTTTCACAGGAAAGCAGCATCCATCATCAGGGACTCCCACCGCCCAGGACATGCTCTCTTCTCGCTGCTGCCAGCAGGAAGAAGGTGCAGGGTCCTCAAGATTCACACCACCAGGTTCAGAAACAGTTATTACCCCTCAACCATCAGGCTCTTGAGCCAGAGGGGATAACTTCACTTGTCTCAACACTAAACTATTCCCACAACCTATACACTCACTTTTAAGGACTCTACAACTCATGTTCTCAATATTTATTGCTTATTTATCTTTTTTTTTCTTTTTGTATTTGCAGTTTGTTGTCTTTTGTACTTTAGTTGTTTGTCTGTCCTGTTGTATGAAGTTTTTTCATTGATTCCATTGTGTTCCTTTTGTATTTACTAAGAATGCCCACAAGAAAATGAATTTCAGGACAGGATACGGTAACATATATATACTTCAATAATAAGTTTCTTTTGAAATTTGGTATCTGCTTCCACCATAGCCCATGTGGCCCATTCCAGGCACCCACCTTTCTCTGTGTAAATAAAAACTTGCCCTACACATCTTTAAATTTTCCCCTCTTACTATAAGGTTATATCTTCTAGTAGTTGATATTTTTATCCTGGGGCAAAAATATGTCCATCTACTCTATCTGTGCCTCTCAGGGTGTTGTAAGCCTCTATCTGATCTCCCCTCAGCCTCCACCACTTCAGAGAAAACAACCCAAGTTGTCCAACCTCTCGTCCTCTAAACCAGGCAGCATCCTGGTAAACCTCTTCTGCACCCTCTCCAAAGCCTCCACACCCATCCTGTAATGGGGCAAGTGTGGTCTAACCAAAGTTTTACATGGAGCAATGTGACCTCCTGGCTCTTATACTCAATGTGATGAAAGACAAACTCAAAAATTACAAGATGGTAAGTCAGTGCTGGGGAACTTTCTGAGGTATATTTAATGTGGAGTTTGATTATGTTCTTGATTATTAAAAAGACTTGCATTTATAGGGAAGTAGACACTACTGCTGAGCACGGGGGAGAACCCTGGCTTTCCTCAGAATTGTGGAGAATTTTGATATCCGAGTAAGTGGGGAGATTGGGACGTAGTTTAACATCTGACTGTGCAAGTCTCCCTCAGGACCGTGGTACAGATTGTCACCAGAGTTTTTGTGCTCGTGGCTCAAGAATGGGGTTTAAATTTCAATCCCAGGGAGGAACATCGTGTAGCAATTTCACTTTATTTAGAGATATGAGTGGAAGAAGCCATTCTGGCCCAGCAATCTCCCAGTTTAACCCTCGCCTAATCACAGGACTATTCACAATGAGCAATTAACACACCCACCAATACGTCTTTGGAATGTGGGAGGAAAGCCACCGGGTCAAATGGAGAACGTAGAAACTCCTTACGGACAGCAGTGGAATTGAACCCAGGCCACTGGTACTGGTACTTTTGTGCTAACACTACATTACTGTGCTGCCCAATTAGTATGATGCTTTAAAGTGCCAGAAATACGGAAGATCAGGTCTGTAAGGAGTTTGTATGTTCTCCCCTTTCGATTTATTCCAGGTGCTCTGGTTTCCCCCAATGTTCCAAAGACATACGGGTTAGAGTTAGTAAGTTGTGGATATGCTGTTAGTGCCGGAAGCGTAGCAACACTCGCAGACTGCCCCCGGCACATCCTCGGACTATACTGGCCCTTGATACAAATGATACTTTTCACTGTATGTTTCGATGGACATGTGACAAATTAAGCTAATCTCTCTCGCGATTCAAGGATGCATCGTTAGACGTTTGCCATACCTGTAAGGGCATTCCTCGCCTCGCTTGCACTCTCCTTTGACCCAGAAGGAGCAGATGTGCGGCCGATTGCGTTTGTAGTACGGCGTGGTCCTGGCTAGTTTCAGCAGCATGTCACTGGAGCTGGTGGCCTTGCCCAGAGCACCCACCGGTCTCGTTCCATCCGAATTCTGGATCTACAGGAGCAGCAGAAATGTCAGACTCATAACCAACTCTGACCCTAGTCAGTCACACTTATCATCAAAGTGTACATATGTTATCATAAACTACCTCGAGACTGGGCGTAAGGGGTGTCCAGGGACGGGTAACACGACTGGTGAAGGGGCTTGCTGTGTCCATTCTGGGACAGATCACTCAATTTGGGCCCCACCCAACACTCAGCCCAGACCTGTGGCTCCAAGTAGTTGTTTGCATGCGACAACAGCCACACCCCGGTACACCGCTTTGACAGGTGGGCAGCCGGCGGCCTCACACCCCGGTGAGATAGGGACATCCCTGTTCTAGCACGTGAAGCTAGCTCCGGCAGACTGGGCAGATGAGATCTACAGTGACACCCACTGGCCAGGAGGTGGTTCTGCAACGCTCCACAGACAGCAAAGTGCATGACAAGGCACAGATGTGCAGTATAGTCATCCACTGCAAACAAGGAAGACCCCAGTTTGTGACACTTGTTCGGACTACTGAGGTTGAGAAAGTGGAATTGTCCCTGTACAACTCTCCCGCACAGTTTCCTGTCATATTGGACACAATGGACAACCATTGTGAGGGCAAGACCGATAAGTGAGAGATGAGGAAACATGCCTAGGGTGGAGGAGATAGGAGAGATCCTTAATGAATACTTCGCAGACAAACAACCAATGTGCAAAAGACAACAAACTGCAAATATAAAAGGGGAAAAAAATTATGTGTCAAGTGAAGTTCACTGCTATTTAACTACATACACGTATATAATGTGTATAGAAAAGAGACAACATTTCTTCAAACCAGGGTGTAAAGCACAGTAGTACACATAACACACGATAACTTATGAAGGTAAGGATAAAATCTACAGATGAATCACACATAAATAACAAACTGAAGTGCATTGATATTAAACATTGCAAGGTATGGAACAGATTATCCAGTGACACTTTGAATATGATGCGACCGGGAATTCAGAAGTCTAATGGCCTGGGGGAAGAAACTGTTTCCCATTCTGACAATTCTTGTTTTTAATGCATCATAGTCTCCTGCCTGATGGTAGAAGTCAAAGAGACTGCTGGATGGATGGATGGGATCCTTGATAATACTAAGGGCTCTGTGTATTCAACACTCCTGATAAATGTTCCTGATGGATTGTAGGGAGACCCCTATGATCCTCTCAGCCGTTCTCACTCCTTTGTAGGGACTTCTGATCCAATGGACCACTGCTCCTGTACCAGTTGGAGATGCAACTTGTCAGGACACTCTTAATGGTGCTACTGTAAAACGTAGTTAAGATGGGGGTTGGGGGAGAGCCTCACTCTCCTCAATCTCCTTGGGAGTGGAGCTGCTACTGTGCCTTCTTGTTCAGGGAGGTGATATTCAGGGACCAGGTGATGTGAACTCCCATGAACCTGGTGAACTTTACTCTCTCTACAGAGGGGGATGGTTCCTCTACACCGTCCTGAACTCCACAATGATTTCCTTGACTAAACATCTTGACTATGTCTGCATGCTTTTATGCACTGAGCTGCAGCGATGTGATTAGCTGTTAGGTATCTGCATTAATGATCACTGTACAGGAGATACCTGTTAAAGTGGCTACTGAGTAGAGATCCCTCAGGCTGAACCAGCATCCGGCAAAGGGGAAAGAAGCTAATTACCTCTCTCTCCATGTTCTGTGTGTAATACTCCTTATTGACGTCAGACTTGGGCATCTCGTCCTTGAGGGAGATTCCTGCATCACGCACCTGGATGGGCAGACCTGTCAAGGCACAGGAGAGACATGAGATTGAACTGATCCAGCTTTATCACACCTTACCAATTAGTCCAATCTACAGACCTGCAGTAAAGAGCATTCTAACAAACTGCATCACTGCATGGTACAGAAACTGCACTGTGACGGACAGGAAAGCTCTACAACGGGTAGTCAAAACTGCCCAAGCATCACCAGCACCAACCTACCCACCATCAAGGACATACATACAGAAAGATGCTGGAAAAGGGCTAGTAACATCATGTTCACAGACTGTTTGTCCCAGTCCCAGTCCCTTCAGCAAGGAGGCTACATAGCATCCACACCAGGACCATCAAGAACATACAAAGTTTCTTACAGACAATGCCGGAATTGAACTCTGATACCCTGAGCTGTAACAGTATTGTGCTAACCCTAGTGCCCCAAACTTAAAACGTGCTTCACTTCAAGCATACCCAGACAGAGCTCATTGACACTGGGTGCTAATTTCAAACTCTGTGTGGCCACTCAACCCTGAGTCTAGAGCCACAGTCGATCCATTTACCCGTGCAGAGTTGTGAACGCAGCCCAGTCCTCTGCCCCAGTAAAGCAGCCAACATAATCAAAGACCCCACCCACCCCAGACATTCTCTCGTCCCCCCTCTCCCATCAGGCAGAAGATACAAAAGCCTGAAAGCTCGTCCCACCAGGCTCAAGGACAGCCTCTACCCCACTGTTATCAGACTCTTGAACAGATCTCTTGCATGACAAGATGAACCCTTGACCTCTCAATCTACCTTGTTATGATCTTGCATCTGTAATGCTCTGGTTAAAATTGTACTGCTACAGCTATGTTGTTGGGCATTTTATTTTGGCAGTTTACTGCAAACAGAGTATGTTCTGTTAGTTAAGCTTCACAGACTACTGCTTTGACCAGCAGAGGTAAAGAGTGATTGCTCAGCCTCGGCATGTTGTGTCAACCAATGGGGGGGGGGGGGGGGGGGGAGGGGGGAATGAATGAAACACTCGAGAGAGCTGGGTGGGGTCAGATTTCTGAAGGACAATAGTCTGGTTTGGGGTCTTTTGTTAGAAAATGTGGAGAAGAGCCCAAGGGAAAATGCTCGGAGGATCCCACCCAAAGGGGAGACCCTATTGTAAGAAGTGGTTTGTGCAGACAAATAGCTCACAGGAGGTAGTGCCAATAATCCCGAGTTACCCAGTTCGTTCGAAATGGTCTTCGAGGAAAGTTCGAATTGTGGCTGGTGTCCTTCACGCAGAACGTGGGTTCAGCGCATAAATACCACCATCACGCAGAGACTAGTGGAGAAACTGTCGCTGCTTGGCCTTAGCGCTGCCATGTGTCGCTGGATTCTGGATTTCTTGACAGAGAGACCACAGTCAGTCCGTGTTGGCAGGAACATCTCTGACTCCATCGCACTGAGCACTGGATCCCCACAAGGCTGTGTGCTTAGCCCATTGCTGTTTACACTGCTAACACATGACTGTGCAGCCAGATTCAAGGAGAACCTGATCATTAAATTTGTGGATGATACCACAGTGGTGGGGCTCATCAGCAAAAATGATGAAACTATGTACAGGGAGGAGGTCAAACACCTAGAGAGCTGGTGCAGGGATAACAACTTGATGCTTAATGTCACCAAAACCAAGGAGATGATCGTCGATTTCAGACGGTCTCAGCCTGAGCACACACCCCTCAGCATCAGCGGCTCCACAGTGGAGAGAGTTGAAAACATCAAGTTCCTTGGGGTGCAGATCTCGGACAATCTCACCTGGTCCAGGAACACCACTGGGATTGTGAAACGGGCCCAGCAGAGATTGCACTTTCTGAGGAAGCTTAAACAAGCATCACTCCCCACTAACATCTTAACTACGTACTACAGAGGCGTGGTTGAGAGTGTGCTGACCTTTTGCATCACAACCTGGTACTCCAGCCGCAGTGCTGTTGACAAAAAAGCCTTGCAGAGGGTGGTTAGGGGAGCAGAGAAGGTTATTGGGGTCTCCCTACCTTCTGTCCAAGACCTCTTTCAGAGTCGATGCCTCCAGAAGACACGGTACATCATTAAAGACCCCTCACACCCTCTCCATGAACTGTTTTTTCTTCTGCCATCAGGCAAATGTTACAGGAGCATCAAAACTAAAACCACAAGGCTACTAACAGCTTCCTCCCACAGGCAGTCAGACTGCTAAATAGTTGCTCTACCTGACTCTGCTTTGGACACTTTTAATTTGCACTGGACACTTATAACTTGATTTTAACTGACATGTGGCTGTTGTGTTTTACTATTTATTGTTATGTTTATTATTTAGTGTTGCGTTTGTAATGTTATGATTGCACTGCTCTTGGAAAACGCTGTCTCATTCTGCCCTGGAGAGTTGATGTACGGTAGAATGACAATAAAGTTTTTTGAATCTTGAGAATCTTTAAAAATAATCGGAGCGAAGCATCCCGACTACTTCAGAACGAGCTCCAACATTTATGTGCATACTTGGATTGGTTTTACTGTAATGGCCCTTCTAATTTTCTTTTCCTGTTAACTGTTTGATAAAGTTAAAATATTGGCAAATATACCGGCAGAAAACACAGCTTCAGCAGATTTACTATTAAACGCGAGCCCAGCTACGGATAAGACCAGAAGGCATAGGAACATAATTAGGCCATTTGGCCCATTGAATCTGCTCTGCAATTTCATCATGGCTGATTTATTTTCCCTCTTAAATCCATTCTCCTCCCTTCTCCCTGTAAACTCTGATGCCCTGACTAATCAAGAATCAAGTATATTTGCTTTAAATATACCCAATGATTTGGCCACCACAGCCGTCTGTGGCAATGAATTCCAGATTCATCACCTTCTGGCTAAAGAAATTCCTCTTCACCTCTGCTCTAAAGGGATGTTTTTGTATTCTGCGGCTGCGTCCACTGGTCCTAGCCTTCCTCACTATAGAAAACATCCTCTCCACACCCACTGTGTCTAGCCTTTCAATATTCAACAGGTTTCAATGTGACCATCCTTCATTCTTCTAAACTCCAGTGAGTACGTGCCCAGAACCATCAAACACTCCTAGTGCATTAACCCTTCTATTCCAGGATCATTCTTGTGAACCTCCTCTGAAGCCACACTCCCGCACCTTTACTTTGCCCCTGGCCAACTTCCCGAGTGCTCACCGTATTCGAGGTCGAGCAGGCATGTCTGGCACACATTCTTCAGCTTGCTACACGTCTGGCAGACTTCGGTTTTCTTGAAGCGCATCCGTGCCCCCGGACACCAGCGGAAGACGGTGAAGGGCCTGGAGCAGATCTAAAAGGGTGAGGGACAGACAACACATCAGGATCACAGCTGGAAATCTGGTGTTTGCCTCTTAAGAAAACAGTGTCCTGCATCTACTGTGGCGTACCAACACAGATTGCTGGATCACAGCAGAGTTACATCAACTTGGAGCGCTGTTGCAGGAAAGCAGCATCCATCATCAGGGACTTCCCATCCCCCATCCAGGCCACCAGGAAGGAGGTACAGGAGCCTCAGGACCCACACCACCAGATTCCGGAACAGTTATTGCCCCTCAACCATCAAGCTCTTGGACCAGAGGGTATAACTTCACTCAGCCCATCCGGACCCTGACTGTTCCCACAAGGGCTCTTCACCTCATGTCCTTGATACCTATTGCTTATTCATTATTATCCCTGTATGTTTGTATTTGCACTTTTAGTTGTATTTTGCATATTGGTGCTTTTGGGGACAGTCTTTCATTGATTCCATTGTGTTTCTTTGTATCTAATATAAATGCCCGCAAGAAAATGAATCTCAGGGTTGTATATGGTGACATTCAAGTACTTTAGTAATAAGTTTACTTTGGACTTTGAGAGAGTGAGTGTGGGGATAACAGGGAGCAGCAGTCGCTGGAGAAAACTCCAGCATGGATGGTCGCAAGCCGGGCTGCGGAAGGAGGATGGCTGGGCATGGGGCTAGCAACCCCATCCTGTACAAAAACCAGAGCCATGGAAACACCAACAGCCGGACTGTGTTTGTCTGCGGCTGCACTAGCGCACGATGAGAATGCTTGTTCTTGAAGAAACGTGGCTCCAGGACAACATCCCGCGCACTGTCAATCGTTACGCTCCAGAACGGGCTGTATTGTTTTCTGTGGCAGTATGTTTATCTGCTCTTATAAGCACAGTGGTGCTAGGAAGTTTTTAAACCCTATAGAGTGTTCTCTGTTTCCGCATAAATATGACCTAAGATGTGATACCTTCATGCAAGTTCTAAAGCTAGATAAACAGAAGCCAATTAAATAAATAACACACATTACACTTAACTAGTTCTAGGTCTTGCGCGAAGATCTGATCACATTTTAGGTCATACTTATGCAGAAAAAGAGAAAATTCTACAGGGTTCACAAGCTTTCTAGCACCCTTGTATATATGTGCCTTGTGCTGTGTGTGACTGTTGGCCTTGTGTTTTGTACCGAGGCCCCAGAGGAGTGCTGTTTTGTTTGGCTGTAATGTATAGCTGAATGGGAATTAAACCTGAACTTGAACATCTAAGACCTCGATCTTCATCTAGATGTCTGAAGTCACGTGGCAGAGGACTCTGGCGGGTTGCTGTTGGCAGCCCGTGCTCCAGAAGGGGTGATGAGCTTAAGAAAAAGAATTGCTGCACAAGCACCCAGTGCAGGCAGAGGCCCGGCACACGCAGACAAGAAGGCAATGCTGCTTTGCTCAGCTCACACAAACTGCTGGAGGGAGTCAGCAAGTCAGGCAGCATCTATGGGGAGGAATAAACAGATATTTTGGGCCAACAGCCTTCATCAGGGCTGGAAAGGAATGGGGACAAAACCAGAATAAGGTGGGGCTAGGGCCTGTACTCACTGGAGTTTAGAAGAATGGGAGGCGATCTGATTGAAACCCAAATATTGAAAGACTAGATAGAGTGGCTGTGGGGAAGATGTTTCCTATGGCAGGGGAGCCTAGGGCCAGAGGGCACAGCCTCAGAATAGAAGGATGCTCTTTTACAGCAAAGTTGAGGGGGAATTTCTATAGCCAGAGGGTAGTAAATCTGTGGTGTTCAAACGGGCCGAATGGTCTAGTTCTACTATTCCTTACGGTCTATTCAGGATGATGGTTACACTAGAACTGGGACCATTCAGCTAGCTCCTTTCTCATTAACCTGCTCTTCCTCAGTGTAACAAAAGGCCTGCATCCTGATACTGTATACAGTTTTACACAAAATCGTGTTCAAATAACCCATGGCGAAGGGGAGTGAGATGGGCTGTAAATCAGGAACACAAACACACAATCGTGTTCAAATAACCCAGGGTGAAGGGGAGTGAGAGGGGCTGTAAATCAGGAACAGCAACACACCCACCTTGCACTCCTTGCCATACTTCTCCTTTGTCTGAAAGAGCAAAGAGTGAAAAATTGTAAGTTAGAAGCAATCCCACACACACAACCGTTAAGGTACAATTCGGATCAGAGGCAATTACAAACCGTCAATACCACACACACACCACTGTTGCAGTACAATTTGGATTACAAGCAATCATAAACTGTCCATACCACACACACTACTGTTACGGTATAATTTGGATTACAGCCAATGACAAACCGTCAATACCACACACACTGTTAAAGTACAATCTGGATTTATTGAAAGGAGAGGAGATGCCATGCTTGTATTCCAGCACACAGTGAGAGAGATGTTAACTGTCCCGACAGGAACATCTACCTCTCTAACCCTTCTCCTCTGTAAAATCACCCTCTGCATCCCATTAGCCTGCATTAACCCTTTCTCTTTCTCCACCCCATCACCCACTCTCTCCTCCCTCTGGTTCCCCTTCCTACCTGCTTCCCTTTATTCCACGCTCCACTGTTCTCTCCAATCAGATTCCATCTTTTTCAGCCCGTTGTCACTTCCACCTATCACATCTCTGCTTCTTGCATCAGCCCTACTATTCCCCTTCCCTCACCTGGATCCAACCCTCTCCTGCCAGCTTTTGTTTTGCCAGCCCTCCCTTTTAAAACTGCTATCTCCCCTCTTTCGCTCGAGTCCTGATGAGGAAAGCACTGACTGTTTATTCCCCTCCACAGACGCTGCCTGGGTATCAACAACTCTGAAGGTCTATCCTGAGCTCAGCACATTGCTGCAGTAACGAAGGGGCACAATGGCGACTCTGCTTAATTTGGAGCTTGAGGAGATTTGGTGCGTCAACGAGCACTCTTACGTACTCTACAGATGTACGATGGAGAGCGTTCTAACTGGCTGCATCACACCCTGGTACAGAGGCTCCAATGCAGAGGATCACAAGAGGCTGCAGAGGGTGCTAGACTCACCCAGCTCCATCACGGCCACAACCCTCCCCATCACCGAGGACATCTTCAAGAGCCGATGCCTCAAGAAGGTGGCATCCGTCATGAAGGATCCTCACCATCCAGGACGTGCCATCTTCTCATTGCTACTATAGGATGTATAGAGTCTGAACACACACACACATACACACATCCCCACCCACCCCGAATCAGGAACAGTTTTGGAACATGGGAGGAAACTGGAGCACCTGGAATTCCCACGGTCATAGTTAAAGCTCACGTGTGACTTTCTGAGGAGGCTAAAGAGAGCTGGACTTTGCACATCCATACTCATGTCATTCGAAGTAGAGAGCATCCTAACGTGCTGCATAGCTGCTTGGTACGGAAACTGCACTGCAGCGGACTGCAAGGCTCGACAACGGGTAGCCAAAACTACTCAATGTGTCACTGGCACCAGCCTACCCACCATCAGGACATACATACAGAAAGGTGCTGGAAAAGGCCCAGTAACGTCTTGAAAAATCCCACCCACCCTGGTCATGTCCCAGTCCCATCAAGGAGGAGGCTACATAGCATCCACACCAGGATCACCAGCCTCAAAAACAGTTACTTTCTCCAAGCAACACCCCCACCCACTAACCCACCCCTCCACACCCCCAACCACCACTACTTTATCATTTCCTGTCAGTCATCTTCTGTACAGACACTCCTGTGCCCAGCGTCACTTTATGTACATATAATCAATCTGTGCATAAAAGCTATCTTATGTATTAACATTTATTGTGCTTTTTTCTAATTATAGCATTCTCTATCTATTGTGTTTTTTTGTGCAGCATCAGATCCAGAGTAACAATTACTTGGTTCTCCTTTGCGCTTGTGTGCTGGAAATGACATTAAACAGTCTAGAATTGTGAATCTTCCCCCGGTTCTATTTTACTGTGTTCCTGTACGTTCTCACAATGAGATTGGGGTGTTGGAATAAACATTAACGACACAGCATGACCCTCTCCACAAATCTTCATATACATGAGAGAACGAGAAACTTACCATGCGGATATACGGATTTTCTCCCAGGCATGTCTGGCACAGGATCGGAAAATCCTATACGGACAACATAGATACGTCAGCTATATCAAAAACATAGGCATGGTAGCACGATGGTTAGCATAACGTTTTACAGTGCCAGCGCCCCAGGTGCTGTTCACTGGCAACGCTGACGGTGGGGGAGCAGTGTGGCACAGAGAAGTTGTAAGATTTGGTTTACTTGGTGGGACGTTTTGTACAGCAGGGCCGGAAAAAAGATGACGACTATTCCCTACTGATGTCCCTCACAATTTTATAAACCACTGAAAGGTCACCCCCCCATCTTCTTCTCTCCAGGGAAAACAGTCCCAGCTTGTCCAGTCTCTCCTTATAATTCAAGACCTTCAGTCCCAGCAACATCCTTGTGAACAGTTTCTGAACCCATTCCAGCTGAACAACATGGAGTTGAGTGACAAGGTCGTGTAGCAGTTAGTGTAACGCTTCATAGCGCCAATGGCTGGCGAGACCGACGGTGGGGGATCTGCGTGGTCTCGGTCGTTGCACGGACCAGGCTCTCACGCTGCAGTGCTGCCTGTTACAGCCACCCAGGGGAGGAGCTGTTAGAGGAGTTGTGGGAGAGAACGGGGCATTGGACACGCTGGAACCGGAGCTGGTTGGGGTCTGGCTCTCCCGTCAGTGCCACTCTCCAGTGTTCGTTTGGTTGGAGACAAGTTGGATTAAGTACATCTGCAGCTACACCTGCTGGAGATGAGGAACTGTTGCGGGCTTGTTCCTGCAGAAACATGGCTCAGGACAACAACACACCATCAATCTACAGACCACAAGACTCAGGGACTTGGGCTAGCATTTCTTTGTGACTGCATGTGCTATCTTTACAATATGTGCTGTGTGTTTTGTACCTTGGGCCCACAGAACAATGTTTCGTTTAGCTGTATACATGCAGCCAATTAAACTTAAACAACCCCACCACTGTCTGCAAGGAGTATATACTTTGTTGTTTTCCCTTCCAATTGTGTTCTTTCTGCTAAAGTTCTTACCTAATTGATGTTTTTCTACTGACTGCTGTGTGTCTGTCGCTCTGTGCCAGTGATGTGGCTGCAAGTTAGTTTTTCATTGCACCTGGGCACACACGGACTTGTTTATTTAGAGATACAGAACAGTAACAGGCCTTTCCAGCCCCATTACACCTCTGTCACCAATAAACCTGTACCTCTTTGAACTTGGGGAGGAAACCCACACGGTCACGGGGAGAACGTACAAGCTCCTCACAGACAGACAGCGGTGAGCAGCCGTTAGCAAGATGAGTTCTAAGGTATCGGAAAAGCCTAAAAGAGCTCATAAGGGTGTTACACTTAGCGTAAAACTAGACATAATTAAGCACTTCGATCGTGGTGAACGAAGTAAGGACAAAGTGAGTTTGGCTTGTGGAAGTTGACGAAGATGACGTTGAAGAGGTTTTGACATCCCATGACCAAGAACTGATAGATGAGGAGCTGGTGCAATTGGAAGAGGAAAGGGTAACAATCGAAACCGAATGCAGTAGCGAATGCACTGAAAGTGACTGCATGAGATTTTCGCTGCAATGATAAAGTACAACTTTAATTTTGAAAGGGTACGTTGGTTTAGGGCATATTTGCAAGATGGTTTGAGTGCTTACAAAGAACTGTGTGATAGGAAAAATGCGCGAGGCTAGCAGTGAAGCAAGCCTTCCACATTAGCCACAGCAGACGACGAACCTCGACCTTCGACATCGAGGCAGGCAGTCATAGGAGAAGATGAGCTGCCTGCCCTAATGGAAACAGATGACACCCCCGTGTCCCACCACCCCAACCCCCGGGCTGCGGACAGATACTGTACCGATTCACGGAGAATGCAGCGGTAGCCGGGAGGCACACAGCACATCTTTAAGAAAAAAGCCAAAATAAGCATGCTAATTAATTAGGTGCCGCCCGACACATAAATGTCGGCCCAGATCAGAGACAACGCAATCGGCAATCGCCTCTGATCTGGGCTGACATTTACCTGCCGGGCGACACCTAATTAATTAGCATGTTTATTTCGGCTTTTTTCTTAAAGATGTGCTGAGTGCGTCCCAGCTACCGCTGGACCCCTGCATGTTTCGCGAATCGGTATCGGTTGCTGCCCGGAGGGTGGGGGCCAATGCACCACCCAAACTCTGACGACTCAGCCTAACACACCATCATCAGTGTGCTCGGTGTCTTCCTGATTCCCGTAAGTGATACTACACTGTACATACATTATTTCTACTTTATATCGGCTGTGTATTTTTACATGTTATTTGGTATGATTTGGCAGCTTCATAGCTAATAGTTTACTGGAGAGAGTGTTTTTGCCGACGGCGCTTGCGTGAGATTTTCGCTACGGTGGACAGTGCAGCAATGATTGTGGAAAAGTATTTCTACTTTATATAGGCTGTGTATTCATCATATCATTCCTGCTTTTACTATATGCTGCTGTTATTTTAGGTTTTATGTGTTATTTGGCATGATTTGGTAGGTTATTTTTGGGTCTGCAAACGCTCACAGAATTTTCCCATATAAATAAACGATAATTGCTTCTTCGCTTTACAACATTTCGGCTTACGAACCGTTTCATAGGAACACTCTACCTTCGGATGGCGGGGGAAACCTGTATTATTGGAGTCTGAGGACAAAGAAATGGAGAAGGGATTTCACTGGTTGGAATTGAAATCCGGGAAAGGAAGGTGGTGGGGTTGATGGAGGGGGAGAAGGGGTAATACAACAACACAGAGAAAGGCTCTTCTGCCAATCATGTCTTACTAACTTCTTTGCCCACCTACACTGAACTCAATTTGCCTGCATCAGGACTGTATCCATCTGTGCCTTGTTACTTAAGTGCCTGTGTAAATGCTTCAAAAACATACTGAGGCTCTCAAATGGTCAGGGTTAACCGTGGATGTTGCGTCCCAGCTGCTTACTGGATACACAACACAGTGTGCAAGCCGGGGCAGTTCGATATAGAGAGCAAGCCATCGCCCATGCAGCAGGCTACCCCTCTCCACACAGCAGATGAAGTGCAGAGACCGATCCAGGTTGGCACCAGCAGTGTCACAGGAGTTGCCCGTCAGCGTTGAACTCAATGTCGGACCCCAGCTCCAGATTTTCCCTCAGGATTTACTCCCGAAGCCTTCCCCATGAGCGGGTGTAGCCGCAATGTAGGAGGGGTTTGAGATCAGAGCTTTCCTTCTCCCAGGTGAGCTGCTGACCACGTCTGACCAGCCCACCATCTGCCTGAATTCTGATTCTGAACAGCATCTGATTCCACCAGCTCATTTGTCAGCAAGTTCCAGACTATCAACTGTTTGATTTCACTTACACAGTGGGGCACAGGCCCTTCCGGCCCAATGAGGCTCACCATCCAGCAACCCACCTATTTAACCCTAGTCTAATCACAGGACAGTTTACAATGTCCAATTAACCTACTAACTGTATGTCTTTGGTTTGCGGGAAAAGATCAGAGCACTGCAGGAAACACACATGGATCGTGGGGAAAACGTACAAACTCCTTACAGACAGTGTCGAACTGAACTCCAAACTCTGGGAATTTGCACTGACCGCTATGTTATCATGATGCCCTCATCCCTATATAAAAAATGCGCCTCGGAATCCCTTCAAACCTCTTTGCTCTCACTTTAAACGTCTTCCCTCTGGAATCTCTGACGGGCAGGGTGTTGGGGGGGTCACTGGAAGGATGGGGGTGAAAGGATGGAGGAAGGTTAGGCAGGATGCTGTTCGATGGTGTCGATTTGTGGTAGGGAAAGTTTATAGTGTTGTGATTGGGACTGTGAGTTCAAATCAGTGAGGATGGGGACAGGGAAGATCTGAGGCACTGATTGGTGGGGATGGGGGGGATCTGAAGCTCTGGTGGATCGGGGAAGATCTGAAGATCTGACTGGTGGATTGAGTGGGGATCTGAGGCTCTGATTGATGGGGATGGGGGGGGGGCTCTGAAGTTCTGGTGGGGACCGGAAAGATCTGAGGATCTGAGTCTGATTGGTGGATCGAGTGACGATCTGAGACTCTGATTGGTGGGGGACGAAAGAGATCTGGTGGGGGGATGAGAGGCTGTGAGTGCGGGTGGTGGATTCGGGTTAGCAGGGCCAGGGGATGTTAATCGTCCTCCACAACCACTCACATCCCCCTCTCCCTCTGCACAACCGTCTGTACCCGAGACCCAGGTCCGGATCCGGGCCCGGGACATGCCACGGACCTCGAACTGAGCCCAGCCCTTGGTGCCGAGGGAGCGCGGTAACCCTCACTCCCCTCCGCCCTGTCCCTCCCTCCCGGTACCTCCGCACCCGGTCCCAGGTCTCACCGCATCCTCCCAATTCTGCCGGTTGTACGTGTTGGCCCCAAGTGAAGTCGCCATCGTCGCCTATCCCGGCTTGCCCAGCGCGGCCGCGATCCTCCTATTTCCCGGCATGCCCCGCCCCTCGCGGCCTCATGTCGAGCCATCGGGCTTTGGCAGTGCGGGGCGGAAGTAGCACCTCGGTGGGCAACTGTACCACATCTTTTGTGTTCCGGAAGAATCGGAGCTAAAGAGAGAGGGGCCGTACGGTAACCATCAAGATAGATAGATAGACATACTTTATTGATCCCGAGGGAAATTGGGTTTCGTTACAGTTGCACCAACCAAGAACAGAGTACAAACATGGCAATACAAAACAGCAAATAATCAAAGAAATTTATTTATAAAGCACATTTAAAAACAACCCATGTTAACCAAAGTGCTGTACAAACCATAACAGGGAGCTAAAATCACAAATACAAGAAACTCAGATATAAACAACAAGGCACACAGCTTATAGGCACAAAATAAACAACACATGAGCCTAGGCACAAGGCAAAAATCAGCCACATCAGGAAGATTCAAACGCTAGTGAATGACCGTAAGTTTTGAGCCTGGATTTAAAAGAGTCGATGGAGGGGGCAGAACTGATAGGGAGGGGGAAGCTGTTCCACAGTCTAGTGGCTACAACAGCAAAGGCACAGTTACCCCTGAGCTTAAGTTTAGATCGCGGGACAGCCAGGAGCCCCAAGTCAGCCCACCTGAGGGACCTGGAAGTAGAATAAAGGGTTGGAAGGTCTGCGATATAGGAGGGGGCCAGACCATTTAGGGCTTTATAAACAAACAAGAGAACCTTAAAATCAATTCTAAACCGTACTGGCAGCCAGTGGAAGGAGGCCAGGATAGGAGTAATATGGTCCCTCTTCCGGGCACCTGTCAGGAGCCTGGCTGTGGCATTCTGGACCAGCTGCAGACGGGACAGTGACGACTGACTAATCCCAGTATACAGGGAGTTGGGGTAGTCCAAGCGGGAGGATATAAGGGCGTGGATGACTTTCTCGAGATCTTTGAAAGAGAGAAACGACTTGATTTTGGCAATAGTACAAAGCTGGTAAAAAACTGGCTTTTAGTACTGCATTAACTTGCTTGTCAAACTTAAAGATGGAATCAAATATTACACCAAGGGATTTAACATGGGGTTTGACAAGGGTGGACAGGCTACCAAGACTGTTGGTAATCACTTTGATGGAGTCAGGGGGGCCAAGTAGGACAACTTCAGACTTGCCTTCATTCAGCTGTAGGAAGTTTTATGCCATCCCACACTTTATGTCCTCAAGGCAGTTCATGAGGCTGGCTAGACTTGACTGGTCGTTGGATTTCAAGAGGAGATAAAGCTGTGTTTAACAATGGAAGGAAATGTTGTGTTTTTGAATGATTAGGCCGAGGGGAAGCATGTATATAGAGAAAAGGATGGGACCTAGGATGGAATCTTGTGGGACCCAGCAGGAGAAACTATCTGGAGGAGAGGAAAATTTGCCTATGTTGATGGAGAAGCTTCTATTTTTGAGGTAGGATGTGAACCCGTTCAAGGCAGTGCCGTCAACACCAACCCCGTACTGGAGATGGTCTATTACAATGGCTTGATCCACAGCATCGAACGCTGCGCTGAAGTCAAGAAGAATTAGGATGGTAGAGTCACCTGAGTCGGTATAGAGGAGATCATCGTACACTTTCAAAGTTCAAAATAAATTTATTATCAAAGTACATATTTGAGATTCGTTTTCTCATGGGTGTATTCTGTAGAAGAATAATCATAACAGAATCAATGAAAGATCAGACCGCCCTGCCAGAGCCTTCAACCAGAGTGCAGAAGACAACAAACTGAGCAAACAAAAAAAGCAATAATAATAACTAAATAAGCAATAAATATGAAGGGCACGAGATGAAAAGTCCTTGAAAGTGAGTTCCTAGGTTCTGGGAACAGTTCAGTGATGGGGTGAGTGAAGTTATCCCCTTGGTTCAGAATAAATCAGGGAAGATAGTGCACCCGTGGCTGACAAGGGAAATTAGGGAGAGTATCAATTCCAAAGAAGAAACATACAAATTAGCCAGAAAAAGCGACTCACCTGAGGACTGGGAGAAATTCAGAGTCCAGCAGAGGAGGACAAAGGGCTTAATTAGGAAAGGGAAAAGAGATTATGAGAGAAAACTGGCAGGGAACATAAAAACTGACTGTAAAAGCTTTTATAGATATGTGTAAAGAAAAAGATTGGTTAAGACAAATGTAGGTCCCTTACAGTCAGAAACAGGTGAATTGATTACGGGGAACAAGGACATGGCAGACCAATTGAATAATTACTTTGGTTCTGTCTTCACTAAGGAGGACATAAATAATCTTCCGGAAATACTAGGGAACAGAGGGTCCAGTGAGATGGAGGAACTGAGCGAAATACATGTTAGTAGGGAAGTGGTGTTAGGTAAATTGAAGGGATTAAAGGCAGATAAATCCCCAGGCCCAGATGGTCTGCACCCCAGAGTGCTTAAGGAAGTAGCCCAAGAAATAGTGGATGCATTAGTGATAATTTTTTGAAACTCTTTAGATTCTGGACTAGTTCCTGAGGATTGGAGGGTGGCTAATGTAACCCCACTTTTTAAAAAAGCAGGAAGAGAGAAACCAGGGAATTATAGACCGGTTAGCCTAACATCGGTGGTGGGGAAACTGCTAGAGTCAGTTGTCAAAGATGTGATAACAGCACATTTGGAAAGCAGTGAAATCATCGGACAAAGTCAGCATGGATTTGTGAAAGGAAAATCATGTCTGACGAATCTCATAGAATTTTTTGAGGATGTAACTAGTAGAGCAGATGGGGAGAACCAGTGGATGTGGTATATTTGGATTTTCAAAAGGCTTTTGACAAGGTCCCACGCAGGAGATTAGTGTGCAAACTTAAAGCACACGGTTTGGGGTAAGGTATTGATGTGGATAGAGAATTGGTTGGCAGACAGGAAGCAAAGAGTGGGAATAAACGGGACCTGTTCAGAATGGCAGGCAGTGACTAGTGGGGTACCGCAAGGCTCAGTGCTGGGACCCCAGTTGTTTACAATATATATAAATGACTTGGCTGAGGGAATTAAATGCAGCATCTCCAAGTTTGTGGATGACACGAAGCTGGGCGGCAGTGTTAGCTGTGAGGAGGATGCTAAGAGGATGCAGGGTGACTTGGATGGGTTAGGTGAGTGGGCAAATTCATGGCAGATGCAATTTAACGTGGATAAATGTAAAGTTATCCACTTTGGTGGCAAAAACAGGAAAACAGATTATTATCTGATTATTATCAGATTATTATCTGAATGGTGGCCGACTAGGAAAAGGGGAGGTGCAATGAGACCTGGGTGTCATTATACATCAATCATTGAAAGTGGGCATGCAGGTACAGCAGGCGGTGAAAAAGGCGAATGGTATGCTGGCATTTATAGCAAGAGGATTCAAGTACAGGAGCAGGGAGGTACTACTGCAGTTGTACAAGGCCTTGGTGAGACCACACCTGGAGTATTGTGTGCAGTTTTGGTCCCCTAATCTGAGGAAAGACATCCTTGCCATAGAGGGAGTATAAAGAAGGTTCACCAGATTGATTCCTGGGATGGCAGGACTTTCATATGATGAAAGACTGGATGAACTAGGCTTATACTCGTTGGAATTTAGAAGATTGAGGGGGGATCTGATTGAAACGTATAAAATCCTAAAGGGATTGGACAGGCTAGATGCAGGAAGATTGTTCCCGATGTTGGGGAAGTCCAGAACGAGGGGTCACAGTTTGAGGATAAAGGGGAAGCCTTTTAGGACCGAGATTAGGAAAAGCTTCTTCACACAGAGAGTGGTGAATCTGTGGAATTCTCTGCCACAGGAAACAGTTGAGGCCAATTCATTGGCTATATTTAAGAAGGAGTTAGATATGGCCCTTGTGGCTAAAGGGATCGGGGTTATGGAGGGAAGGCTGGTACAGGGTTGGATGATCAGCCATGATCATACTGAATGGCAGTGCAGGCTCGAAGGGCCGAAAGGCCTACTCCTGCACCTATTTTCTATGTTTCTATGTTCAGGAGCCTGATGGTTGAGGGGTCATAACTGTTCCTGAACCTGGTGACAAGGTGAATTGAGTATAAGAGCAAAGAGGTCCTTCTGCAGATGGACAGGGCCCTGGTGAGACTACACCTGGAGTATTGTGTGCAGTTTTGGTCTCCAGATTTGAGGAAGGACATTCTTGTTATTGAGGGAGTGCAGCGTAGGTTCACAAGGTTAATTCCCAGGATGGCAGGACTGAAAAAAGTCAAAATATTGGAGCGACTGGGCTTGTATACTCTGGAATTTAGAAGGCTGAGAGGGGATCTTATTGAAACATATAAGATTAGTAAGGGATTGGACATGCTGGAGGCAGGAAGCATGTTCCCGCTGATGGGTGAGTCCAGAACCAGAGGCCACAGTTTAAGAATAAGGGGTAGGCCATTTAGAACGGAGTTGAGGAAAAAATTTTTCACCCAGAGAGTGGTGGATATATGGAATGCTCTGCCCCAGAAGGCTGTGGAGTCCAAGTCTCTGGATGCTTTCAAAAAAGAGATGGATAGAGCTCTTAAAGATAACGGAGTGAGGGGATATGGAGATAAGGCAGGAACTGGATACTGATTGTGGAAGATCAGCCATGATCACGGTGAATGGCGGTGCTGGCTCGAAGGGCCGAATGGCCTACTCCTGCACCTATTGTCTATTTGATGTGAGTCCTGAGGTTCCTGCACCTTCTTCCTGATGGCAGCAGTGAGAAGAGAGCATGGCCTGGGTGCTGGGGGTCCCTGATGATAGATGCTGCTTTCCTGTGACAGCGCCCTGTGTAGATGTGCTCAATGGTGGGGAGAGCTTTACCTGAGATGGACTGGGCCGTATCCACTACCTTCTATAGGATTTTCCATTCGAGGGCATTGGATTCCACACCGGGCTGTGATGCAGCCCGTCAGTACTCTCTGTACTGCCACCTACACCAAGGATCAGTTTCGCTCACCAGAAACATTTCCACGTATTCGGAGCCTGCCCTGGTATGTTGGCACGCCCTGCAGCAACAAAAGACATCTAGCGATTAAAAAGAATAAAGAATTATACAGAAAATAAAGTGCGGGGCGGTTGGTCTGTCATCCTCCCAGTTACTCTGGAGTGACGTGTCTGATGTCGGGAATTGGTTCATTATGCACCCAGATACAGTGAAAAGCTCAAATTTTTTTCCAGAGTAGGTCAATGTCAGCTGCTCAAGTCCATGCGTGCACAGACATAATGAACAACTTGCTTGCAGCCAATTTGTACTGACCAGTGTGCACAAAAATCTTGCGCTGTGCAATCTTTTTGCCCAGTGACAACAACGTGTGTGCTCTGAATAATTTCTTCAATAAAAACTGCATAAATCAGCCAGTTCTAAAATCTGCGGACAAATCATAGCCAACTCCACGTTGCCAACACCATCCGTAGCAGAAACCGGGAAATAAAATGTGAAGTATACTTACCATGCCAACGACATAGAGGGCAACAACCTTTGGTGTGCAGTTTAAATTCTTCATGCGCCGGTAGCGAGAGGTGTGTGCACGGGCAGACGTGTACTCCTTAGAGGGAACATCTCTGGTGCCAACATCACAGGCACAGAACATCAGATAAACAGCATTCACAAGAAAAACAGAAATTACACATAATTCATTCACAGAGATCATAATTAGAACAAAAAAATAACCGTCAGCTTTAGTGCAAAGTGGTCCGAGAGGCTGCTGGACTGTAGTGATTCAGAGCAGGACACACAAAACATTGGAGGAACTCAGCAGATCAGGCGGCAGCTACGGGTCAGAGGTTTTCAGTCCTGAGGAAGGGTCTCAGCCTGAAGTGTCGACTCTCTATTCCATTAGTGCGTATGCGCCAGTCATGCATCCCCCTGTTACAGCCATTCCAGACCAGTATTTTTACTTTTTTCTTCTTACTTTTTAACTTACGTTATGTTTTGTATTTTTTTTTTGCACGGTAACACGTCGAAGCTGCACCCTCTCTAACATGCTGGTAGAGAGAGTTTTGTTTGGGTTTTTCATAGCCATAGTCATACTTTATTGATCCCGGGGAAAATTGGTTTTTGTTACAGTTGCACCATAAATAATAAATAGTAATAGAACCATAAATAGTTAAATAGTAATATGTAAATTATGCCAGTAAATTATGAAATAAGTCCAGGACCAGCCTATTGGCTCAGGGTGTCTGACCCTCCAAGGGAGGAGTTGTAAAGTTTGATGGCCACAGGCAGGAATGACTTCCTATGATGCTCTGTGCTGCATCTTGGTGGAATGAGTCTCTGGCTGAATGTACTCCTGTGCCCAACCAGTACATTATGTAGTGGATGGGAGACATTGTCCAAGATGGCATGCAATTTGGACAGCATCCTCTTTTCAGACACCACCGTCAGAGAGTCATCCAAAAACTTCTGAAGATGACAAGACTCTGTGCAGTAGTTGAAGTCCGAGGTGTAAATGATGAAGAGAAAGGGAGACAAGACAGTCTCCCTTCCTCTTCAGAGCTGGAAATAGTTACATTCCGACATGTCTCATCAGCGGGACAGAAGCATAGTCGTATTGTTTATTCCAGGGACCAGCTGCTTGCGCTAATGCCGGCCGGTTTAGCGAACACAGCGGCAGACACCCCTGCTGAAATCTGGAGGAAAACACACAGAGGATGCAGAGGGGGATCACAAAGTTGAGGAAAGAGGACCGGGTCAAGACAACAGAGACCTATGGAGAAGAGGAGTTCGGTGGGTAATAAACTGGACGAGTTCACGGCGCGAGACAGGTGTCAGAGAACATTTCGGGAGTGCAGTGTTATGTGTTTCACTGGAACGGGGCTGCACGAGGACATTCCCGATCAAAACTTCCAGACCGTTCCGGCTGACCGGAAGTGCACTGAGAGCGGTAAGCGTAAAGGAGTTGGGTGCTTACTGTTCTGGTTAACAACAGATGGTGCAATCCGAGTCATATTACGATCGAGGAACGTGTTTGTAGACCGGATATTGAACTTTTTACCGTTGGACTTTGGCCATATTCCACCGAGATACAACACAGGGCAGCACGGGAGGTCGTTCCTGCCTGTGGCCATCAAACTTTGCAGCTCCTCCCGTGGAGGGTCAGACACCCTGAGCCAATAGGCTGGTCCTGGACTTATTTTCCATCTGGCATAGTTTGCATTTTGTTGTTTGATTGTTTGTGGTTTTTGTATTGCTATATTTATGCTCTATTCTTGGTTGGTGCGGCTGTAACGAAACCCAATTTCCCTCGGGATCAATAAAGTATATCTATCTATCTAACTATCTATCTTCACAGATGCTGCCTGACCTGCCGAGTTCCTCCAGCACCGTGTGTGTGTTGTTCTGGATTTCCTGCATCTGCAAGATCTCCCGTGTCTGTAGTTATGAGGGTTGTGCCGTTTGGTTCTTGCTCCTGGTGAAGGGGGACTTCAGACTTCTCCAACGGGAGCTGTGAGAAGATGGTGTGGTCCAGAGGGCAGGAGATTTAAAAGGGACGTGGGGGGGGGGGTGCGGTTTCTTCACGGGTTTGTATTTGGAATCAGCTGCCAGAAACAGTAGCTGAGGTGTGGATGTTGGCAACGTTTTAAAGTACATGAACAGGAGAGGTTTAGAGGGCTAAGCTCACTGGCCTCTGTTGTGGGCCATATCTAAGGTGGTGAGGAATCAGCACACAGGAGGGAGATTGAAAATCTGGCCGGGCAGTGTCATAACAGCAACCTCTCCCTCAACATCAGCAAGACCAAGGAGCTGATTGTTGACTTCAGGACAAGGAAACCAGAGGTCCATAAGCCAGTCCTTACTGATGGAGAGGGTTCCTCATCATTATTATTTCTAAGGACATGTCGTGGGCCCAACACCTCCTAAATCTGCAGATGCTGTAAATAGAAACCACACACACAAAACGCTGGAGGAACTCAGCAGGCCAGGCAGCATCTATGGAGAAGAGTACAGTTGACGGTTTGGGCTGAGACCGTTCGGCAGGACTGGAGAAAAAAAGAGAGTAGGTTTAAAACGTGGTGGAGGGGAGAGAGAAACCACTCCACTTCACTTGCCCCATCATTGAAATGTCCCTACAATCTATAGACTCACTTTCAAGGACTCTTCATCTCATGATCTCAATATTTATTGCTGATTTGTTTATTATTATTTCCTTCTGTTTGTATTTGCAAAGTTTGTTTTATTTTGCTCACTGGTTGAGTTCCCAAGTTGGTGTGATCGTTCATTGATTCTGTTGTAGTTATAATTCTACAAATTTATTGAGTATGCCCAGAAGAAAATGAATCTCAGGGTTGTAAATGGTGATATATATGTAGTTCGATAATGAAATTACTTTGTACTTTGAACCTTGAACGTGAATTAAAGACGAGATGGGCCGAAGGGCCTGTTGCCCTGCTGTGTGACTCAGTAGCTCCCCCGTCGTCGTCGCGCAGTATTTCAGCCGATTCCACATATTGTCATTGTTGCGATGGACAGCAGGTGGCGGCAGAGACCCACCTCAGGCTGGACTGAGCGACTACTCTGGATTTAAAAAGTATGAGCTTCTTCAAAATAAAACGTATAAAATCAAATAAAACCGGTTTTACAGCCTCAGAGGAGATTAGTTCGTCTGAAGAATTCTGTTACCTGTTGCGCAGAAGATTTTAAAAAAACCTGAAAGCAAATAGCACCAGGGCTCAAGGACAATTTCTACCCCACTGTTAGAAGACTATTGAACTGACTTTATTTCTTACATGAGGAGTAAATATCTTTACGTTATGTCTCTGTCTAAATGCACAATGTGCAATCATAGTAATTTATAATAAATAGAAGTCAATGGAACATAGAAATACACTCAAGTCAGTGTGAGTTGATCAGTCTGATGGCCTGGTGGAAGAAGCTGTCCCGGAGCCTGTTGGTCCTGGCTTTTATGCTGCGGTACTGCTTCCCAGATGATAGCAGCTGGAACAGTTTGTGGTTGGGGTGACTCAGGTCCCCAATGATCCTTTGGGCCCTTTTTACACACCTGTCTTTGTAAATGTCCTGAATCATGGGAAGTTCACATCTACAGATGCGCAGGGCTGTCCGCACCACTCTCTGCAGAGTCCTGAGACTGAGGGAAGTACAGTTCCCATACCAGGCAGTGATGCAGCCAGTCAGGATGCTCTCAATTGTGCCCCTGTAGAAAGTCCTTAGGATTTGGGGGGCCAGACCAAACTTCTCCAACCGTCTGAGGAGCTGTTGTGCCTTTTTAACCACACAGCTGGTATGTACAGACCACGTGAGATCCTCAGTGATGTTTATGCCGAGGAACTTAAAGCTGTTCACCCTCTCAACCCCAGATCCATTGATGTCAATAGGGGTTAGCTTGTCTTCATTCCTCCTGTAGTCCACAACCAGCTCCTTTGCTTTTGCAACATTGAGGGAGAGGTTGTTTTCTTGACACCACTGTGTCATGGTGATGACTTCTTCTCTGTCGGCTGCCTCAATATTATTTGCAATAAAGTCAATCTATGTGGTGTCATCAGCAAATCAGAGCTGTGGGTGGTTTTACAGTCATGGGTATACAGGGAGTAAAGGAAGGGGCTTAGTACATAGCCCTGAGGAGCTCCTGTGTTGAGAGTCAGAGGGGCAGAGGTGAGGGAGCCTCTTACCACCTGCCGATGATCTGACAGGAAGACCAGGATCCAGCTGCACAAGGCAGGGACAAGACTAAGGTCTCTGAGCTTCATTTCGAGCCTGGATGGAATTATAGTGTTGAATGCTGAACTGTAGTCCAAGAACAGCATTCTCACATAAGCATCCCTCCTCTCCAGATGTGCAAGGATGGTGTGTAGAGCTGTGACTATTGTGTTGTCTGTCAATCAATTGTGTCGGTAGGTGAATTGTAGGGGGTCCAGTTTGCAAGCTGCAGATGTAATCCTTGACCAGCCTCTCAAAGCATTTGCTTATTATTGAGGCGAGAATGACAGGACACCGGTCATTCAGGCATCACACATCAAAGTTGCCGGTGAATGCAGCAGGCCAGGCAGCATCTCTAGGAAGAGGTACAGTCGATGTTTCAGGCCGAGACCCTTCGTCAGGACTAACTGAAGAAAAAGCTAGTTAGAGATTTGAAAGTGGGAGGGGGAGGGGGAGGGGGAGATCCAAAATGATAGGAGAAGACAGGAGGGGGAGGGATGGAGCCAAGGGCTGGACAGTTGATTGGCAAAAGGGATATGAGAGGATCATGGGACAGGAGGTCCAGGGAAAAAGAAAAGGGGGAGGGGGGAAAAACCCAGAGGATGGGCAAGGGGTATAGTCAGAGGGACAGAGGGAGAAAAAGGAGAGAGAGGGAAAGAATGTGTGTATATAGATAAATTACTGATGGGGTACGAGGGGGAGGTGGGGCATTAGTGGAAGTTAGAGAAGTCAATGTTCATGCCATCAGGTTGGAGGCTACCCAGACGGAATATAGGGTGTTGTTCCTCCAACCTAAGTGTGGCTTCATCTTTACAATAGAGGAGGCCGTGGATAGACATATCAGAATGGGAATGGGATGTGGAATTAAAATGTGTGGCCACTGGGAGATCCTGCTTTCTCTGGCGGACAGAGCGTAGGTGTTCAGCAAAACGATCTCCCAGTCTGCGTCAGGTCTCACCAATATATAGAAGGCCACATCGGGAGCACCGGACGCAGTATATCACCCCAGCCTACTCACAGGTGAAGTGCTCTCCTTGTTCTGTTGATCATTGCAGAGTCTGATTGTGTGCTCACACTCGTTTCAGTTTGATTACTGATGTTGCCGTTGGGTTGCTTGGGTCCAGCTGCAGGATATTCTCAAGGGGCAGGGGGACCAGCCAGAGGTTGTGGTGTATATTGGCACCAAAGGCATAGGCAGAAAAGGGGAAGAGGTCCTACGCAGTGACTATATCAAGCTGGGAAAGAGGCTGGAGAGCAGGACCTCCAAGGTGGTAATCTCTGGATTACTCCCAGTGCAACGAGCTAGGGAAGGTCAGAACAGGATGACAGCGCAGATGAATGAGTGGCTGAGGAGATGGTGCAGAGGGCAGGGTTTCAAGATCTTGGATCGTTGGAAACTTTTCTGGGGAAGGGGTGACCTGTGCAAGAGGGACGGGTTGCACCTGAACTGGAGGGGAATCAGAAGGTTTGCCGACGCTACTCGGGAGAGTTTAAACAGGTTCTGCAAGGAGCTGGGAACTGGAGCCCCAGGTCAGTAAGGGAAGGATCAGACTGGACCAGAAATAGGTGTCAGGGAAAGTATCTTTCTTTTCATTTTAAATCTCTTTATTGATTTTCCAAAATTATAAACAGAATAACAATATTGAGACAGAGAGATTAGAATAATCTTATTGTTGATAAACATGTACAAAAAAGATTTCAAATAATACAGGTGTAATAGACTTCCAAACTCTTAATATAGCTAATCATAGAGAAAAAAAGAAATAAAAAAATACAAAGAAACCCCCCCCCCCCAAAAAACAGAAAAAAGATACTAAATAATAAACCCCAAAAAAAAAGGAAACGGAAGAAAACAAGTCTGGACCAATATCTTAAATTGAATACATTCAATAATGTGTCAACTCTGCTCCTCTATTCATATATTTTAAGTTAATAAGAAGGATTCAGAAAAGGTCAAATTACATCATATGAAAATGTTGAATAAGTGGTTTCCAAGTCTCTACAAATTTAATCAAAGAATCAAAAATGTCACTTCTGATTTTTTCTAAATTTAATCATGATATATTTTGGGAAGACCATTGAAATGTGGTCGGAGGGTTGGTCTCCTTCCAGTTCAATAAAATGGATCTTCTGGACATTAAAGTAACAAATGCGATCATCCGACAGGCTGAAGAGGATAAAAGTCTATGTTCCATCATTGGCAAACCAAAAATTGCCGTAATAGGATGGGGTTGTAAGACAAAATGCAAAACTGTTGAGATAATATCAAAAATATCTTTCCAGAATTTTTCCAAAAGAGGACAGGACCAAAACATATGAGTCAAGGAAGCCACCTCAAAGTGACATCTGTCACAAATAGGGTTTATATGGGAAGAAAAACGAGCTAGTTTATCTTTAGACATATGGGCCCTATGCACTTCTTTAAATTGTATTAGCATGTGTTTGGCACATATGGAGGAAGAACTAACTAATTGAAAAATGTTATCCCATTTCTCTATAGGTAGGCAAAGTTGAAGTTCCCTTTCCCATTCATTTTTAATTTTATCAGATATACCTGGCTGTAATTTCATAATTATATCATAAATAGATGTTATTAATCCCTTCTGAAAGGGATTTAAACCTAAAATTTTATCAGTGATATCAGTAGGGTGTGCAATCAGGAAGGTAGGCGGCGTGGTATTTGAAAAGTTTCCTATTTGTAAATATCTAAAAAATATGGGATCTGGAAGCCAAAGGGAACCCTTGTACAGAGTAGCCTTCAAGGTTTATCAATTGTGGACTTGGAATTATATTCCAATCTTGTGTCCAAAATATTAAATATCAAATATTAATTGCCCAATAATGGAATCTTAGATTAGGCTATGCTAAACCACCATCTTTCTTGGACTTCTGTAAATATTTTTGATGGAAAGTGTGAAAAGCAAAATGAAAATAACAAGTGTGATGGGTCGGATAGTTTGAAGGATGTATATTTTAATGGCAGGAGTATTATGGGTAAAAATAATGAACTTTACATGGATCAATACATGGAATTACAATATTGTAGCCATTACTGAGACTTGGATGAGGGAGGGTCAAGAATTATGTGAATAATGTACCAAGTTTTCAAAGTTTCAGACAAAATAGAGGAGGTGGTAAAAGGTGAGGGGTGGGGGAATTGCACTACTAAACAGGGACAATATCACAGCTGCACTCAGGGGAGACGTAATGGAGGGGTCAGGCACTGAGTCCATTTGTGTGGATATCAGGAACAGGAAGGGTACAATCACACTGTGCTACAGGAAAGGTCTGCTCCTGTTAGAAGGAAGGATGAGGATGGAAAGGTAACAGAACTTTGGATGTCCAGAGAGGAGATGAATTTAATCAAGGAGGAAAAGGAAAAGTATGTAAAGCTTCAGAAGTCAGGATCAAACACATTGGGGATCAAATTGAAATCCCCCATGACAATTGTAACATTGCCCTTTTGGCATGCATTTTCTATCTCCCGTTGTAATTTGCAGACCACATCCTTACTGCTGTTTGTGAATCTGTATACAACTCCCATCAGGGTCTTTTAACCCTTTGCGCTCCTTAGCTCAACGTCTTCCGACCCTATGTTACCTCTTCCTAATGATTCCATTTCATTTTTTAAACCAACAGAGCAACACTGCTCCCCCTGCCTATCTGTCTGTCCTTTCGGCACAATGTGTGTCCTTGGACATTAAGCTCCCAGCTATAATCCTCTTTCAGCCATGGTTCAGTGATGCCTACAACATCATACATGCCAATCTGTAACTGTGCTGCAAGTTCACCTACCTTATTCCGTATACCACGCGCATTCAGATACAACACCTTCAGTCCTGTATTCACCTGTTTTGATTTTAAACATAGAAACATAGAGACCCTACAGCACAATACAAGCCCTTCGGCCCACAAAGTTGTGCCGAACATGTCCCTACCTTAGAAATTACTAGTGTTACCCATAGCCCTCTATTTTTCTAAGATCCAAAAGTCTCTTAAAAGACCTTATCATATCCGTCTCCACCACCGTTGCTGGCAGCCCGTTCCACACACTCACCACTCTCTGAGTAAAAAAACTTACCCCTGACATCTCCTCTGTACCTACTCCCAGCACTTTAACCTGTGTCCTCTTATGGCAGCCATTTCAGCCCCAGGAAAAAACCCCTGACTATGCACATGATCAATGCCTCTCATCATCTTATACACCTCTATCAGGTCACCTCTCATCCTCCAACACTGCAAGGAGAAAAGGCCAAGTTCATTTAACCTGTTTTCATAAGACATGCTCCCCAATCCAGGCAACATCCTTGTAAATCTCCTCTGCACCCTTTCTATGGCTTCCACATCCTTCCTGTAGTGAGGTGACCAGAACTGAGCATAGTACTCCAAGTGGGGTCTGACCAGGGTCCTATATAGCTGCAACATTACCTCTCGGCTCCTAAATTCAATTCCATGATTGATGAAGGCCAATACATCTTTGTATGCCTTCTTAACCACAGAGTCAACCTGCGCAGCTGCTTTGAGTGTCCTATGGACACGGACCCCAAGATCCCTCTGATCACACTGCCTGGAGTCTTACCATTAATACTATATTCTGCCATCCATATTTGACCTTCCAAACTGAACCACCTCACGCTTATCTGGGTTGAACTCCAACTGCCACTTCTCAGCCCAGTTTTGCATCCTATCACTGTCCTGCTGTAACCTCTGACAGACCTCCACACTATCCACAACACCTCCAACCTTTGTATCATCAGCAAATTTACTAACCCATCCCTTCATTTCTTCATCCAGGTCATTTATAAAAATCACAAAGAGTAGGGGTCCCAGAACAGATCCCTGAGGCACACCACTGGTCACCGACCTCCATGCAGAATATGACCCGTCTACAACCACCCTTTACCTTCTGTGGGCAAGCCAGTTCTGAATCCACAAAGCAATGTCCCCTTGGATTCCATGCCTCCTTACTTTCTCAATAAGCCTTGCATGGGGTACCTTATCAAATGCCTTGCTGAAATCCATATACACTACATCTACTGCTCTACCTTCATCAATGTGTTTAGTCACATCCTCAAAAAATTCAGTCAGGCTCATTAGGCACTTTCACATGCCATGCTGACTATTCCTCATCATATTATACCTCTCCAAATGTTCATAAATCCTGTCTCTCAGGATCTTCTCCATCAACTTATCAATGACTGAAGAAAGACTCACTGGTCTATAATTTCCTGAGCTATCTCTACTCCCTTTCTTGAATAAGGGAACAACATCTGCAAACCTCCAATCCTCTGGAACCTCTCCCGTTCCCTTTGATGATGCAAAGCTCTTTGCCAGAGGCTCATCAGTCTCCTCCCTTGCCTCTCACAGTAGCCTGGGGTACATCTCATCTGGTCCCGGTGACTTATCCAATTTGATGCTTTTCAAAAGCTCCAGCACATCCTCTTTCTTAATACCTACATGCTCAAGCTTATCAGTCCGCTGCAAGTCATCACTACAATCACCAAGATCTTTTTCCATAGTGAATACTGAAGTAAAGTATTCATTAAGTATCCCTGCTATCTCCTCCGGTTCCATACACACTTTCCCACTGTCACACTTGATTGGTCCTTTTCTCTCATATCTTATCCTCTTGCTCTTCACATACTTGTAGAATGCCTTGGGGTTTTCCTTAATCCTGCCCTCCAAGCCCTTCTCATGGCCCCTTCTGGCTCTCCTAATTTCCTTCTTAAGCTCCTTCCAGTTAGCCTTTTGTCTGCCTTCTATGTTGCAACTCATCCTGTTAACTGCAATTTTGCCCTATCAACAGCGTCTCCTCACTACACATTGCCTCTGTTTTTAAACCAACTACCTCATCTTCAGCACTATCATCCCCCTTTCCTGCGATACTCCTCGAGCAGCTGGAGTATTGAATACAGTTCTGGTCACCTCACTATAGGAAGGATGCTGAGGCTTTGGAGAGGGTGCAGAAGAGGTTTACCAGGATGCTGCCTGGTTTAGAGAGCATGTGCTATCATGAGACTGAACAAGCTAGGCTCATTTATAAGATTATGAGAGGTATCGGTAGAGTAATCAGACAGCATGTTTCCCTAGGTTGAAATGTCTAATACCAGAGGCCTTGCAATGAGGGTGAGAAGGGGTAGGTTCAGAGGGGCTGTGAAAAGAAAGATTTTTTACTCAGATAGTTTTCAATGCCTGGAATGGCAGAGGCAAATGCATTGGAGGCTTTTAAGAGATGTTTAGACAGGCAGGTGAATATGAGGAAGATGGAGGGATGTGGACATTGTGTAGGTGGGAGGGATTAGTGTTTGGGTGTTTTTGATTTGCTTTTTAGCTGGTGATGCACTGATATTTTGAAATGATCTGTATGGATGCCATGGCAAACAATACAAAGATTTTCATTGAAACTCACTAGTTATGAAATTAATAATTTACCCACTTGGGACAGCAAGATCCCACAATTGACAGTGATGTAAACAACCAGATGTTATATTCAAAGCAAACATTGACCCCAGGGCTATGGGGAGACACTCACTGATTTTCTTCATTTGACAGGTCTTCAGGTTCGTTTTGGAACACCCTTTATGCGGTAAACAGGCTCGGGTGCATTGATTTACAGCGGGATCTTGGGGTGCAAGTCCACAGTTTCCTGAGAGTGACAACACCAGTGGATGGGATGGTGGGGGGTGGGGAGAGTCCAAATCAAAATCAGACTCATTATCACTGACAGATACAAAGTGAAGGTGGCTGTTTTGCTGCAGCAGTACAGTGCACTCAACAAAAATATTATTAATTACAGCAAGGATAATTCAAACGAGATCAATACTCAGCTATTGTTCATGGGTTTGCTTCTCCTTTCGGAAATCTGATGGCAAAGGGGAAATGTCCCTGAATCTTTGAGAGTGGTTCTTAAAGCTCCTGTACCTCCTTCCTGATGGTAGCAATGAGAAGGGGGCATGAGCTGGTTGGCAAGTTGCCACCTTCCTGTGGCATCACCTCTTTGAAGATGCCCTCGATGGTGGGAGGGTTGAGCTTGTGATGGAGCTGGCTACAACCCTCTGAAACTTCTTGCAATCCTGTGCAATGGTCTCGTCTCACCTGAAGTAACAGTGGTGTTATACTGTTTACTTTTTAACTTGTGTCCAACGTTAAATGTCAATCTTCTGGAATTAATTTCAAGGTTGGTGGAGTGGGGATATTTGTCTACCAAAGGAAGTACAAGGTACTCTTTCCCTCCGCTAGCCTGCAGGTCACCCTTGGGCGATGAGTAGCACCTGATTATCCACACACACACACCCCACCCCCCGATCAGGGTCACGTGAAACCATGGCAGCAGCTGGTGCAGATCACAAGTCCTGGTCATGCGACCACTGACGCCAGGTAGATGATCTCTGAAGATCATTGATCATGGCTGGGATCACCTGTCTTGTAAAGTCACTGCCCAGAAGGCAGCAATGGCAAACCACTTCTGTTGGAAAGTTTGCCAGAACAATTCTGGTCCTGGAAAGACCATGATCGCCTACATCACAGCCACTGCACAGAATGAACAAACTATACTTTATTCTTTGTGGTGATATTACTTTGTGTTGGTGTGTGGGTGTTTACACGTACCGTGTTGTGCACCCTGGTCCCAGAGGATCATGGTTTTGTTTTGTGGTATGTGTGTATATGGCTGAATGACGATAAACTGGAACTTGGAACCTGAGGCCTCGTACCAGGCTGTGATGGAACTAGTCAGAATGCTTTCTGCATAGAAACTTGTAAGAAGCCCTGGTGACATACAAGATCTCCTCAGGCTGCTAACAGAGTTGCCAGTGTGCCTTGCTGGTGACTACGTGCTACGTGTTGAGCCGTCACTGGTCGGGACATTCAATGGAAGCACCAGGAAGTCATGTTAACTGGTTAGGCTGCACTTGGGGAGTACCGTATGCAATTCCAGTTGTCCCATTACAGGAAAGCTGTGAAGCTTTAGAGGGTGCAGAAGAGGTTCACCAGGATGCTGCCTGCTTTAGAGGGTAAACTGGGGCTGGTTTTTCTGGAGCAGCAGAGACTGAGGGCAGATCTGACAAAGATTTAAAAGATTATGAGAGATACAAATCGGGCAGACAGCAAGATCATTTTTCTGATGTAGAAATGTCAAATATTATTAGGCTTACATTTGAGGAGGGAGGTAAAGCTTAAAGATGAGTGGGGATCTCTTTATTAAAACAGAGTGGAGGGTGGCTGGAGTGGTATGGAAGAGAGTGTTAGACTGACATGGGGATGGTGGGACATGGATCACGGGCGGGCAGGCAGAGCAGATCAGCTTCATGGTCACCAAAGACATCGTGGGGTGAAGGTCCTTTCCCTGTACTTCACTCTTCCATGTTCCAGCTATGACAACAGATCAAGACCCAACATGCCAGGCAGGGAAATTTCAATTTGTTTATTGTTTAATTGATATAAGTTACACATTAATACACTGGAACATCAAGTGTTATAGCACTGTGGTTTCAGGCAACCACAAACACAGGGAGCCAACACAAGTGTTTACAGGCAACCTCGTATGCAGGGAGCCATATCAAGGAGTTACAGGCAGCCGTGTGTGCAGGGAGCCACAAGCGTTTACAGGCTGCCAGGTACACAGGAGCCATATCAAGGGGCTACATGTAACCTCGTACGCAGGGAGCCACAAGTGTTTATAGGCAGCCACGAGTGTTTACAGGTGGCAACATACACAGTGAGCCATATCAAGAGGTTACAGGCAACCTTGTACGCAGGGAGCCACAAGGGGTTATAGACAGCCGTGTACACAGGGAGCCACAAGTGTTTACAGGCAGCCACATACACAGGGAGCCATATCCAGGGGTTGCAGGCAACCTCGTACGCAGGGAGCCACATCAAGAGTTACAGGCAGCCGCGTGTGCAGGGAGTCACAAGGGGTAACAGGCGGCCACGTGTGCAGGGAGTCACAAGGGGTAACAGGCGGCCACGTACACAGGGAGCCAGCACAAGAGGTTACAGACAGTCGGGTGTGCAGGGAGTCACAAGGGGTTTCAGGTGACAGTACACAGGGAGCTGCAATGGGTTACAGATAGCCACATACTCGGAGACAAAGGGCAAAGAGAGTGAAAAACCTGGGGGCGGCAGTGGAAGCCAGGCTTATAATGCAGGAAGTCAATGAAGGGCCAAAGAGCTTTTTCGTCCAGGCTTTTCATGTGCCAGCTGCAGGATTTCTGACCACTGGGGGTGGAGGAAGTAGTGACTATGCTAATGCATGAGGAAGATTGTTACAAGGCGAGGGGTCTGACATCGAGAAGCGTGGAGTGAGGCAGATCAGTCACATCTCAATATTTTGATGTACATGATAAAAACAAAGCTAATCTTTCGAGACCCTTTGGCCCGAAACACCGACTGTTTATTGCTCTCCAAAGTTGCTGCCTAACCTGCTGAGTTCCTCCAGTATGTTGTGTGTGCTGCTCTGGATCTTTCCAGCATCTGCAGCTCTGGGGCAGGGAGAGGAGAGTAGTGTTGAGCAACGGGAGGAGGAATTCTTGCTGTCCGTGGGGGAAAACGTTCCTTGTTGCTGTCTCTCAGTGGGGCCAGAGAGGGAATCTGGCAATCCCTCGGAAGGGGGTTATCACAGAGGGCAAGAAGGGTGCATTCCGGAATCCACAACCGTCTCTTGGCCAGGAACATCAGGGGTCTGTGCATCATGGTACTGAGTGGCAGTGAAGGCACAGGAGCCTACAGATGCCGGATTCTGTAGCAACACACACAATCTGTCAGAAGAACTCAGAAGTTTGATCAGTTTCTGTCGGGGTGGGGTAGAGAAGAGAAAGAGGAATTTTCCCAAAGCAAGATCCTGACCTGAAATGTGGACATCTGCCACCCCCTCACACAGATGCTGCTCGACCCCACTGAGTTCCTCCAGCAGATTGCTCATCACGTGAAGCTTTCAATGTCTTGTTCAAACTCACCCAGAGACATGGCATTTTAAACCAAGTTTGTCCAAAACCTTGCAGCTGAAGAAAAGCATAAGATCCTGCAGGTGCTGGAAATCCTGGGCAACCCATACACGAAATGCCGGAGGAACTCAGCAGGCCAGGCAGCATCTATGGAGAGGAATAAACAGTCGATATTTTGGGCTGAGACCCTTCATCAGGACTGGAAAGAAAGGTGGAAGATGCCAAGATAAAGGGTAAGGGAGAAAAATGTTAAATCCACTATGAACAGTTCCAAGCCCGGCTGGAAAAGGATGGGGGTTGAGGATGGGGCCAGCAACTCTCTCCCGTTAAAACCCAGAGCTACAGAAACGCCAACAGAAGCTCTAAAGACCTCATCCCTGCGAGAGGAAAGATCTTCGCCTAGAAGATTAAGATGGGCTACACCTGGGGCCAACTTCAAAGACTGACCCAGGATAGAAGACTGGTGAGAAAGGGAAGCATTCTGATTACTGCCCCCTTCCTTTACAGTCCTGATGAAGGGTTTCAGTCCGAAATATTAACTGTTTATTCTTTTCTACAGATACGGCCTGACTTGCTGAGTTCCTCCAGTATTTTGTGTGTGCTGCTCTGCATTTCCAGCAACTGCAGAATCCCATGTTTGCGATTTACCGTCCCTACGTACGCTGCTTGATTCATAAAGAACCTCGATCACTGCATCCACCCCACCAACAGCAAGAGAGGCTTGTGTGGCATCTCTAGGTGCCACCTCCACACTTTCTACTGGATAGGTGAGTTTCCCTGACCCTTTCGGCTCCCTCTGCCCCAGCCCCAGTAAAGAGACACCCCGTTGCTGGTGTGGGGGGGGGGGCGGTGGATGGTCCCAAGCTCAGGCGGCCAGGGGTCCCAGCCTGAGGTCGACGTGCTGGGTCAGCCAGATGACCTCTGCGCTCAGTTCAGTTTCATCAGCCGGCCGGATGGCTCCCGCTGGGTTCCTGAAGTCGTACCGCAGCTTGAAGCTGATGTTGACATCACCGCTCTCGCTCTGCGGGACCACCCTGATGAAGACGCCCACCTTGTTGGATTTCCGGAAGGCCACGACACTGTGGAGGGAATAGGAATAGGTTTTATTATTAACACCTGTACCAGGATGTAGTGAAAAGCTGGTCTTTTTTTGGTGCCAGAAAGGCCAGTAACATCATGAAGGATCCCACCCACCCTGCTCATGGACTGTTTGTCCCACTCCCATCAGGGAGGCTATGTAGCATCTGGTGAGGCTACGCCAGGACCACCAGACTCAAAAACAGTGACTTTCTCCAGGCAGTGAGGCTGATCACCTCCACCCACTAACCCACCCCTTCACACCCCAACCACCACTATTTTATCACTTCCTGTCAGAATCACAGACACTCCTGTGCCGAACGTCACTTTATGGACATACAATTAGTGTACTTGAGCTATAGGGTCATAGGAAAGTACAGCACAGAAACAGGCTCTTTGGCCCATCTAGTCCATGCCAAAATATTTAAACTGCCTACTCCCATCAACCTTCACCAGGACCATAGCCCTCCATACCCCAACCATCCATATCCCTATCCAAATTTTTCTTAAATGTTGAAATCGAGCTCGCATGCACCACTTGTGCTGGCAGCTCATTCCACACTCTCATGACCCTCTGAGTGAAGTTGTTTCCCCTCAAGTTCTCCTTTAACATTTCCCCTTTCACCCTTAACCCACGAACTCTGGTTGTAGTCTCACCCAACCTCAGTGGAAAAACCCTATCTATAACCCTCATAAATTTATACTTCATGTGTTTTATTATTATTGTCCTTTATCTTGTACTTTTTTCTGTACGACATCAAATTCAGAGTAACAATTATTTCATTCTCCTTTACACTTGTGTACTGGAAATGACATTAAAGACTAGAATCTTACAAAATATTTGTTCACATCATCATTCAATGAACTTGTGATAAACAAATATAATGCTGTTCAGACAGAACTAATCACTTTATTGTCATGGTGCCAAGTCCGGCTGCGAGAGGAGGAGGAGGATTCGACATGGGACTGGCAATCCCATCCCGTAAAAACACAGAGCTCCAGACACACCCACAGAAGCTTCAGAGACCTCAGCCCTGGGAGAGGAAGGAGAAGGTGGACTGCACCTGGGGACAATGTGAAAAACTATCCCAGGAGAGAGGATTCTAGTCAGCAGCCTGTGCCCCAGTAGCGGTGGTGAGCTTAACCAAGCAATACTGTGACCATCAGGGCGAGATGTCACAAGTGACTTCACAATGGTTAACATCAAAGGAAATTCAATTCACATCACTGTGAGATCAGCAGCTTGGTAACTGAAATAATGAGGAGGTTTACAGAGGGATAGACAGGCTGAAGCCACAGTAACTGAGGATGCTTCGGTTTGCTCTCATACCCCAAAGATGCTCAACTCGGGTAAGTTGCCTCTTGTGGGTGGGTGAGGGGGCAGAAACTGGGGGAAGTTGATGGGAACATGGGGAGAATGAAATGGGATTAGTGTAACTGTGTGACTGATAGCTAGCACAAATTTAGTGGCTGAAGTTCATCGAATGATGATGTGAACAAATATTTTGTAAGATTCTAGTCTTTAATGTCATTTCCAGTACACAAGTGTAAAGGAGAATGAAATAATTGTTACTCTGAATTTGATGTTTCATTGGTAAACGACTCCATGACCAGAGTTCTTTCTGAGAAACTGTGGACCCAGGTTCGAGAAGACACAACATTATAGATAAAACCATAAGACAAAGGAGCAGAATTAGGCCATTCACCCAGCCCATTCCATCACGGCTGCTTTATTATCCCTCTCAACCCCATTCTCCTGCCTTCTCCTCATAACCTTTGACACCCTAATCAAAAACCTATCAACCTCCGCTTTAAATTCACCCAATGATTTGGCCGCAGCATCTGTCTGTGGCAATGAATTCCACAGATTCACGTCCCTCTGGTGAAGGAAATTCCTCCTCATCCCTGTTCTAAATGGCCGTTCTCTAGTCTGAGGCTGCGCCTCTGGTCCTGGACTCCCCACTATAGGAAGTATTCTCTCCACATCCACTCTATCAAGGCCTTTCAACATTCAATAGGTTTCAATGAGATCCCCACCCTCCATTCTTCTAAACTCCAGTGAGTACAGGCCCAGAGCCATCAAACAGACCTCACGTTATCCCTTTCATCCCCAGGATTGGTCTTGTACATCTCCTCTGGACTATCTCCAATGCCAGTACATTCCATCTTAGATAAAGGGTCTAAAACTGCTCGTGGAAGTTGGAGGCAGAGTTAAGATGGCACTAAACGGCATCTCCTTTGCTTGCATCTTCGGAAACAGCCCTATTTCCATCTTTAACATCTCCATTTTTCCCTTTCAAGGTTCTCTTGAAGACCCTGACGTGGAGTTACACACAGACTTCGGTTCTTTGCGGGAACGGGACCCGTTCTCGGGGTTTCAGGACTGGCCGACGTTCGGCACGCCAAGGGTTCGGCCTGAGAGGTGGCCTAGTGTTTGGAAGCCAAAGATCTCGGGACTCTGGAGACGGGCGGATCGAGGGTTGGTGTCACGGCAGGAGACTTGTGTGTCATGGGAGAGGCTGGCAAACCTTCTGCTGTGGGCCCGAAGACTCGAGACCCAAGCTAACCAGACCTTTGAGGTCGGAGGAGGCGAGGCAGGTGAAGGAGCGAGTGCGGGGACTGGCTGAGAAGGAGCAGCTGATTTAAAAAACCGGTCATAAGCAGCTAGCTAACCAGACCTTCGAGGTCGGAGGAGGCGAGGCAGGTGAAGGAGCGAGTGCGGGGACTGGCTGAGAAGGAGCAGCTGATTTAAAAAACCGGTCATAAGCAGCTAGCTAACCAGACCTTCGAGGTCGGAGGAGGAGAGGCAGGTGAAGGAGCGAGTGCGGGGACTGGCTGAGAAGGAGCAGCTGATTTAAAAAACCGGTCATAAGCAGCTAGCTAACCAGACCTTCGAGGTCGGAGGAGGAGGCGAGGCAGGTGAAGCTAATTACTGAAATTATCAGCTAATATCAGCAAGGCTCGCTCTAGGGGAACGGCCTTGTCGAGGGAAGTGCCTTGTGAGAAAAGTGTGAGTCTTTGGCTCAGGAGTCTTCGGCGAGGAGGCTGAGAGAGGAGACTACGCCACAGTTGGACAGGGTGAGAAGTGGAGAAGAGATGACCGCTAGGCTGATTCAGTGTGCTGCGTGCATGATGTGGGAGGTCAGGGACACTGATGGTGCCTCTGGATCTTACACCTGCGGAAAATGTGTCCAGATTCAGCTTCTGAGGGACCGTGTTGCAGCACCGGAGAGGCAACTGGATGATGTCAGGTTAATCCGGGAGAAGGAGGGTTTTCTGGACAGGACCCACAGTGAGGTCGTTACACCCAGGATACAGGAAGAGAGTAGGAGCTCGACGATGATCAAGGAAAGGATGCTTGAAGTACAGGAGACCCCGGGAGATGTGCCTCTCGTAAACAGGTTCTCCCTCTTGGAAGCTGTCGGGACAGAAGACAGTGCCAGTCTGAGAGGCGGACGGGTCTGCGAGTCAACAATTGGCGCTGAGGCAAAGCCGAGGAGACAGACGTCAGGCAGAGCCGTGGTAGTAGGGGACTCCATAGTGAGAGGTACAGAAAGGGGTTTCTGTGGCAACAGGCGAGATTTAAGGATGGTGTGTTGCCTCCCTGGTGCTGGGATCCAGGATGTCACGGACCGGGTGCAGGGAATCCTCAAGAGTGAAGGTGAACATCCAGAAGTGGTGGTGCATGTCGGCACAGATGACGTGGGGGAGAAGAGGAAAGACATTCTACAGCGTGACTTCAGAGAACTCGGAAGAAGGCTGAAAAGCAGGACTTCCAGGGTGGTTATCTCCGGTTTGCTTCCAGTTCCCCGTGCTGGAGTGGTCAAGAACAGGGAGATAATGGATCTGAATGTGTGGCTGAGGAACTGGTGCAGGAAGCAAGGATTTACATTCTTGGACCACTGGGGTATGTTTCGGGGTAAGGATGAATTGTACAAAGGGGACGGGTTGCACCTTAATAAGCGGGGCACCAGCATTCTGGCAGGCAGGTTTGCCTCTGCAACACGGGTGTGTTTAAACTAAGTAGTGGGGGGGAGGGGATGAACTGGAAATATAAGGATGGAGACAAAGGGAAAGTGAGAATAAGAAAAGTTAAGAAAGACAGCAGAATCAACAGAGCAGAAAGCTCAAGAAGGGATCGTACAGTATGGCCAAGTGATATAGGAATTGATATGGGAGGTGAGGGGAGTAATGAATTAAAAGTATTGTATATGAATGCACGGAGTATAAGAAATAAAGTAGATGAGTTTGAGGCACAGTTGGAAATTGGTAAGTATGATGTTGTGGGAATAACAGAGACGTGGCTTCAAGTGGACAGGGCCTGGGAAATGAATATTCAAGGTTATAGGTCCTATCGAAAGGACAGACTGATGGGCAGAGGGGGTGGGGTGGCTCTGTTGGTGAGGAATGATATTCAGTCCCTTGCGAGGGGGGACATAGAATCAGGAGACGTAGAGTCAGTGTGGATAGAACTGAGAAATTCTAAGGGTAGAAAGACCCTAATGGGAGTTATCTACAGGCCCCAAAACAGTAGACTGGATGTAGGGTGTAAGTTGAATCAAGAATTAAAATTGATTGGCATGTCGCAAAGGTGTTATGGGGGACTTCAACATGCAGGTAGACTGGAGGAATCAGGTTGGTGCTGGACCCCAAGAAAGGGAGTTTGTGGAGACCCTCCGAGATGGATTCTTAGAACAGCTTGTACTGGAGCCTACCAGAGAGAACACAATTCTAGATTTAGTGTTGTGCAATGAACCGGATTTGATCAGGGACCTCGAGGTAAAAGAGCCATTAGGAGGTAGTAGAACATAGAACAGTACAGCACAGTACAGGCCCTTCGGCCCACAATGTTGTGCCGACCCTCAAACCCTGCCTCCCATATAAGCCCCCACCTTAAGTTCCTCCATATACCTGTCTAGTAGTCTCTTAAACTTCACTAGTGTATCTGCCTCCACCACTGACTCAGGCAGTGCATTCCACGCACCAACCACTCTCTGAGTAAAAAACCTTCCTCTGATATCCCCCTTGAACTTCCCACCCCTTACCTTAAAGCCATGTCCTCTTGTATTGAGCAGTGGTGCCCTGGGGAAGAGGCGCTGGCTATCCACTCTATCTATTCCTCTTGTTGTGACTATACCCTTATAGTGACCATAATATGATAAGTTTTAATCTACAATTTGAGAGGGAGAAGGGAAACTTGGAAGTGTCAGTATTACAGTTGAACAAAGGGAACTATGGTGCTATGAGGGAGGAGCTGGCCAAAGTTCAATGGAACAATACCCTAGCAGGGATGACAGTGGAACAACAATGGCAAGTGTTTCTGGGAATAATGCGGAAGGTGCAGGATCAGTTCATTCCAAGGAGGAAGAAGGAACCTAAGGGGAGTAAGGGGAGGCCGTGGCTGACAAGGGAAGTAATGGACAGTATAAAAATAAAAGAGAAGTATAACATAGCAAAGACGAGTGGGAAGCCGGAGGATTGGCAAACTTTTAAAGAGCAACAGAAGGTAACTAAAAAGGCAATACACGGAGAAAAAATGAGGTACGAAGGTAAACTAGCCAAGAATATAAAGGAGGATAGTAAAAGCTTCTTCAGGTATGTGAAAAGGAAAAAAATAGTTAAGACCAAAATTGGGCCCTTGAAGACAGAAGCAGGTGAATTTATTATGGGGAACAAGAAAATGGCAGATGAGTTGAACAGGTACTTTGGATCTGTCTTCACTAGGGAAGATATAAACAATCTCCCAGATATAATAGTGGCCAAAGGACCTAGGGTAATGGATGAATTGAAGGGAATTTATATTGGGCAGGAAATGGTGTTGGATGGGCTGTTGGGTCTGAAGGCTGATAGGTCCCCGGGACCTGATGGTCTTCATCCCAGGGTACTTAAGGAGGTGACTTTAGAAATTGTGGACACATTGGTAATCATTTTCCAATGTTCTATAGATTCAGGATCAGTTCCTGTGGATTGGAGGGTGGCTAATGTTGTCCCTCTCTTCAAGAAGGGAGGAAGAGAGAAAAGAGGAAATTATAGACCGGTTAGCCTGACGTCAGTGGTGGGAAAGATGCTGGAGTCAATTATAAAAGATGGAATTGCGACACATCTGGATAGCAGTAACAGGATTGGTCCAAGTCAGCATGGACTTACGAGGGGGAAATCGTGCTTGACTAATCTTCTGGAATTTTTTGAGGATGTAACTATAAAAATGGACAAGGGAGAGCCAGTGGATGGACTTTCAGAAAGCCTTTGATAAAGTCCCACATAGGAGATTACTGGGCAAAATTAGGACACATGGTATTGGGGGCAGAGTACTGACATGGATTGAAAATTGGCTGGCTGACAGAAAACAAAAAGTAGCGATTAACAGGTCCCTTTCGGAATGGCAGGCGGTGACCAGTGGGGTACTGCAGGGTTCAGTGCTGGGACTGCAGCTGTTTACAATATATATTAATGATTTAGATGAGGGAATTAAAAGTAACATTAGCAAATTTGCCAATGACACAAAGCTGGGAGGCAGTGTGAAATGTGAGGAGGATGTTATGAGAATGCAGGGTGACTTGGACAGGCTGGGTGAGTGGGCAGATGCATGGCAGATGCAGTTTAATGTGGATAAATCTGAGGTTATCCACTTTGGTGGTAAGAATGAGAAGGCAGATTATTATCTAAATGGAGTCAAGTTCGGAAAAGGGGAAGCACAACGAGATCTAGGTGTTCTTGTACATCAGTCACTGAAAGCAAGCATGCAAGTACAGCAGGCAGTGAAAAAAGCTAATGGCATGCTGGCCTTCATAACAAGGGGAATTGAATATAACAGCAAAGAGGTCCTTCTGCAGCTGCACAGGGCCCTGGTGAGACCACACCTGGAGTACTGTGTGCAGTTTTGGTCTCCAAATTTGAGGAAGGACATTCTTGCTATTGAGGGAGTGCAGTGTAGGTTCACAAGGTTAATTCCCGGGATGGCGGGACTGAAAAACGTCGAAATATTGGAGCGACTGGGCTTGTATACTCTGGAATTTAGAAGGCTGAGAGGGGATCTTATTGAAACATATAAGATTATTAAGGGATTGGACACACTGGAGGCAGGAAGCATGTTCCCGCTGATGGGTGAGTCCAGAACCAGAGGCCACAGTTTAAGAATTGGGGTAGGCCATTTAGAACGGAGTTGAGGAAAAACTTTTTCACACAGAGTGGTGGATATATGGAATGCTCTGCCCCAGAAGGCTGTGGAGTCCAAGTCTCTGGATGCTTTCAAAAAAGAGATGGATAGAGCTCTTAAAGACAGTGGAATCAAAGGTTATGGGGATAAGGCAGAAACTGGATACTGATAGTGGATGATCAGCCATGATCACGGTGAATGGCGGTGCTGGCTTGAAGGGCCGAATGGCCTACTCCTGCACCTATTGTCTATTATCTTTGCGATCTTCAGGCACAGAGCTTGTGAAAAGTGAGGAAACGGACTTTTTAACATGGTAAACCAGCGAGTTGTTGTTATGTTTCCTGCTCGCTGTGAAAATGGGGGAGATAGAGAATCTGCGGGTTGCCGAATGCCGGATGAATTGCAATTGTCTTAGGGGTGACTGCAAGGTCTGTGTCTTTGCTATCGTTTAGCTCATGCTTGTGCTCGGTAGCAGGTGCGCTTTTTATTCCGGGGGGAGGGGGTATCGTTGCCTTGCTGCCGCTTACGCACGAGAGTGGGGAGCTTGGGGGGTCGACTTTGGGGTTCCCATGTTTAACTGTTGTTCATTCCTTGGGGCACTTCTCTGTTTTCCTGGATGTTTTGCGAAGAAAAAGCATTTCAGGATGTATATCGTATACATTTCTCTGACATTAAATTGATCCTTTGAACTCTGACCAAAGCCTTATAAAGGCTTGGTGTTCCATGCTTGCTCTTATGAAGGCCGACATTGTAAATGACAGCTGAATCTGGAACACTCAATCTGCCTGAGGAACTCCGTGGGTTGGGAGGAACTGTCAATCAGACAACAGGTACAAGGCATTAGGACAAGGACTGTTAGGATGGGAACCAGCTTCTTGCCCAGACGGTGAGATTACTGAGCTCCCTGTCACCACCCGGACTTCGTCAAGTATGAAGCACCAGTAGCATTATACTGTTTACCTCCTAACTTGTGTCGTAAATACCCTCTGACCTGAATGTCAATCTTCTAATATAGTTTATTACTTGTGGCAAAATTACTTTATATAGTGAGTGAGAGAGGGAGAGAGAGTCAGAGAGTCAGTGAGAGAGCGAGAGAGCGAGAGAGAGCAAGAGTGTGAGTGAGAGGGTGTGAGAGAGCGAGAGAGCTAGAGAATGAGCGAGAGAGCGAGGGAGCGAGCGAGAGAGCAACAGAGTGAGTGAGAGACTGAGTGAGAGAGTGAGACAGCGAGAGAGAGACAGCGAGAGAGAGCGAGAGCGAGAGAGCGAGAGCGAGAGAGTGACAGAGCGTGAGAGAGTGACAGCGAGCGTGAGAGAGAGCGACAGATGGAGAGAGGGAGAGAGGGAGAGAGGGAGAGAGGGAGAGAGGGAGAGAGGGAGAGAGGGGAGAGGGAGAGAGGGAGAGAGGGAGAGAGGGAGAGAGGGAGAGGGAGAGAGGGAGAGAGGGAGAGAGGGAGAGAGGGAGAGAGGGAGAGAGGGAGAGAGGGAGAGAGGGAGAGAGGGAGAGAGGGAGAGAGGGAGAGAGGGAGAGAGGGAGAGAGGGAGAGAGGGAGAGAGGGTCCGAGAGAGTGAGATTGAGGGAGTGAGGGAGAGAGCGAGGGAGAGAGAGAGTGAGAGAGAGAGAGTGAGAGAGAGACAGAGAGAGAGAGAGGGAGAGAGAGAGGGAGAGTGAGAGTGAGACAGAGCGAGAGAGCGAGAGTGAGAGCTCTCATTCTCTCTCACTCTCTATCACACTCTGTCTCTCTCTCGCTCTCACTGTCTCTCTGACTCGCTTTATCTCACTCTGTCTCTCACTCTCTCGCTCTCACTCACTCTCTTACACTCTCTCACTCTCACCCTCAATCACTCTCACTCTTGCAAAGCGAGTGAGAGAGCTAGAGAGAGCGAGAGAGAACGAGAGAGAGCCAGAGAGCGAGAGCACGTGAGAGAACGCGAGAGAGCAAGAGACAGAGCGAGAGGCAGAGCGAGAGAGTGAGAGATCGAGCGAGAGACGGAGCGAGAGAGCAAGAGAGAGAGCGAAAGAGTGAGTGAGAGTGAGAGAGTGAGACAGCGACAGAGCCTGAGAGACAGAGAGAGAGAGAACGGGAGAGCAGGAGAGGGGGAGAGCAGGAGAGAGTGCGCGAGAGAGCAAGAGAAAGCGAGAGGGCGCAAGAGAGCGCGAGAGAGTGAGAGTCTGAGAGAGTGAGAGTGAGAGAGAGTGAGAGAGAGTGAGAGTGAGAGAGAGTGAGAGAGAGTGAGAGAGAGTGAGAGAGAGTGAGAGAGAGAGAGAGTGAGAGAGAGTGAGAGAGAGTGAGAGAGTGAGAGAGTGAGAGAGAGTAAGAGAGTGTGAGAAAGAGTGAGACAGAGAATGAGAGAGAGAGTGATAGAGAGGGAGAGAGGGAGAGACAGTGAGAGAGAGTGTGAGAGTGAGAGAGTGAGAGAGAGAGAGTGTGAGAGAATGAGAGTTGGAGTGGGTGCGAGAGTGAGGGAGTGACAGCGAGGGAGAGCGAGGGAGATAGACAGAGTGAGAGCTCTCTCGCTCTCTCACTCGCTCTCACTCCCACTTACTCGCTCACTCACTCACTCCCTCTCTCTCACTCTCACTCACTTGCACTCAATCTCTCGCTTGCTCTCTCTCGCTCTGTCACTGCCCCACTCTCTGTCACTCTGTCGCTCTCTCTCACTCATTCTCTCTCACTCACTCTCTCTCTCTCTCACTCAATCACTCTCTCTCACTCTCAAGAGAATGAGAGAGTGAGAGTGAGCGAGGGAGAGAGAGCGAGCGAGGGAGTGAGAGAACTAGAGAGAGCTAGATAGAGTGAGAGAGCGAGAGCGAGAGCAAGGGGCGCAGAGTGAGAGTGAGAGAGTGAGACAGCGACAGAGTGTGAAAGAGAGCGAGAATGAGAGCGAGAGAGACAGAGCGAGAGACAGGGAGAGAGAGCGGGACAGGGGGAGAGATTGAGAGAGGGAGTGAGAGAGTGCGCGAGACAGAGCGAGAGAGAGCACGAGAGAGAGCGTGAGAGAGCGAGAGAGCGACATAGTGAGTGACAGTGAGACAGCGACAGAGCGAGAGTGAGAGAGAGACTGAGAGCGAGAGACAGAGGGAGAGAGACAGAGGGAGAGAGACAGAGGGAGAGAGACAGAGGGAGAGAGACAGAGGGAGAGAGACAGAGAGAGAGAGCAGGAGAGGAGAATAGAGGAAGAGAGGGAGAGAGAGAGTGCAAGAGAGAGAGAGAGAGAGAGCGACATAGTGAGAGTGAGAGAGTGAGACAGCGACAGAGCGTGAGAGCGAGAGCAGAGAGCGAGAGACAGAGCGAGAGACAGAGCTCGCTCTGAATCGCTCTTGCTCTCTCTCTCTCAATCTCTCTCACTCTCACTCACTTTCTCACTATCTCACTCTCAAGAGAGAGTGAGAGCGAGAGTGAGAGAGCTAGAGAGAGTGAGTGAGAGAGCGAGAGTGAGAGCTAGAGCGAGAGAGAACTGAGAGAACGCGAGAGAGCAAGAGACAGAGTGAGAGAGTGAGACAGCGGGAGATAGACAGGGAGTGAGACAGCGGGAGATAGACAGGGAGGGAGGGAGGGAGGGAGGGGGAGAGGGGGAGAGGGGGAGAGGGGGAGAGGGGGAGAGGGGGAGAGGGGGAGAGGGGGAGAGGGGGAGAGGGGGAGAGGGGGGGAGGGGGGGAGGGGGGGAGGGGGGGAGGGGGGGAGGGGGGGGAGGGGGAGAGGGGGGGAGGGGGGGAGGGGGGGAGGGGGAGGGGAGGGGGAGAGGGGGGGAGAGAGGGGAGGAGAGAGGGGGAGAGAGGGAGAGAGGGGAGAGAGGGGAGAGAGGGGAGAGAGGGGGAGAGAGGGGGAGAGAGGGGGGAGAGAGGGGGGAGAGAGGGGGAGGGAGAGAGGGAGAGAGGGAGAGAGGGAGAGAGGGAGAGAGGGAGAGAGGGAGAGAGGGAGAGAGGGAGAGAGGGAGAGAGGGAGAGAGGGAGAGAGGGAGAGAGGGAGAGAGGGAGAGAGGGAGAGAGGGAGAGAGGGAGAGAGGGAGAGAGGGAGAGAGGGAGAGAGATTGAGGGAGTGAGGGAGAGAGCGAGCGAGAGAGAGAGAGAGTGAGAGAGAGAGAGAGAGTGAGAGAGAGAGAGAGAGAGAGAGAGAGAGAGAGAGAGAGAGAGAGAGAGAGAGAGAGTGAGAGAGTGAGAGAGTGAGAGAGTGAGAGAGTGAGAGAGTGAGAGAGTGAGAGAGGAGAGAGGAGAGAGGGAGAGAGGGAGAGAGGGAGAGAGGGAGAGACAGAGTGAGTGAGTGTGAGAGCTCTCTCTCTCGATCTCTCTCTCGTTCTCTCTTGCTCTCGCTCTCTCGCACTCGCTCTCTAACCTCTTCTCTCACTCCCTCCATCACTCTCACTCCCCTCCCTCTCTCTCTCCATCACTCTCACTCTCTCTCTCTCTTGAGCGCGAGTGAGAGTGCGAGAGAGCGAGAGAGACACAGAGAGAGAGAGCGGGAGAGCAGGAGATTGGGAGAGTGGGAGAGAGGGAGAGATTGAGAGAGAGTGCACGAGAGCGAGAGAGACAGCGTGAGAGAGTGAGAGTGAGATAGGGTGAAGGTCTGAGACAGTGAGAGTGAGGGAGTGGGTGAGAGAGAGTGAGGGAGTGGGTGAGAGAGAGTGAGGAGTGGGTGAGAGAGAGTGAGGGAGTGGGTGAGAGAGAGTGAGGGAGTGGGTGAGAGGTGAGGGAGTGGGTGAGAGAGAGTGAGGAGTGGGTGAGAGAGAGTGAGGGAGTGGGTGAGAGTGAGAGTGAGAGTGAGAGAGGAGAGAGAGTGAGAGGAGTGAGAGAGAGAACGAGTGAGAGAGAATGAGTGAGAGAGAACGAGAACGAGTGAGAGAGAACGAGTGAGAGACAGCGATGAGCAAGAGACAGAGTGAGAGAGTGTGAGAGAGTGAGAGTGAGAGCTCACTCTCAGTCTCTCGCTCGCTCTCACTCTCTCGCTCTCTCTCACACTCTCACTCACTCTTT